>NW_024345601.1:19023116-19323666 GCF_902729225.1 Pteropus medius
AAAAAAGCATGTGCCCATACAATGACTTATACATGAAAGTTTATATAAACTTTATTTGTAATAGCTAAGAAACTGGGAACACCCAAATGTTCATTAACAGTTGAATGGATAAATACAATGTGGTTCATCTATATATAATGAAATACTACTCAGCAGTAAAAAACATTGAACTGTTGATACACAGGCAACAACATGCATGAATCTCGATAATAATTGTACTGAGTCGAAGAAGCCAGACAAAAATGAGTACAAATTATACGATTTCAATTATAGAAGACTTCAGAAAATGCAAACTATAGCAGTAGAAAGCATATATTGGGGTCGGTTGAGAAAGGATTACAAAGGAATAGGAGGAAACCTTGGAGTTGATGAATATGTTCACTATCTTGATTTAATGGTGATTATATGGCTATAAAGTATAAATTTGAAATCTGTGTAGTTTATTGTATGTCTATTAGACCTTAATAAAGCTGCTGAAGATGTTATAATAACATATACTAAGGATTTTTAATGGTTATGAATATGATTTGTTCAGTTTTATAATTCTTCAAGGTTGAGTTGTAACACCATGCAGTGTACTGATGGTATACTTATATTCAAAATAGAGAAGAGAAATATACTCATTAAAAAGAGTATTGAGTAATAAGGTTTTTTTTTTTAAGAATAAAGTCCTATTTTAAAAATACTGTATATTTCTACTTATGCACATTGAAATCCTAAAGAAAATTTGTATTTCTCTTGATTATATTAATATTTTCTTCATATAGGTTAAAAATAATTTGAAACTTTCAAAGTACCCTCAATTCAAAGTATAATATGCTTTAACTTTATTTTCTAAGTCACAAGTATTATGTATTTAAAACTTGGTAGTTTGAATTAATGTTTAATGGTTATGTTTTCCTTTTGGGTAGTATGCACTGGAACGGCTGAAGGTCATGTGTGAAGAAGCTTTGTGTAGTAACCTCTCAGTAGAAAATGTTGCTGATACCCTTGTCCTTGCAGATTTGCACAGTGCAGAACAGTTGAAAGCACAAGCCATAGACTTCATTAACAGGTAAGCTACATCTGTATTTCAGTGGGCATGACACCTTCAACTCTTTTTTCACCAGACTTTTTTTTAAGTGTGTTTAAATCTTCAATGCAGGTGCAGTGTACTTCGACAGCTTGGGTGTAAAGATGGGAAAAACTGGAACAGCAAGTAAGCTGACATCAGTTTCTAACTTAAAGTTGATCTGCTTACATGAAATTGTCTGCATAGCCTTTTGTTCATCTACAATAAATACAAAACCAGAAGCAAACTGCTGGTTATTTAAAAAATAATGTTTTGGCTACTTAGTAGATTCTTGAGGCTATGCTCTCTTGAAATCAGTTGCTAATGTGAACTGGGATGGATGCTCTAATTTCTTAAGCACATATGCTCACTAACTGTATAGCTGAGTCCAAACATTTCAATGGCTAATAGAGATCCTTTCTCTGTCTCTTCAGAAAGCATTTCTAAAATTACGGAAAATATTTATTTTGATCCTATGATTAATGTACCCTCTAAATTTGCCTACAAAGTCTTTACATTTGAATGCTAACCCATTGCTTTTTAGGTTAGCCAAGTACCTTGCATCAAATGCTATATCAGGCTAGCTGCCTAATATTTCAAAAATGGGAGCAATTCAATCTTTACTTGTCTCTGGTAAAACTGTAAGAGATGGCATAGTTGTTAACATCTTTCTCAGCCTGGGCCTTCTGAATATGAACTCTTGGAACTTATTATTCCCTTCTTTGTTTTCTCTCATTTTTAGAGACTTTTCTACTCATTGTAATTATTTAAAATCAAAAGGGGTAGTCAGTAGGTTGAAGAATTTGCACCTCCTTTTGATTAGTTTTTGCTTGTAAACTCTTAAATTCCATTTTATGCAGATTATCAAAAATTGATATAAGAAAGTCAAAAAAGACAGTACTAGATACACTAGAATGAATGTTTGTTATTTCCCATTGCTTTCATCCATTTTGGTATATGTGAAGTTGATTGACTGTGAATTTCTATCAGTTTGTGAATTCTCTTTTCTGAAAGTAAAAATTAGTGACTGCTTTTAAGTTATTGGGTGTTCTATATATTGGTCAGTGTATCATAATACATTATCATCATGTATGTGATTCTAGAAAAAAAACAATTTAAATTTAAAATATAATGTATTAGCAAAAGACAGTTTTGTGATCCTTTGTACTTAGCCACTTTATTTTCTTAACACCACGTAAACGTTTTATTCTGTTAAGAAAATATTTTACATTGTATAACTTCAGTGTCAAAAAACATCAGCTTATTTTATATCTCCCAAAGGAGCTGCCTTATGTACAGATGTTCCATAGATATTTGTTGAATTAAATAAATGAAAATGTTAGGTACATTAAGAGATGTCTGTGTGATTTAAACAACTAGTTGAAAGTATAAACAAAATGACATACTGGTAATTTGAAGTCAGGCAAATAAAAAAGCTGTTTTATTATTAGCTACTGGATAGTCCAACAAACATTTATTTACCCTAGTAAATGATGTGTCTCAAATACCATACTAGGGTACTGCCTATAAAAATGGTAACAAGGAAAGATCCTTGTTCTTGAGAAATTTATCTAATGAAAGAAACATATACACGAGCATATCCTTTTATTATAATATGATAAGCAATGTGATAAAGGAGAGTATGTGTAGGGTACTCGATACAGCCTGGAAGTTGAAGGTTGGCTTCCTGGCGATGGCTGACTGAGCTATTTTAAAACATGAGCAGGAATTAGCAGAACTAAGAAGGAAATAACAGGCATTACAAACAGAAAGGATAGCTTGAATCAAAGCATAGAAGCATGAAGCAAGTAGTTGATTATTTCACAGATATTTATATTTATTATCTAGTAAATACCCAACCCACTGGGCTTAGTATCAAGAATATAATGGTGAACATGGCAGATCTTTTCCCTGGCTCTGTGGAATTTATAATTTAATAGGAGATAAATAGGAATTAAACAAATAGTTGTTTAATTAAATAAAGTATGATAGGTCAAGTATAGCATGCCCATCCGAGTATATAGCAAAGGAACCTAACCTAATCTAGAGGTCAGAGAAAGCCTTTCTGAGGAATTGTTGTATAAGTAAAAGGTCTGAAGCTTTAGTAGGTGGTGAAGCTTTAGTAGGTTTAGTACCCTGGTGAAGAAGAGGGTAAGGTGAAAAGTATATCCCAGAAAAAGAATCAGGTATGCAAAGTTTTGGTGATAGGGAAGACCAGTATAGAGTGGAGAGGTTATGAGAAGAAACTGGAGAAAGCAGGCAGGAATCATATTCTGGAAAACCACGTAAACAACATTAGGGCTTTTTTAAACATTATTCAAAGACGAAGGATATCCAGTAAAAGGTTTTAAGCTAGGGTACGGCCCGATCAGGTTTGTGTTTTTAGCACATTCTCTCTGAATGCAGGCTAGAAAATACATCGTGGGGAGGTTGAGGTGGTGTGGTAGTTGAGGAGCAAGGTTAAATAATACGTAGACCAGTTGGAAAGTTATTGTAGTTCAGGCAAGAGAGGAAATGTGATATTAGACTTGACTGGTGACAGAGGGACTAGAGAAAAACAAAAGGATATAGTATTTTGAAGGAGCAGTCTATAATATTTGTTTATTATTTGGATGTTGGGTTGGTACAAGAGAGAAAAGACAGGAGACAAGGAAGGATAATGAGATTTGTTGTTTTAGCAATTAAGTATTTACTCTCACTGCTCAGTGTGAGTATTTTGTTCATAGGTTACAATAAGCAGTTTGGTATCAATATACAAAATGCCAGGGCATGGAAGTGGGAGGTGGAAAGCTAGAGAGATGAAGTAGAAAACCTGTTTCTCTTTCTAAAGAGCTTGGATACAGGCACTGGGGAATAATAGAAGAGGATCTGATGCAGTCATACTTATGTTACTAAGGCAACATAGAAGCTGGTTTGAGAGGAGCAATATAGGAGACTAGAAGACAAATTAGGACACTGTTGTAATAATCGATATGTGAGATGATGTGGGCCTTAACTAGGGATTCAAGGTATCTGGGAATTAAAATAGGGCTTTGATTGACTAGAAAGGACAGGGTTTAGGATGACTCAGGTTTCTGACTTGAATCACTGGGTTATAGTGAAAGCATTAGCCGATTGGAAATGAGGGAGGAAGAATTTGGAGCTTGAGGAGAAATATGTTGAATTCTTATGTAACAATCTTGAAGTTATGAGATTTGAAGCACATCTAAGTAAAGAGCAAGTGGTTGGGAATGAATCTCATGGGAGGGTTAGGATTTGCTAAATCCAAATCAGTAGTTGTCATCATTGAATATGATAGCTAAAATTGTGAAGAGCGAATGAGATAAGATGAATAATGAATGTTAAAGGGAGAAGAGCAGAGGGCAAAAGTTGGAATTCTAGAGAAAACCTGAGTATAAGCCAGGGAAAAGAACTCTTGAAAGAGCTGGTATAGAAATGGTAACTATGAGAGCAGGACTATGGGAACAAGTGTCACATACTTCAGGAGAGTAGAACTTCTAGAAAAATTTAGTATTTTCAGTTGCAATAGAAAATATTAGTAAGATAAAAATTATTTTAATGAATTCAAATAGTTTGAATAGAGGCAAAGTGTGTTCAAAACACTTTGAAATCCATAAATTAAAATAAATTGACAATGCAGTGATGCATTTTGAAAATTCTCTTTAATAAACATCTCTTAATTTTATTTTTCAGCCAAGCAACAGACATAATGGAAACATCGGGGTGGAAGTCCATGATTCAGTCTCACCCTCATTTAGTAGCAGAAGCGTTCCGAGCACTAGCTTCTGCACAGTGTCCACAGTTTGGCATTCCACGCAAACGGCTAAAACAGTCCTGAAATCTTCCATGAACTGTAGAAAAATGGAATTGACTTTTATTCCTCCAGGTCCAGAAGGATTCTAATAGACAAACCATAAGCAAGAGTTGTTTCTGTTGTCTTGTCCACAGAACAGAAGCTGAAAACATATTGCTTGTATTTCAGGTGGATAATTTATGGTTTATTCTTCAGCTTTAAATTATACTGACTATACTCTAATTCACTTCAAGGCCTTAAATTATCTCCAATGACTTCTCTTGTTCATATAATACTTTAATTTTTTTATTGTGCCTTGTCATTTTGACCAAGGCTATGCAGGATTGCACTAGCTCCATAATGCAGTAATACTGATAACTGAAGATATTAAGTTTCAAAAGGATCTTCCATTAGCTTGAGAACAGCAAAATTTCATAGGGTTTGTGCTACGCGATCTCGAAGTTTAAAACTAAGTTTCCTTAAAAGCACTTGTATTGGAGATATTTGCTAATGTCCCCAGTCTAAGTTCTATATAGAGGAGAACCCACTTACCTTCAAGGTAAATTATGGCAATACACTGCTTCAATTCCAATTTATTTTTTATTTCAGGGGGCAAATATGCAATGAGTTGGCCCAAATTTTTAGTAAAATTTGTGATGTTAATATGTTAACTGTTCAACAAACTAAGAGAAGCATAACAAACCTTTGCTTGTGTTTCTTTGTGGATTTATCCAAGTTTACAATGATTGAAGGTTAAGATTTCAATAAGAAGAAAGCATGTTTTATGCTGAATTATTATTATTTTTTTTTAATTATAGTGACCTACATTTATATGAAGAATTCTGTACATGTTAAAAGTAAGGCTGACCAAATGTAAATTTAACTAGTGGGCCAATTAAGAAAATATATATGCACTTTTTAATGTGTAACTTTTGTATGCTGAATGGTACATATATTTTTTTGCTTTTGATGGAATTAATAAGGTATAATTGTGTAGTAACTTTGGAAAGCATTTTTTAAGACAGATGGAAGCAACTGGGATGTTTGTGATAATAGATAAGATATTCTTCATATAGTTAAATTGGTTTCAATTTCAGATATTCATTATTGAATTTATTCCTGTTTTATCACACTTTGGAGAAGGACCTGAACACTTAATGTATCCTGGACAGTAGTCTACTCTCCTTCTAAAAATAATGAACTGATATTAATTGCAAACTAAAGGAGAGAACCCTTAGAAATATATCAGGCCATACTCAACCTTTTTCCCTCCCCTATCTTTCTTCTTTCTGTCAGTTACTATACTAACATTGTGGATGATAATGAAATTCTGCATAATGTGAACAGGATAAACTATTTATAAACTGCTTTTTATGGGCCAGTTCTTTAATTTACGTGAATTTTAGCTTTAAACACATACCCATGTTCAATGCTTGAAAGCTGTTCACAATGGAGATCTGTTCTGGTGCATTATCCTGGAGAAGTAGGAGCTATCAGTGTCAAGTCACTGCATCTGGTTTCCTGTAACACTGACAGTATGCTTCTTAGGCGAAATTTCTATTTGACTACAAGAGGAAAAGTGTGTCACTGGAAAAAAATGCATATACCTATATATTTGCATATAACTTTATTCTCCAGATTAAAATTTGTATAATTTTAGTTTTTGAATTTAGGACAAAAGGAAAAAAAAAAATTAAACCTGAGGTTTTAAAATAGATTTTTTTGTTATCTCTTTGTTAGGTATTTACTGAAGCAATTCTAACATATCAAGAGTGTTTCATATTTACATTGAACATCACTGTCAAATAAGTGCTTGTTATCCATGACCAACAAGTTTGAAAAGATGATCTTTTCAGATATCTTCATGTCTTTCTGTGTAGTTTCATTGAGAATTTGTTGTGTTAAATTTGAAATTAGAAAATTCCCTTGGGATAGAAGAATCTTACATGTTAATGTACTCCATCCTGTGAAACAGTACTATAGCGAGCTAAAACATACTTCCTTAACTTCACCATAAGATTGCATTCATTAATTTATAATGTACAATTTAAGAAAAACACATACCTATACACTAAGATTTTAATTTAAATTTCTTGGAGTCTTAAAAGAAAACAAATTCCTTCCTCAGGCTATAGAATTTTGTTGTTATGTGGGAAAAATACTGGGACACCCATTTATAGCAAATGCACACAGGCACATTGTGAATTAATTCACTGCTTGAATCTACATTTCTAACCATAGTGACTTCAATAATAACATCATATAATGAACATTTCAACTTGCTCTTACTTGTTTTACATGTTTATTGCAAATCTTAAGGATTTTATTATAAAGATTTTTTTTTAGAGTTTGGTAGCACATTTTGTACCAAAAACGTCAAACACTGTGCTGTAAGAATATCCACGTTTTTAGAAATGTCCACTTTTCAGATAATATAATGCCTACCTTTATACTAACAGAATCATATGGTAGTTGATTTATTTTTTTTTATTTATTATGTATATTTTTGGTATTGTGGATTCTTGAGGCAATGATAAAAAAAAAAACTGTTAATGTATTCTGACATGAGTGTTCAAATAGCCTTTTTTTATTTTTATTTTTAAAATACATTTGTTTTCAGTTAGGCACAGATTCTGGCCAGAGCAGTCTTGCCTTTTGATTATCAGCCTGCTCCTATTTCCCTTTTGTCACCTAAAACAGAACATTTCCTTAGAAAAGTAGTGACTGGTTTTAAATGTTACATATTACAAAAATAGCCATTGGAAAACTGTCCTTTAGATTCAGATATGGAAACACTATATTTGTGCCTTTTTCGTTTTTGAATTTTAATGTATACTGTTATTTGGAGCACAAATATGAAGGTGCCATAATATTATGGCTTGCCATTGTTACCTCCTTGAATACTTGTGTGTCATTGTCTTGAAATAGTAATTGAAGAACCTTGCATGTATTATGTGGTCATTTGGGCATCTGTGTGTGCACTTACGTGCATGTGTGTACGTGAGTATACATGTACTTGTTTTCACTTGGATTTGTGTGTGGTGTATTTTAAAAAGTAAATTTCTGAAAATAGGACTCAGTTAAATGTTGAATGTTCAGGCTAGTTGAAATATTTCATTTAAATGTGCTTTACTTGGGACAATTGATTGACAAGGAAATTGTAATTTTCAAAAATGTGACAAATTTACTGCATGATGAACTGTAAAAACAGTGCCTTTTTAGGACATTATTAGTTTTAAAATTAAGTTTAAAATATTAACAGAGATCTCTTAAAAAGTTGTCATGAACATTATTGGCTTATTTTTAAATTAGACCTAAGTTAGATTGCCAAAAGCGTAATTACTAATTTATTTACCCATTTAAGTTTTTTGCATAAATTTAGAACCTAAGCAGAATTTTTAATAAAAATATGGATCATAGATGCTACCCAGTGTTACTAAAATAGAACACTAGGGACTTCAGTTAAGTTGTTGTTGAAATCCAACTCACAAGCTTGTCTCATGGCCAAGTATACTTCAAGTGGTGAATTATTTCAAGTTGGACTTTCCTGCTCTTTTGGTGGATAAAATTAAAATATTCAATATATTCTTGCAAAATAAGATGGGTGGGTAGGTTTTAGTGTTCATATTATAAAGACTGCACTTTCACACAAATAATATTTTGCAAACCTCTTTTATACAGGTTATGAGCTCTAAGTGTTCATGGAATGATGTAAATTTTAGGTTCAGTTGAACAAATATTGAGTGCCTACCATATGCAAGACTTCCTCTTCACTAGGAATTAAATCACCACACTGTGTCTTCTGCTTACAGTATGTGGACTTTATGTTTGAAAAGGAATTCTTATATATAAATTTTTCTGTTAGAATTTATCATTGTATATTGTAACTCAATTAATTTTACATTTATTTTCTTTTTAGAACGAAGATGTAACTTAAGCAAGTCCCACTTTTGAAAATAAAATTCTGCTAAAATTATTTAAAAATTAGTTCTGGGGGAAACTGATTTTCAAGTTTCAAATGTATAAAGATAATATTGACATTTTCAGCCTAATTTTTAATCAGCTCATGTTAACGATGAGATACATACTTTTGGTATCTTGTTGCTGAAAATATTTTCTAGGTTTCAGCACGTTGCGTTAAAATAAAGTTGTTACTACTTACGCAGAATTAATTGTTTTGTTTTTATTTGAAAATATAAACTTTTTTTGATTACTGCGATGCTTTACAAAAGAGCCATGTACATGATATAGTAACTTTTAAATTATGCAGAGTAGTTATCTTTTTTACATAGGGAATCTAGTATTTTTTGGAACCTATTAAAGACTTATTCCTTAACTGTAAGGTATTACACATGTATATACTTTAAATATGCATATTATCAATACTGAATGACTTATGCTAATGTCACATAATTTTAATGTAGTATTTAAAGATCACCCAGGTTCCCTAGTCCTCCTTACCCCTTCTTAATTTCAACTAGCAACTTAATCATTTGCTGCTATCAAAAAGAGCAGATTTGGGGCAGTGCATTTCTGGACCAGCTTAGTAACAGTAACACAATTAACTGCTAAAAAATTATGGCCAAAGTGGCAATAGAAGTGCACAGTGGAAAGCCTTTCATATACCCAGCATGCGCACAGACGTACACTCACACTGTATTCCCCTTAGAAGAATAAAAGAAAGGTTGAAAAGAGCACTGTCTATGCAATTATAGTAAAACAAGACAAGTGATCACATTCTAAACTGTAATAGAACTATGTAATCTTTTCCCTTTTACTTTGCAACAGCCAGCATCCTTAATACTTCTAGAACACTGGAATGCATTTGTTCTAACACCTCAGAATCATTTGTTTCTAAGAGAAGGCCAAGAGTGGCATTTGTTTTGATCACTTTTTAAATAGAAAACATATTGGTAGAAATCTTTCACATAATGTGGTGTTCCTACTTTTTATTTTCTTGGTATCAGGGAAGTTTGCATGCATCTACAGTGGAAAGTGATGAAAAAGTTTGTCATTCCTGTTATGAGAACTTCCTACTTCCTTTTCACCTCTCCTGTCTCTTGCCTTTCGCCTTCAGTTCTTTTGTAAAGGATTCAGGTGTAGTCCTTTTCCAGTCTGGGACATAACAACCAAACAGTCCTCTAGTATCTAATCTTACCCTTTTGTCCAAATTTGAACCAAGTCTTCATAGATAAGAACAAAGAAAGAAAAATGTAGAATTTAGGAATACTAATTGCAGTACCAAAAACAAAAAAAAACGTGTCCTGATGACTTGGCTAATTAACTTTGCTTTGAAAAAGATTTCCTGCCATAGCAGAAGGTATTATAGAGCACTAAAAAAATTATAAAAAATGGACAAAAAAAATGAAATTAACATACAATTTAAAAAGTAATAAGATTAGATGCATTAAATTTGATAATGAACAGAAATGGTAACAAATTTGAGTCAGTAGAAGACAAGGTTCAGAAATGCTCCCAGATCACACAGACAAGAATAGAGATGAAAACAAAGGTGATTAGTTAATTCTTATCAACGATGAATTAAATGGGAGTGCCAGGCACTGCGCTGAACATGTTTACAGTGATAAGGTATAAATGGTCCATATCCTCATGAAGTCTGTATTTTAGAAGAAAACAATTATACAATACAGTGTGTGAATTATACTAGAAGTACAGAAACGCCACCTACTCTGAAGTAGGGGTGGGGATCCCACATAGCCTTCCTGAGGAAATGATGTCTAAATGAGATCAAGTGGAAGGTAGGTGGCTTAGTGGGAGTATTGTCCATCCCTTTTTGTGAAGTTTCAGAGGTTGGCCAAGATTTACATGGAACGTTTATCCTGTTGTGTAAATGGAAGACAAGACTAAACCAGTAGGTGAAGGTCATTTTTAAAGACTTATTAAAGGAGTCAGACTTAATCTATGAATGCTGAGGAATTTTAAGTGGGGTTATGTCATGATCAATCTAAGGGGAGAAGGTGGGAGATGGGAATAAAACTTCAGATGGATTGAAGGGGGTTCAAAGAGGGTAAGGAGACCCTCTAAGAGGTGAGCAATGCTAGAGCTCTGCTAGGATAGGAGCTCTGGTGTGGGAAAAAGGGAGAGATCTGAGAGGGCTTGGAAATTAATTGCATATGGTAGAAGGGAGAGGAGTCAGGTTTTCTATCTGAGCAACTGGATGGAGGATAGTACTGTTCACTGGTACAGTAAGCACAAGGGTAGCTGCAGTTTTAGCGGGGGGGAGTTATTTTGATTTGGAGCCCATTGAGCTTAAAGTTCCTACTGGGCATTCTGACTGGATATGCAAATTTTAAACGTGAGCATGATCTAGGTTATAAAGTGAGGAATCCTCAATATACAGAAGATGATCAGTGTATATAGACTAAGGTGAAGAGGAGGCAGGGCAGGGCAAAAACAAAGAGCAGCTTACAGAAGAGGAATGATCACAAAGATAAAACCAGAAGAGTGTTCTAGAAATTGAAAAAGAATTTTTCAAGAGAAAGAATGGCTAACGGTATCAAATGCCACTGAGCAGTCAAATAGGAAACTAAAATACACAATTTTTGAGAGAGGAAGTGAGAGGTGTCTTTGGAATGGGGAAAGGAGTAGAATTGAAGTGAGGAAATGAATGCTCCAAGCGCAGAACATGGAACTTTTGGCGAAGATGGCAGAAGAAACCATAGCTATGGGATGGGATTTAGGACCAGTTTCTTTGTTTTGTTTCCTTTATGGTAGGAGAAGTGTCAGTATATTAAAGTAATGATAAGGAGTCATAAAATAGAATGCAGATGGGATTACTGAGGTCCTAATCAGAAGAGAAGAGGAATGGAATCACATGCCAGACATGATTGCCTCTAATGTGTGAGGGAGAAATGCATGGATGCAGAGTCAGATTTATATATGCGTATATAAAATATATATATATATATATATATATATATATATATAAATATATATTTTTTTGCCTGAAAGTTGATATTTTATGTCTTTTAAAGAGGGATGGGTGATAGATTAGAGCAAGGTTCAGCAAACTGACTTCATAAAAGACTTGGTAAATATTTTACCTGTTTACTATGGTATCGTAGCAGAAAGTAGCCGTACGTACAGAAATGAATGTGGCTGTGTGCCATTAGAGCTATTTAAAAAAGCACACAGTGGGCTGGAATTGCTCCCTGTGCCATAGTTTGCTGAATTCATAGGTTTGATAAGGGTAGAGGAGTTTGGGAATAACATGGAGCAAAAAAACGTGTGGCCCAATTGATATTGGAAGCCGTGAATTTACAGAGGGGATATTAGGGAGACCCAATATTTCTATAATTGATGTTATCAAATAAATAATTGGAATAAAGCAGTGATTAAAGATATTAATCATTTATTAATCATTTTTCTTAAATATATGAATTTTAGAAATGAGAAAATTTATAGTGTTCCACCCAGATGGTATTCATAAACAGATACTCGAACCCAGACATACTGGCTCACTTGTAAATTGGAAAGATAAGTAGTGTGAGCATCCAAGCAAGAAATAAAAATTTAAAAGTCATATATCTCTGACAATACTTTAAGTGAAAAAAAATTGACTCTAGAACTCTCAGCTGTTTAATGTTAAATTTATTTCTAAAGTTAACATTTAAATTATATAAAAGTAGTATGTTAACATAGTACCCAAAGTATAGAGAATGCTGAAAATAGATCAAAATTAATCCAAGCGTAGATATTGAGACTTAAAAGGACTAGCAATGAGTATTAAATTGTTAGAGGGAAGTCTAACTTACTACATTGTTTGCAAATACAGATATAAAAAATGTAAAAATTGATTTAACCCCCACACCTGCCCCACCTCCCACCCATAAGGATTACATATGGAGACCGCTATTATCTTTCCTGCAGGGCTGTCTTGCCTCCCTGAGGAGCCCTGGCTGGTTTTGAAATATAAACTATAAAATGTAAAACTATGAATGTTACAAATATAAATGTAAAAGTGATCATCTATTGTAAATAAAAAGGAAATTTTTATTTACAATTTTTATTTACAAATTTTTATTGTAAATAACAAGGAAACTAGACAAGAGGAAGATGGGGAACTGGGACTGGGAAATAGAAGTGCAAAATTCTTTCTCTTCCACAGACAGGAATTAAAAATGTTTTCTTACTGATTTTTAAACTTTGATAAACATTTAAGGATTTGAAAAAAATAATTAAGCTTTAACTATCCACTGGTAGAATTTAAAATAGATTATATATATATGAATACATACATACATACATACATACATATGTGTATATATTACACATATACATATATACATATATATACACACATATATATACACATATATATGTATGTATGTATATATGTACATATTTATATACATATACATATACTCAGCATGTGCACAGAATGAATATATATATATTCATTCTCCAAGACACAAAACATTCTGTGTATGGCCAAATTGGGGGGAAAAAAAGACACCAAAAAAAGAAGGCAAAGATAACATTACGAAACTCTAATAGAACTAGTATTACAAATAGAATAGGTTAAATGCACCTACTAGAAGAGAAATTTATGTAGCAATGATCTCATTCATCAGCTGGGCATATAATAGAGAGATACTCTGTTATGATGGAATTTAATAAAATCAGTAACCTAATATAAGTCTTATGAAAGGGGAAATAGAATGTGTTGTGTAGCATATCTCAATAGTACATAATTGCTAACCAGGCACAGAGGAGAAAAAGTGTTTTTATAAGGGAACAAGTGTGAAGACTCAAGGGCAAGAGAGGATGGTGATGTTACTGAAATGTAGTAGAGCTGAAAAATAGTGCTTTTTGTTGATGTGTAATGCCTCTGTGTGCATTTTTTCCTTTTTTTTTTTTTTTTTAATTGGGGTAGGAATCCAAGTGAGACAACTCTGGTAGGATTAACTCAGGAAAGACCTTTTAAGTTCTAAACTGCCCAAACTGACTAAATAAAGGAAAAAATGAAAACAATTATAAAACAACTCCATAGAAGAGTTGGCACTAGGTAGGCTTTATATGGAAATTATTTTAAACTTTCTAGGAATTGATAATTCTCTTGATATGAGAGTTGAAGTAAATATCGAAAAATAAATTTAAACAAGCACTTTTAATCAGGTCAGTGTAAAACAGATAATACTAGAAAACTGCAAAAAATAAATAAATAAATAAATAATGTAAGACATTAATGCAATGTCCTAGAGGTAGGAATAGCCTAGTAAATGTTTCTTCCTAGTCCCTTTTGCCTTCTTACTAAGTAAGTAACCAACAAGTGATACTTATAGACCCATTTCTACTAAAATGTGAGTGACAGAATGCTAAATAAAATGCTAGTAGCTAAAATTCAGTAATAGAAAAACCAAGGTTAACTTAGGACTCTGAAGATGGTTTAGTATTAAAATATCAGTTTTACACTGTAAAAGCTAAAAGCTATTATCTAGCTAAATTCTACAAAAAATCCCTATCAATTTTGCACAAGATATCTTTACAAACCAAGTATGGGAGATCATTTTTTGACACTATAAGGAATATCACTCTCACACCATCAGCCAACAACATCATAATGGTGATACATTAGAGTTCTCATTAAAATCAGGACCAAAACAAGTAGCTTGACAACATGTTTATTATTTTAAATTATTCTAGAAATTTTAATCCCTGAAATATATATGAAACAAATATGCAGTATAAGTATGGGAAAGGCCTATATTTGAAAATTACATACAATCATTTTTCTATAAAACCCAAATTATATTTAAAATTTAATGCTAGTTTAGTAAAATGGCTAGGAAAATATAGAGATAATCTACAAGATATGTACTGTCCAAAACCTTTTATGAGAAATAACATCCCGGTCACAGTGGCAGAAAATAAAATGGAAAGGGCCCAGAAATTATCTTAGGTTTGGACGTTAAGATCACTACAACGGGAGCGGCAAATATTCTACAAAATTATACTGCAGGATAGGAAAAGAATTGTAAAGTAGGAAAAAGAAAAAAAGATTAACCAAACTATTATATACCAATATTCAATTAAAATGTTGAGGGAAATATAAGAACAATAAAAATATTTTGTCTTTGGATTATGTAGTACTGGGAAGCATTTGTTCCAATGGACTGCATTTTCCAAAATTTCCTTAAATGTGTATTACATTATTAATGAAAAAAAACATTAAAAAATGTACGTTCTGGGAAAGTCAATGAACTGATTTTTTTTTTTTTAAAGCTATTCAGAGTGGCAAAAGTGGTAAAATAGAGAACAATAAGTTAGTGAGACTAGTAACCACCCAGCTTGGGAAAGGTGATATCACGGGTCATGTGGTTGATTTGCTGGTTTGTACATAACTCCTGTAGGCCATCATTACTGATGAGACTGTTTATATTCATATGGGAATGAAGTGGCATGCAATTGCTAAGATAATGTAAATTCTTATTTTAATAAGATACATTTTTCATAAAGCTATTTTTTTTGTATTTTCCATAAAATGAATGATCGTTACATG
The DNA here is from genome assembly GCF_902729225.1 of Pteropus medius. NCBI lineage: Eukaryota > Metazoa > Chordata > Mammalia > Chiroptera > Pteropodidae > Pteropus > Pteropus medius. The sequence continues at coordinate 19,038,483 of NW_024345601.1, forward strand.
CTGATCTTTTTAAAATGAGAACTAATAACATCTAAACATAGAATTTGGCATCTTGAAGTCTTGATCTGATCCATTCCTTTTGGGATTCAATACTTTAGGCTGAAAGGTGGGGTGTTTCCTTTAGTGACAATTATAAAATTGAGCCCTTATTCTGTGCAAGATGCTAGAAATGCAGTGATGGTAAAACAAAACAGAACAAATACAAAGACAGGATTCTCATGCACCTTGTTTACAGGCTAGTAGAGGAACTGTCAATCAGTATACCAGATCTAAGGACCTGTAGGCATGCAGAACCTCTCCCAAATGTAAGGCAGCCACCCACTGAATTGAATGGGCAGAACAAATGGAATGAGAGAAATCAATTAGAGATACTTAGGACTTTCACCTACAAAGTGTTGGGGTGATAACTGAAGAACTGAGAGAGTACTTCTCTCCCTGCCCAACTCTAGGCACTCCAGATTCTCAGCTTCTAAAATATAGGGGTGAAGTGAGCGATATCTCTTCAATGCATGTTAGGTGGAAAGAGATCTCTCAAGGAATTGAAAGCCCAGAAAAAGACCAAAGCAAATGAAACTTCTTGGCTGGCAGCTTGACTAAAGTGGAAAGTTAGGAAAGGGAATAAGGTTGGAGTTGGAGACAGAAAGAAGAGTAGGAGGCCAATTGCAGAACAAAAATGCCAAGGCCTAACTTGAGTTCATGGTATGCTGTTCCCAACAGTCTGTAAAGTATCATAGGAGGTATTTGGCAGGTTGGTGCCTGACTTGCTCTGTGGTTGTGGCTTTTCAGAACTGATTTGTCATGCCAGTCCACGCACAGCCATTAAGTGGTTAAAAAAAAAAAAAGCTAGTTTCACCTTATACCTGTGGTAGATTCTGCTTTATTCTGCCATTTCACCAGACGTGAGAACAGTCATGGGATTCTTCTCCCTTATTTTGCATCCTCAGTTCTTGATGGATTTAGAAAAATTACGGTACTGTACCTCATCTGGCTGACTGATTTTGATGGTTAGGGTGAAAGTGATAGGTTCTTGCAGCCATCTAAATACTAAATGGAAGTGGGAATCCTGGTATTTTTTAAAATTTTATTTTTCATTGTTTGCTTCTAAAATATAGATATATAATTATTTTTTTATTGATCTTGTGCTTATGACTGTCTGTATTTACTTATTAACCATTTTATTTTGTTTTTTGCATATTTCTTATGACTTGCTACATAAACTTTTGTCCTGTATGACAAAAGAAAGTTTTACTCTTTCTATTCTTTATGCTTTAAAAAAAATTTTTTTTTTGGCCTTACTTCATTGCCTAGGAACTACAGTGAAATGTTCAATAGAAGTGATGAATGTTGCTGAAGTAAAGAGGAAAATGTTTACTATTTTTCCATTAAGAATGGTGCTACCTGCAGTTTATCAGAGGTGCCTCTTTTATTCTTTTAATATAGTGAATTATATTGAATAATTTAAAAATTTTAAAACAACCTTGAATTTGTGGAATAAACCCTACTTGGCCATGATGTATTGCTCTTTCTCTATATTACTGGATTAAATTTGCTAATTTATGTTTAAGAAATTTTATGTGTATGTTCATGAAGCATATTGCTCTGTGTGTGTGTGTGTGTGTGTGTGTGTATGTGTGTGTTTGTAATAAGTGTATTAGGCTTTGGTATTACATTTATTCTAGCTAAATTATTCTAAATGGGTTGGGTAATGTTCCCCTGTCCACTGTTTCCTGAAAGAGATTATGTAATATGGCGTTATTACCTTGTTAAATGTTTGAAAGAACTCATTAGGGAAGTTATGTAGACCAGAAATTTTCTCAGTAAAGATTTCTTTTTTGCAATTTCTTTAGTAATATAAAGCTATTCAGATTTTGTACTTCTTGTGTCCATTTTAGTAAGCTGTGTTTTTCAATTATGACCATTTTATATATATTGTCAAACTTAATTGACATGAAGTTATTTATAATATTTCCCTTTTATCCTTTTAATGTTTGTAGGATCTACAGTGATACCCCCTTTTCATTCCTGATGTTGGTATTTTTTGTTTGTTTTATTTTCTCGACTGGTCTAGTAGGGATTTTTCAGCTTTTATTAATCTTTTTAAATGTCAAATTTTGGTTTCTTATTTTTTTGTTTTCAAACTTTGGTTTTAAAATCTTTTGAATTTTCTTTTTCTATTGTTTGTTCATCGATTTCCAACTTGTTAACTATTTCCTTCTTTTAGTTACTGTAATTTGCTCATCTTTCTTAGCTTTTTAAGGTAGAAACTTAGATTACAGATTTTACGCCTTTATTTTTTCATATCACAGACATTTAAAACAGTAACTTGTCCTCTAAAAAAGTATTGTAACTGCATCTTACAAATTGCTTTTTGTTGTTTCATTATTGTTCCATTTGAACCATTTTCTAGTTTTTCTGTGATTTTTTTTTTTGACCAATGACCTATTTGCAAGTGTTTTATCTTGATTTCCAAATAGACATTTTTCTAGATATCTTTTTTTTTTTAATTTAATTCTTTTGTGGCCAGAAGATATACCCTGGCCATTAATATTTATTGACTTGTTTTATCTCTCAGCATATAGTCTATCTTGGTAAACGTTTCATGTGCATGGGAAAGAATGTGTATTCTTTAGTTGTCCTGTGTAGCAGTCTATAAATGTCTGTTAGATTAAATTGGTTGATGATGCTATTCAAATCTTCTGTAATTTTACAATTTTTTTGCCTACTTTTTTTTTTTTTAGAGAGGGATGTTAATCTCAATCTCACAGACCCTAAATGTGGACTTTTCTCCTTTCAGTTCCTGCCAAAAGTTTGAAGCTCTTTTTATTAGATACACACACTTAGGACTTTTATGTTTTCTAGTGATTTAATCTTTTCATCATAATAAAATAGTCCCCCTTATCTCTGACAATACTCTGTCTTGAAGTCTACTTTAGTAATATTAACACAACTACACCAGCTTTTTAAAGCTTACATAGCATGATATATATATTTCCACCTTTTCACTTTCAACCCCTTTGTGTTTTTATATCTCAAGTGAATCTTTTGTAGACACATATAGTAGTGTCTTACTTTTTTATCCAGCCTAGTAAGTTATGCTTTTAATCGGTGTGTGTATAAGTACATTACATAAATTTCTTAATGTAATTACTGATATTTTTGAATTTATGTCTACTATCTTGATATTTTTCTGTATTTCCCTTCTTTTTGTTGTTATTGTTCCTCTGTTGCTTCTTTTCTATTCTTTTTGTATTTTTTTTAATGTTTTTAGTATTCTATTTTATTTTCTTCTTTTACTTTTAGCTAATGTTTGCATTTTTATTAGTTCTACACTTTAGAATATGTATTCTTAACTTATCACAGTCTACTTATAATTAATGTTACATCATTTCATGTAAATTATAAAAAAGTACAACTGTTTAACTTATGCCACTGTTATTAATTTCTTTATTTCTATATACATTATGAGCCCTGTAATGTTATAGTTATTGTTCTAAACAGTCAATATCTTTTAAAGAAATTAAGAAAAGAAAAATGAAAGAAAATATTTTCTATTTACCCACATATTTACTAATTCTATGTTCTTTACTTACTCCCATAGATCTGAGTTTCCATTAGCTGTTTTGCATTTATTTAGAGAACTCTGGCGGAGAGTTTATGGATAAGTTAATGACAGATAACTAGAAAACTAAGCGAATATACAAACAAAAACATTTGTTAACCAGGGAACAAAAAAAGTTCTCCAGAGAGGAAATGCATCATATCACGCTATGTGGCTAAGCCAGAAACGATGTTTTTATACTCACACGATAGTATAAGCACTGATTATTGCCATAACCACAAATTGCAATTTTACTTCTTAATCTTTCTTCATGGGAAATCAATAGATAATGTCTGAAACTAAAATATAAAAACTAACTAAATACATAATAAATCAATAAACAACCATAGCAGCAATTTGGAGTTTGGAAAGAGGAAAGTAAGTTCTGAAGGGGAGAGTTCAGAGTTGCCAGAGTTTACCCCTGGGAAGCAGGAGTTGCAGTAAAGTAGGGGCTGCTCTTTCTCACAACAGGTTTAGTTTTACTCTTGAACTATGTACATGTACGATTCTGATGACAAGGACAATTGTTAAGCTAATGGGAATATCCCAATAAGAGGGAAAGCATGAATACATAAGAAATAGGCTACTAGACAATCTAAGAGGGGAGGATAATAGGATCAGAGCAGATGATGATAGCTTTACATGTTTGGTGGTAGGAAACCAAAGGGCAGTCTGCTTCTATTTTCTCTATGATGTCAGCGTGGGAGTAAAATGAAAGCACAGTGTCAAGCGCCTTTCCCTGAGGCCTCACAGTGATGACGAGAGAATTTTTTTAATCATGTAAAAAATTTTCATTAATTTTCTTTTGGTTATCTTTGTTGTGTTCATCCTTATCTGCCACTTTACTTCTTAGTTTATTTTATATGCATTTCCTTTTGTAATTTCTCTTTTTCTCCTACTTAGTCTCAGGTTTACTCCCCGGAAAATACATTTATAGCTCTTTGGAGCTGTGTTCTTTTTCTGCTCTCTGAATAACCAAAATAAGCTTTATTTATGAATATCTGAGTGCTATCATCTGAAGAAAAATTATAAATGTTCATGTCATCCCTATAATTTCTGAACTCCTGTGCTTTGGATAGTACACTGTCAAGATGCCAAAGTAGCTGATGAGGGTATAGAACAGTCTCCTCCTACGTATAACTTTGTCTTAATGTGCTAGATAGATGTGCTTTGGGTCTCAAGAGAGGATTTAGCATACCTGATAACAGTGACTGGAGCAAACGCATAGACATTGAAAGGAAATGCAACCTAAGCCTTATGATTAGAATGCAGGCTCACCAACCAGCTGTGTTTTCCTGCTCTCCATACACAGATTTAATTAAGCAACTGGGAGTTGATACCACTGCAGTCAGATCCTTCCCTGCTTACTGCCTACATGTGCTTGGGCAAATTACTTAAACTCTGAGTTTATTGCCTCATTTTTAAAAATGTTTATAACTTTATTACCTTATAGAAGTGTAGTGGGGATTGGATGACAGTAGATGTGAATGCAACTATTACATCTGAGGCACATACAGGCACATACTTAGCTACAGGAGAAAGTAGTTCTCATCACCTACCACCACCATCAACAGATCTATCAGTAGTTAAACTAAAAACCACTTCTCCTAAAATGAAAGAAACTTGCTCTTTAGAGGATCATGAGTTTTTACTTTTCAGTGAGGTAATTGGCAGTCAGTTTAAGCTTCTGATGTGGGAAGTGTGAAAAAATGGAGGAAGATAAGGCTCAAGTGGAAGTTTAGGAAAAAGAAGAGGTTGGAGTTGGAGACAGAAGAGTAGGAGAGCAATTGCAGAACAAAGATGCTGAGGTCCTAACTTGAGTTTATGGCCATGAGCATGGACATAAAGGCAGATTCAATAACTCCCAACTGTGCTAATGTGGCCAGTGTGTAAGCCTGGCTTACAGTGGAACTAATAAAGCTTTAGCTTTGGAGGCCCTCACTTGAACAGATGAGTCTCTTCCAAGGCTCTGGGAGAGATTCTGGTCATGTGATTGCATACTCATGTATTTTTATGAAATTTGCAAAATTTTTATCTTTTTCTCTGTCAATCTTTCCTTTATATTGGGAGAATATTGGGGTGGCCACAGGCATTTTGAAGCTCCAACCAAGGAAAGATGAGTCGAGAATACATTGTTTGAGTTTTGTAGGACCTATGTATGTGGATCACAAATATTCATGTAGAATTAAGTTATTGTTAGCTGTTCTGGTGTAGGAATGATTTACAGAAATAATCCTGTTGCCCACTATTTCAACTTCTTGAAAACACGTAGAAAAGGTACAGGGCCAGATGTTATATTGTGATATAAACATATGCTACTGCACCTGGCATTGAAGTATATGGGTAATGAAAAACAATGTTTGAAAAGTATGGAGCCAAATGGCTTGTGGAAAAGTCTATCAACCCTCAGATATGTAAATTTTTAAAAGGCAAATTCAGTTCTCATTAATAACTAGAAAAAATAGAAGCTGTGTTCTGTAAAAATATACTCAATAATGCACCATATATAATTATCAACATACAATAATTTTTTTCTTTCTTGATGGAATTTATGTGAGATTTATCAAAATTTCTATATATGTAGGGGATAAAACCTGTAGTAGTATTACAGATAGAACTGAGTGTGAAGTCATGTTTTATTCATCCCAACATAAATCATCTCATTAACAATAACAAGTTGTGAAGCTGAATGTTTTTTAAAAACTGTTAATACTATAACACACATATCATCAGCCATGTTTCAGGCTGAATAATGTGTCTTACTTTTAGAGATAATGTATTACAAAATTGTCAATATGAAGAAATGTTCAAAGGTTATGAAGATTGTAGGACGCAGAAGTTTAGTGTGTGTCTGGCAGTTAATAAAAACATTGTGTTTATATTGATTTTGTGACATCTACATTTATCAGCTTTTATAAGTTTGTAATTTATTGTAATCTCTCATTGTGTAATAAATATACACTTTTCTAACAAATTTTTTATTAATAATTTAGTTCTTTTCTTCCTAAAAATGCCCCCTCCCCAAACCGTATAAACTTCAAACCTCATAAAACCTGACATCACTCAGACAGTGAGATAATGCAGGACAGAATGGTTTTCCCAGAGGGGACATTAGTTCACTCTAACGCTGCCGAGCGCTTCCGGTTAATCACTGAACTTGAAAGAATCATTCCACAGACCAGGCTACTCTCAGAAATTGACTTATTTTCTTTTAGTACCTAGCTATGGACTCTTAATTCTCCATAATGGATCAGCTCAAGCCTAGAGCAGATGTTGGCCAAAGCCTTTGGGTATCTTTGTGCTTAATGACTTTCTCTTTCGAATTAGCATGAGATCTCTTAAGCCTTTTTATTTCCTCCCAGCCAAATGGGACATTCAGGACACAGGACCTTGAGATACCAAAAGAAAAAGTTTGTGATGTTCTGAGTAAAAAGTAAGAAGTTTTATCTTAGTAAAATATTTATCTTAATTTCTCTCTTTTTTTTCTTTTATGGAGTGTAAATCTAGGAAATTCTCTTTATAGCTTACAAATAAGAAATTGAGCTTGAATTGTTTTTGAGATAAAAACAGGTACTCTTTGTTGCAGTGATTACAAATGAAATATTGATATTGTTGATATGAAAACTGCTATTAAGAATTCGTTCAATTCAGTGTTACTAGCCTTCAAGAATTTCTAACCATCTGTGGATCTTGTCATTAATTACACATTGAAAATTGAAGGTTAGGAGCAAACTACATTTCTACTGTGATCTTTTTTCCTTATAGAATTGTAAAGAGCAAGCCAGCCCAATAGATTGATTTACCATAGGATCAGTTCTCATTTAAGGGATTGTTATTATCCTACATTGTATAGTTTTCCGTAATCTCCTACATTCAGAGTTTTGCAGAGCAATCTCTGACTTCCTAAGGGCGAACCCCTTGATATTTCTCTGGGAGAAAAATGACTTTTAATACCATAAACAGTAAAAAAAAAAAGTAGGTGGATGAAGATCAGATCAATTTAAGGAAGATTTAATTATTTTAAATTTCACTTTCATCTTTATCCAGGCTGAAACATTCGGTCTTTTTAATAAGAAAACCTGTGCTCTGGTTTCTCAGCTCTCAAAAAAGCATGTTGAACCAACTTCCTGAGCTAGAAGCCATGATGATAAAAAGCCAGCAGAGCAAATAGATTAAGCCGAAGCACCATGTTAATCTGTAAATCAAATGTTTCTCACATGGTCTATATTCCTTCCACCTGGATCAGACATCTGCTTTCCTTTCAGGCAGTGTTTCATGCCTTCCCTTCCTTTGAAAATATTTCTTCATTTTCAAATTTGTAGGAAGGCCTTTAAATGGTGGCTATATTGATTCTTTTTGTAGCTCTTGGTTGTAATAAAATGTGTCTCATCTACTTTTCCTATCTTTCTGGTCAATGTTTGTACCTCTTGGGGTTTTGAATTTGTTTTGTGAAAAGGATGCTAAGAACCTCTTAGCATCCTTTTGTCTAAGGCTTAGTGACTTTCTATTTAGAGTCTTTGGATCTGTCTTTTAGCTGATTCTCTCCTACTGTTTTTCTCTCCACTTCGTTATCTTTCTTCTTCTCCCTGTCTCCTTCCCCTTGATTTCATTGTCATTCAAGAAAAACTGGGAGTGAGGTTCTCATACTGTCCATTGGGACCTGGAGGTGACTCGGTCCAGCTTGACCAGATGACTCCTGATGACGTCAGACAGGAAACAGCTTCTGCCTAGAGACCATTTGGTTCTGACACTACGTTCCAACCAATGATAAAACCAGAACATCATAAGGAACGGAGACTTTGTGAGCTACCAACACAAGTGAGTTATTGTGAACTTAGAGAAGAAGGTATTTCTCAGAATTGTGAAATGAGGCTTTATCTCTCTGTTTCTGAGAGATAGACGCGTTCTCACCGCCTCGCCTCCCTCCCGCCTCCCCCCCCACCCAATCCTGCCTTCAGACAACTTTTTGAGAAAATATTCACTCATGGTACAGAAAACCTTGAAAAATCTTGGACTAGATCGTGTTTCTCCAGCCACATGAACCTGAGGTCCAACCTGCATTTTTATTTGTTTAATTTTATTTGTTTAATCTACATTCCTCACTTAGCTGCCAGGATTCTCCTTAATAACATCTTCCTGTCCTTACTGCCACCATGAGGGAAATATCTTCAGAGGTCCAAGTAACAACAAGACATTTTGTGTTTGTCTTGACTCTTTGATTACAGTATACTCAGTGACGTCCAGTACTGTGGTCCTCCCTTATCCATAGTTTTGATTTCTGCGGTTTCAGTTACCTGCAGTCAACCGTGGTCCAAAAGTATTAAATGAAAAATTCCAGAAATTAACAATTCATAAGTCTTAAATCATGCACTGTTCTGAATAGCGTGGTGAAATCTCGTGCAGTCCCACACCGTCCCTCCCAGGATGTGAATCATCTCTCAGTCCAGAGTGTCCACACTATGGATGCTCCCCACCAGTTAGTCACCAGATCATCAGATTGACTGTCATGGTATCACAGTGCTTGTGTTCAAGTAAATCTTACTTTACTTAGTGGCCCTAAAGGGCAAGAGCAGTGGTTCTGGCAATTCAGATATGCCAAAGAGAAACTTTTATGAACTGCTTCCTTTAAGTGAAAAGGTGAAAGTTCTCAACTTAATAAGGGAAGAAAAAAAAAATCATATGCTGAGATTGCTAAGATCTGTGTTAAGAATGACTTCTATATGTGAAATTGCCTAATTTATAAATTAAACTTTATCATGGGTATGTATGTATAGGAAAAAAAAAAAACAATATACACAGTGTTCAGTACTATCTGTGGTTTTAGTTAGCCATTGGAGGTCTAAGAATGAATTCCTTATGGATAAGGGGGGGCTACTGTACCTCTTATGAGACTATCAAACTCCAGGCTTAATTACTGGGGTATATGCCACCACTATTTAGGTCTCCCATTTTCTCTAGATAAGGAGATCCCAGTTTTACCAACTACAATTATTTTTATACTATACTTTTTACAAATAAAACTACAGAAAATAAAATTTTATTTGAAACATACATAAAAAGGCAAGAGAAAGCATGACCATTATTAAATGTTAATACATTTTTGAAGTTCCAATTAGCCAAGGCAAAAAGAGAAAGCCGATGAATTAATACTATCTCATAAAAGGAAATGTACCACTTTGCCAGATGACATTTTTCTAAATTTTGATTTCTTAATACAATTGAGCAAAGTATAGCATTTCAATAATATTAGCATCTCCCATGTTCTCTAACACTCTCACATGCATTCAAAATCTGTAAAATGGCAATCATAATAGTAATAGTAACTAATAGAAATTATCATTTTTTTAGTCAAAATAGTTAAATATTGCCAATTTTATATGGGATAATTCCATACCTGATTTATTGTATCTCCTTCCAGAATACCTTTACATCAACATAAGCAAATAAAAATATATGTTCTTTATTTTTTCTTTTCTTGCAAAAATAAAAAGATACCATATTTACTATATTGTGCCTTGCTTTTTAAAAACACTTAACATGTTTTATATATCAGTGGTTTCTCCTTGCCCCTCTGTTTTTAAAAAAATAAGTATATAAGCGTTACATTGTAAGAATGTAATATGAGTCCCAGTTGATGAATTTTTCAAATTGGTGATATTTTTAAGATGACTATGAATATCATCGACCATTGCTATTATAAACAGTGTTTTAATGAATAAGACCAACATTATGGCCTATGCATGCAGATGTATGATTAAGAAACATTCTTAAAAAACAAAGATACATTCTCGGAAATGGAATTGCTGAGTCAAATGGTAAATGTATTTTCACTTTTAATAGTTAAGGCCACAGGGGCAGTTTGTGTTCCTGCCAAGCAATGAATGAGAACGCCATTTCCCTACAGCCTCACCAACATGATATATTGTTAAATGGTTGAAATTTTTGCCAGTGTAATAGGAGGAAAGTAGCATTTATTTGTATTTCAATTACTATGAAAAAACCTTAGCATTTTTTTCATTTAAGAAACAATTTTTCCCATAATGAATCTATTCATCTCTTTTCTCTTTTACTGTTAAGTTGTAGATCTTGTTCTTACTTTATAGAAACTCTCTATATTAGGGAAACCATCACTATACTTACTAATATAGATTGTAATACTTTTCCCAGTTAATCACTTATATTTTGATTTTGCTTATATTTTTGTTTTTTACTGTGTAAAATTTTTAATTTTATAGAAGTGAATTTTTCTACTTATTCATCTTTCTTTAACAACTTCTAGATTTTGAATTATAGTTAGAAAGACATTACTCCAAGTTTATAAAGGATTTTGCTCAAGTTTTCTTCTATTACCTTTATGGGATTTTTAGACACATTTTATTATTTAATCCTTAAGGAATTTATCATATTATAGACTGTAGGATTTGAATCACTATTATTTTTAGGTGGCTCTCTAGCTTTTTCAACAATCACTTATCAAAAAGCCCATCCTGTCCTCAGTTATATAGGTTTATCAGATGCCACCATTATATAGCTCTATCTCTGGATATTTATTTTGTTGAATATTTATTTTTTTCTATTGTCTATCCTTGCACCTATATCTCACTGATTTCATTACAAAGAACTTACTATCTTTTTTAACATCTGGTAAACATTTCTCTTTTTCAGAATTTTCCAAACTATTTTTCTCGCGTACTTTTCCACATAAATTTTACAGTTGCTTTTTTTTTTAAGGGCTTTTTTTTTTTTTTTTTTTTTTTAGTTTAAAAGTATCCTGTTACAAATAATAACAAGTGTTGGAGAGGTTGTGGAGAAAAAGGAACCCTCATATGCTGCTGGTGGGAATGTAAACTGGTACAGTTACTGTGAAAAACAGTATGGAGGATCCTCAAAAAATTAAGAATAAAATTACTATGTGACCCATCAGTCCTTCTTCTGCGTATCTACCCCCCAAAATTAACAACATTTATCCATAAAAATATATGCACCACTATGTTCATTGCAGCATCATTCGCGGTGGCCAAGACATGGAAACAATTGAAGTATCCCTCAATAGATGACTGGATAAAGAAGGTGTAATACATATATACAATGGACTATTACTCCAACGTAAGATGAAATATTGCCATTTTTGACAACATGGATGGATCTTGAGATTATCATGCTAAGTTAAATAAGTCACACAGAAAAAGTTGAGTACTGCATAATTTCACTCATATGTAGGATATAAAACTGAAAGCCACAAGTGAACAAGACAAAGAGAGACTCATGGACATGGACAACAGTTTAGTGGTTACCAGAGGGACGGTGGGAGGGAGAAGGTAAATAAGGGCAAAAGGGGTCAAATATATGGTGATGGAAGGAAATTGAACTTTGAGTGATGTGGTGAACACACAATGCAATATTCGTATGACATTATTGAACTGTACGCTTAAAGCATATAATTTTATTAACATCACCCCAATAAATTTAATTAAAAATTAATCTTATGCAACAATTAAAAAATAAAATAAAGTGACTAATCTATGAGACAAAAAAAAGTATGCTGTTGGTGCTTTTGAGATTATATTACACTTTTAAATTAATTTAAATTCTTGTTATTTTTCTCCTTATAAATTATATCTTTTTTTTGTTGCAGTTGCAAATAGGATTTTTTCTTCTATACATTGCATAACTTATTTCTAGTATATATAAAATCTATCGATTTGTGTATATTATTTTTTTACTCTGTTACCTTATTAAATTCTCTTACTGCTTGTAGTAGTTTTCAAGTTAATTTTATTTTCCAAGTATATAATCATATCATGTGCAGTGATAATTTTATCTCCTCCTTCCCATTTCATAGAAGCAATATATGAATATATTATCATTTTATAAAAATTAAGAACATTAGTATTTTAAAACACAAACAAGAACCTTTCCTAATTTCCCCAAACAACTATCTTTCCCAAATTTAACTACTGTTCATTTAAAGCATATTTCCATAGGTATGTATGTAAAACTACATGTCATTTTGTTTTTCTATTTTTATATTTGGAATGTACTTTACATGCTATTATTTTATATGGTTGTCTTAAAAAGTTTTAAACAATTGCAAACTTAGAAGTCACAAACATAGAACAAGGTACTTGCTTTCTCGAATGATTTGAGAGAGGAAGTTACTGATCCAAACCTCCATAACCCTAAATACTTCGTGTAAAGTTCCTGCATACAGGAATGTTATCCAATTAGAATCGTCAAAAACAGATAATCAACCTCAATCCATTAAAACGTGTAATCTGAGACTTCTTTCTCATGTTGCCAGTTGTCCCAATAATGTTTTTTTTTTTTTATGGCAAAAGGATCCACTTCAGTATCACATGTTGCATTTAGTTTTAATGTCTCTTTAGTCTCCTTGATCTTTCCTTGACTTTCATGACCTTGACAGTTTGGATGTTACTGGCGAAATATTTCATACAATGTCCCTCAATTTGGGTTGGTTTGATTTTTTTTTCATGATTAAATTCAGGTTACACACAGAAATACACTTTGATCATTTAATTAAGTTGCTGTGTGTAGGGCTTTTCCTTTTATAATCATAGAACAACATAGGTGTGAACTGAATGGGTCTACTTACATGTGGATTTTTTTCAATAAATACAGTCGCCTGACTCTTCATATCAAGAGTTCCAATCTGAGCATTCAATCAACCTGGACTTGAAACAGTGTTTTCGCATTCCCAGCCACAGTTTCCTTCCTGCGGGTTGAAGATACTGTTTTCGAACCAGGGTTAGTCCAATATGCAGATGTAGATGTGAAGGGCAGACTGCAGAGTCAAAAATTATACTTCAGGTTTTCTACTATGTGTGGGTTGTGGAGTTGGCTCCCTGCCCACCTCATTGTTCAAAGGTCAATTGTAGTAAGCATTTTGTAAGGAGTTACATTGAAATCATGTAAGTATCCATTCTTCATGAAACTTTTTACTCATTTTTGTGTTTATTTATATCAGTTTGAACATGACTCTCTATGGTTATAATCCATTCCTATCATCTCTTTTGATGGTCAGATTGTCTCTAATTTGGCCAGTGAGGGCTTTATCAAGCTGAGTTGGGTGTCCCTTTGTCTCATCTCCTGATGGTCATTGAATATTTGCTTGCTCTCTGACACAGCAAAATGTTTCAGACTTTTATTTTTTCTGCACATATACATATACATATTTACACATATGCATATAAGATTATATATTTACATGTTTTTCTCTATTCTATGTCCATCTGTATATTGAAAACCACAAGTTCGCATTGATACTTGCATATTAAATACTAAATTACACACATTTAAATGTTCTCTCTTTCATTGTTGTAAACCCCTTTTTTGCTAGTGATAAAACCGTCTTTCATTATCCTTAATGTATTTAGTTATTTGATTAGTTTTCATGAGTGTAATCAATCTTCTATCTCCATCTACCGCCCCCCCTGCCCCCCCACCCCAAGTTCATGTGAGTGTCCTCCTCAGCCCGTTTGGATGCTAAGATCCCACTGTGGGTCACTGCAGTTCCTCCTTTCCCTGGTGTGGGTCCTTATCTTGCTCTGCCTCAATTAATGACTTAAAACTGAGTTGTACAGAAAGGGGAAGGGGAACAAAAAGTAGAGCTAGATATCTTTAAAAAGATTTTTTTATTATAAAATAACTCAAACATCAATTTTGAAATCAAAATCAGTTTTGGTTTCCATTTGCTTATCATTTTTCTTAATGCATGTATTGGAAAACTTTCATTGTGAGTATACATCGTACGTCTACTTTATTCTTTTTAAATTACCTTGATGAATTCTCTAATATGGCTGTACTGCAGCTTATCAATAGAGGAATGGTAAAATATACACCTTATTTCTTGAATTTTCCAGTGTTATAAACAATAGATATAATTTACATATTGCCTCTTCATGTGTATTTTCCTGTGGAATATGGAAAGTAGAATCTCTAGATTGAAGGGTATTATTATTATTATTATTATTATTATTTTCCTTACCATTATTTTATTTTATTTTTTTAAGATTATTTTAAACATTTTATTTTTTTTAATTTTTTATTTTTCCCTCTCCCTCCCCCCCTCCCCCCTCCCCTCTGGTAACCACTAGTCTATTGTTTATATCTATGAGTCTGTTTGTTCGTCCTGTTAATTTGGTGCTTTTAGGTTTATATCCCACATATAACTGATATCATATGATTTTCAACTTTTTCTGCCTGGCTTATTTCACTTAGAATGATTATTTCAAGGTCCATCTATGTTGTCTCAAATGGCAGTATTTCATCTCTTCTTATGGTTGAGTAATATTCCATTGTATATATATACCACAGCTTCTTTCTCCAATCATCTATTGTAGGACACTTCAGTTGCTTCCATGTCCTGGCCACTGTGAATAATGCTGCTATGAACATCGGTGTGCAAATATCTTTTCAGATATGAGTTTTCAAGTCTTTGGGGTAAATACCCTGTAGAGGGATTGCTGGATCATATGATAGATCAATTCTTAGTTTTATGAGGAACCTCCATACTGTTTTCATAGTGGCTGTACCAATTTGCAGTCCCACCAGCAGTGTATGAGGGCTCCTATTTCTCTGCATCCTCTCCAACATTTATTATTACTTGTCCTGTTGATTATAGCTGTTCTAACAGATGTGAGATGGGATCTCATTGTGGTTTTGATTTGCATTTCCTTAATAGATAGTGGTATTGAGCATCTTTTCATATATTTGTTGGCCATTTGTATGTCCTCGAGGAAGAAGTGTCTGTTCAGGTCCTCTGCCCATTTTTTGATTGGATCGTTTGTTTTTTTGTTGTTATTGAATCATATGAGTTTTTTGTATATTTTGGATATTAGGCTCTTATCAAAGGAATTGCTTGTAAATATATTTTCCCATTCGGATGAGTGTCTCTTTATCTTGTTGACAGTTACTTTTGCTGAGCAGAAGTTTTTTAGTTTGATGTAGTCCCATTCATTTATTTTAGCTTTTACTTCCCTTGCTGTTGAGGTCAGATTCATAAAATTCTTCTTAAGACCAAGATCCTGGAGTTTTGTTCCTATGTTTTCTTCTATGCATTTTATTGTTTCAGGTCTTATATTCAGGTCCCTAATCCATTTTGAGTTAATTTTGGTGTGTGGTGATAGACAACAGTCCAGTTTCATTCTTTTGCAGGTGGCTTTCCAGTTTTTCTAGCACCATTTATTGAAGAGGCTTTCCTTTCTCCACTGTATGTTTTTGGCTTTTTTTGTCAAAAATTATTTGGGTTTACTTCTGGATTCTCGATTCTGTTCTGGTCCATGTGTCTGTTTTGCTTCCCAAACCATGCTGTTTTGATTACCGTCACTTTGTAGTATAATTTGAAGTTGGATAGAGTGATGCCTCCAGCCTCATTCTTTTTCCTAAAGATGGCTTTGGCAATTCAGGGTCTTTTGTGCTTCCATACAAATCTGATGATTTTTTGTTCTACTTCTTTAAAAAATGCCGATAGGATTTTGATGGGAATTGCATTAAATCTGTATAATGCTTTAGGTTATATGGTCATTTTAACTATGTTGATTCTTTCAATCTAAGACCACGGATTCCATTTCTTTGTATCTTTGATTTCTTTTAATAGGATCTTCTAGTTTTCATTATATAGGTCCTTCACATGTTTCATTAGATTTATTCCTAAGTATTTTATTCTTTTTGTTTCAATTGCAAAAGGAATTATTTTTTTCCATTTTTTCTGACACTTTGTTATTAGGGTATAGGAATGCTATGGATTTTTGAACACTGATTTTGTATCCAGAAACTTTACTGTATTTGCATATTGTTTCTAGTAGTGTTCTTGTGGAGTCTTTAGGGTTATCTATATAGAGAATCATGTCATCTGCAAATAGTGACAGTTTGACTTCTTTGTTTCTTATTTGGATGCCTTTTATATCTTTCTCTTGCCTGATTGCACTTGCTTGGACCTCCAATGTTATATTGATTAACAGTGGTGATAGTGGACAGACTTGCCTTGTTCCTGATCTTAGAGGGAAGGTTTTTAGTTTTTTGCCATTAAGTATAATGTTGGCTGAGTGATTGTCATATATTGCCTTTATTATATTAAGGCATTTTCCTTTTATGCCGATTTTGTTAAGTGTTTTGATCATAAATCGGTGCTGTATCTTGTCGAAGACTTTTTCTGCATCTATTGATATGATCGTATGATTTTTATTTTTTAATTTGTTTATGTGGTGCATCATATTAATCAATTCGCATATGTTGAACCATCCTTGTGCCCCCGGGATGAAGCCCACTTTATAGTGGCGTATAATCCTTTTAAGATGTTGCCGTATTTAGTTCCCTAGTATCTTATTTAGGATTTTTGCATCTGTGTTCATGAGAGATATTGGTCTGTAGTTTCTTTTTTTGTCTTATCTTTTCCAGGTTTTGATATCAGGGTAATATTGGTCTCATAAAATGACTTGGGAAGATTTGCTTTCTCTTCGATTTTTTGTAAGAGTTTGAGGAGAATAGGTATTAAATCTTTGAATGTTTGGCAGAATTCACTGATGACAGTCATCTGGTCCTGGACTTTTACTTTTTGGTAGGTTTTTGATGATTGTTTCAATTTGATACTGCTGATCAGTCTATTTGGATTTTCTAGTTCTTCTTGATTCAGTCTAGGAAGATTGTATTTTTCTAAGTACTGGTCCATTTCTTCTAAGTTATTAAATTTGGTGTTATATACTTTTTCACAGTATTCTTGTACGATGATCCTTTGTATTTTTGTGATGTCAGTTGTAATTCTCCTTCTTTCATCCCTGATTTTGTATGTGTCCTTTTTCTTTTTTTTCAGTGAGTCTAGCCAGGGGTTTGTCAATTTTATTAACCTTCTTAAAGAACAAGCTCTTTGTTGCATTTATTTTTTCTATTATTTTTGTTTGTTTGTTTGTTTTCAATTTCATTTATTTCTGCTCTAATTTTGATGATTTCTTTCCTTCTGCTGACTTTAGGCTTCATTTGTTCTTCTTTTTCGAGTTTTTTAAGACGAAGCATTAAGTTGTTTATTTGGGCTCGTTCTTGTTTTTGGAGATAGGCCTGTAATGATATGAACTTTCCTCTTATGACCGCTTTTGCCATTCTCCAAAGTTTTGATATGTTGTACTATCATTATCATTTGTTTCTATGTATCTCTTGACCTCTCTTTTTATTTCTTCTCTGACCCAGTTATTCTTCAGTAGTATGTTGTTTAATCTCCATGTATATGTGGTTCTTCTTGATGTCTTTTACAGTTGATCTCTTGTTTCAAATCATTATGATCAGAGAATACAGTTGGTATGATTTTAACCTTCTTATATTTGTTGAGGCTATCTCTGTGTCCCAGTATGTGGTCGATTCTTGAGACTGTTCCATGTGCACTAGAGAAGAATGTATAAGCAGCTGTTTTGGAATTGAAGGCTCTGTAAATGTCAATTATGTCCAGATGGTCGAATGTGTCATTTAAGGATGTTATTTCATTATTGGTTTTCTGTTTGGATGATCTGTCCATATCTAACAGTGGGATATTTAGGTCCCCTACTATGATAGTGTTTTGGTCTGTTTCTCCCTTTAGTTCTGTTAGTCATTGCTTTATATATTTTGTGGCTCCCTGACTGGAAGTGTAGATATTAATAAGTGTCATGTCTTTTTGGTGCATGATTTCTTTTATCACTAAGAAGTCCCTCAGTGTCTTTCTTTACATTTTTTTATT
The DNA here is from genome assembly GCF_902729225.1 of Pteropus medius. NCBI lineage: Eukaryota > Metazoa > Chordata > Mammalia > Chiroptera > Pteropodidae > Pteropus > Pteropus medius. The sequence goes on from NW_024345601.1 coordinate 19,056,803, forward strand.
TTGAAGTCTATTTCATCCACTATTAGAGCCACTACTTCCACTTTTCTCTGAATGCCATTTGCTTGAAATATTATTTTCTTTCCACCCTTTCACTTTGAGTCTATATTTGCCTTTGGAGCTGAGATGTGTCTCCTGGAGGCAGCATATGCTTGGGTTTTGTTTTTTGATCCAATCTGCAACTCTGTGCTTTTTTATTGATGAGTTCAGTCCATTTACATTTAGGGTGATTATTGAAATATGAGGTCTTCTTATAGACATTTTTTTTTTACCTTTTGCTTTCTGGTAGCTCGATGTTTCCATTGCTTCCTTGTCCTTGTGTTTCTGTCTTCTTTATTTTGGTTGGCTTTTGTGAGTTTTTTCTTTGGTCTTTCTTGTTTTATGTTATATACTTCAATTCTGAATCTTTGGCGTGTGGTTACCATTACGAATATGTATTGGATAGTTATATATATACTGTCATCCATTTTGTTACGCACGTGCCTTATCTCCATTCCCCTTTCCAAATTTGGATCTTTGAAACTTCCCCTTTTCAGTCATTGTTATCTCAGTTTTTCCCTATGTATGGTAAACGTTCATTACTGTCTTGCTATAGCAAATCTCTTCTTATTTTAAGTTTATAATGCCCTGTTCCTAGTAAGGGATTGCTCTCTTCTGCTTTTATCAGCCTGCTAGTCATCTTACTCCTAATTATATATATATATTTTTTGTAATTTTGTTTTAGGTGAGCTGATCCCTTTCAGTATTTCCTGTATGCAGATCTTGTAGTCGAGATTTCCCTCAATTTTTGTATGTCTAGAAAGGTCTTTATTTCTCTTTCATATCTAAAGGAGAGTTTAGCTGGATACATTATTCTTGGCTGGTATTTCCTTTCACTTAGTAGTTTGAATATTTGATTCCACTCCTTTCTGGTTTGTAAGGTTCATGCTGAAAAGTATGAAGATAATCTAATGGGTTTTCCTTTATAGGTTACTGTCTTCTTTTCCCTGGCTGCCCTGAGAATTCTGTCTGTCGTTGACTTTCGATAATTTTAATACAATGTGTCTTGGTAAAGGCCTTTTTGGGTTGAGACAATTGGGTGTTTTCTTGACTTCTTGAATTCCAAGCTCCAGCTCATTCCTTAGATTTGGGAAATTCTCGTCCATTATTTATCTGAAAATGTTTTCTAGTCCTTGCTCTTTTTCCTCGCCTTTGATAATGCCCATTATTCTTATGTTTCCTCTCCTGATGGTGTCAGCTAGTTTTTGTATTTCTCTTTCATTATTTTTCACTTTGGTTTGTCTCTTCTTCCTTTTGATTTATTTCTAGATTTCTGTCTTTGATATCACTGATCCTTTCCTCCATTTGGTCAACTCTATTTTCCAACCTTGTTATTTCATTTTTCAACTCTTGCAGTGTGTTCTTTATCTCTAGAAGGTCTATTCAGTTCTTTTGTGGGTTTCAATCTCATTGATAAAGAACTCATTTTGCTCATCTAGTTGTTTTTTCAATTCCTGAAATTGTTAATATGATTCATTTTGGATCTCACTGAGTTTTTTCAGAAGTACCATCCTAAATTTTCTGTTATTTAAGTTGCATATTTCTATGTCTGTAGCTTATTTTCTGGAGATTTTTCTCTTTCTTTCTGAGATGCCTTGTCACCTTGGTTGTTCATGGTGTTTAATGGACTATTTTTTCACCTGGGCATTAATGGAAGTGTTTTCTGCTTTTTTTCCCAGAAAGAAGATTTATTATATAATGGTCCCTAGCTTGTTGCAAATAAGGTGTTTTTCTTTTGATTTCCGGTAGGTGGCGTCTCAGCCTCTTGAATCTCTGCTTTATATAAAGTCTTAATAATGTCTTTTTTTTCTCTTGCAGATGTTTAATCACGCTCGCTACCCTTAGTCTCAGTTTTTGTCGGTGTTAGCAACAGTTTCAGTAGTGTTTCTTCATGTTCCCTTGGGGCTTCGTGGTGATCAGTCTCAGAGGGTATGGGGGGTGGGGACCTCTGGGTTGGGGTATGGGGGCTGCGGCTCAGCCTAGGTTTTGCAACTGCGGCTGGTAAAAATCAACTGTTGTTTCACTGTCGTCCTCGCTTTCCTGCTGACTCAGATTTTCTGCCTTCTCCCCTGATGCCTGGGCACTGCCGCTGGCTGTGTGGAGCTTACAGCACTCCCAGGCAGAGCTGTTCAGGGAAGTTGCCGCATCTTCTCTCCCCTACGCCCCCGTTCTCCTACAGAGGTTACAGCTGCAAGAGACAGCTTCTTTGTTTTTCTCAGTTTACTGCCTGACAGCTGGGGTTCTGAACCATGGTAGCTCTTATGAGCAGATCCCATGCGCAGATGTGCTGGTGTGCAGTTTGGGTGTTTTTTGTTGAGTTTTAGATGTTCAGCTTATTGTCGTTTTAAGAAGAGAGATCTGGGAACATCTCTCGCTCCATCATTTTTTTGAAAGGTATTATTAGTATTTTATTTTAATCAGCATTTTTACCAAATTTTTTAACTGTTTATGTTTTCCTTACTGATTTGAATGAACTTCTGTTTATTAAGAATATTAAGACTTTGTTTCATATGTTACAACTCTTTATTTTTTAGTTTGCTGGTTGTTTTTTATTGTTTTATGGTGTCTTTAAGATAGACATATTTAATTTTAAGAGGATTAATTTATTCATCTTTTTATATAAGTCTCATTAATTTTTGAGTTTTGTTAGCAATTTCTGGGTTTTTTAAAATAGCTTTTCTTTTCTGATATTTTTAACTGAGATATAACTTACATAAATAAAATGTCTTGAGTGTAGTGTTCTATCATGAGTGTGGTATTCAATAAATCAAAATGCAGATTGGTCTTGGTAAAAGAAAAATTTCCACAGACAATTTAATAGTAGGTTTTTATTCAGAGATTCATGAATTGGGCAGCATCAAATCTGGCAGATAGAAGGGAGCTCTGAAGAGCTGCACCAGACGAGAGATTTTTACAAACCAAAATGAGCAGGACAAAGATACTGTACTGGGCCTTTGTCGATTAGTTGCAGTGGAGCAGGGTTAGGCAACTTGTGCTAAGCAAGGGAGTAGTGATAGGTCAAGGTAGGCCTTCCTTTCCTGGGAGAACTGAGTACAGAAACAACTTTTGGTTTGCTGGTGCAGACTTAGCATGAGCAACTCCATCTTGGGCCTACTTTAGGTATCTTAACAGTCTATTCTTTAGATACTTAATACATATAAATTTTTTTTATTGTAAGAGGTTAGAATCTAATTTTTTTTCAAATGTATAGCCAATTGTTTTAATACCCATTACCTTTGAAATGACACTCTTTACTATTCTTGACTTCAGTATGACTTCTTGGGGTCAGATGCACAATTACCTAACATTACCTAACATGAGAGCTGATAGACAACTAGTCCCATCAATTATTTAGTGGAAGCATATTTTCTGGATAGATGTAATTCATCAACACTATTATAGTTGCTGTTTGCTTCTCTGTAGTGTCCTAGCCTATTTTATATATAGTCTATATATTCTACTTTAAATATATTCTAAATATAAAATGACTACATATATTTAGGGCAGTGCTTAAAATCCTTCCACAGCAACCTGGTTATGCAATAAATCATTAAGAAATAGCTGTCAGGGACTGTGCGCTATTAGTAAAACTATGACTTGTACTAAATAAATGATTGACCTATGTCAAATAATTTGAATTGGCTTGAATTGCCAATTTTTTTAACTCCTGAAAAAAAAATTGGGATGCTAGACTTCCCACAAGAAGTATGTTACTTGTTAATTAAGTTATGGCATGTTCCCTTGGAAGAACTTGTCAATTTTCCCTCGGTGCATCCTTTTGAGGTTAGCAGCGAGTAGAAAGCTCTGTCCCCATGAGAGAGGTGGTGTGAATAGGTGGTGTTAGTTGTTTGGGGAAGGATGTGACACATATAGTAATGACAGACAAGTGTTTACTCTGACTTGTTTATCCTTTCCTGAGCCACCTGGCTAGGATTAATTATTCCCTCTTAGAATGCTTAAAGCTTCTCTCTTAGAATGTTGATCACATATGGATTTGCACTATTATTCAGAGACATGCTGGTTCACTATTATTCAGAGACACAGCCTGTGAAAATGTTTCTCCTGGGGACAGAAACCATGACTTAATCATCTCTGTAGGTACCACTGTGTCTGGACCACTGCTTTAGCATTTGGGAAGTGCAATGATTAAGCCATCTGGATCTCCAGAAGATGAGCAGGGAAAGTGTGAGAGCTTCTAAGCACTGATTGTGCTTCTATACCCCTGTGGCCTATTTGATCCTGGACATACTGAATCTGAAACCTTTTAAACAAGAGTAAGTTCTTGTGGACTGTGAGTGGAAGCCCCATGTTAAAAAGGCAGTGGAGAGACATGTATTCAGAGTTTTCTCCGCTCAGGAGGCCCAGCCAGGTCAGAGAGTGTTACCAGCTGCCTTGTGCTCATTCTTGAGTAAGGCTTTGGGGAAAGGCTCTACAAGATAGGCTGCATCTGCTTTGGCTCCATATCGCTGCCCAACTCCCCTTAATGTCAGTTTCCTCAGTTAAAACCATTAGGAAATTCAGGTTGATGCATATAGTCTTTCCCTGCCAACCTCTAATTAGCATACAAGGCCAAAAGGAAAATTTAAAGCACTGGGGTAAGGGAGAGAGAGCAGGGAGGGGAAATGAAGTGTTCCAAATGGTTCTGTAGGAAAAACTAGGTGGATATTTAGATTGTCTATTTTCTCTTCTTATTTTATTAGATGCCTTTGATTTGTAAATTAGAAAGAAAAAACTGAACAAATATAAACCTTATATTTGGTACACAGGTGGCAAGTGAAAAATATACTCAGAGCAGCTCTTAGTTTTCAAACCAGGTGATTGACACACAAGACAAATTTTAGTCATGAGTAAAGTTTCCGCATGTGACCTGCTGTGTGTAAACACCAGAAGACACCACACCGTGACCTATCAGTATTGTGATTTTAGCTGCTAAGACTTCAGATTTGCCATTAGTAAACTCCATGTCTTTAGGTGAGTAACTCAAACTCCCCAGGACTCTGTCCAAAGGAAAGCTTGAATTAGGATCTTTCATTTTATTTATCTGCCTCCTAATGATCAAACATAGTGCAAAGCTAGTAGGAGAGCATGATGAATAAAACACAGGAGGAAGCTCTTGACCAGGAGGAAGCTCTAACTATATGCAGAACCAAGTCCAAAAAAAAATTATACGATTATTTTTATCTTTAAAATTCTATGACTTTATGAAGGAAATAAAATATATGAAAGTAGTTTGAAGTAAAAAACACACATACGTGAGATCATGCAGTTATTTGTCTTTCTGTGTCTGGCTTATTTAATTTACATAATGTCCTCCACTTTCATCCTTGTTGTTGCAAATATCAGGATTCTCTACACAGCGGAATTCTTTATCCATTAATCCATTGATAGACACTTGGATTGTTTCCATATCTTAGGTGTTGTGAATCATGCTGTAATGAATATGAGAGTGCAGATATCTCTTTTAGATACTGATTTTATTTCCTTTGAATATATACTCAGATATGAGGATGCTGGACAATATGGTAGTTCTATTTTTAATTTTTTAAGGAAACTTCATACTGTTTTCCACAATGGCTGTACCATTTTACATTCCTACCACACCCTCAAGAACCTAAAAATATTAAATTATAGAACCAGAGACTAGAATGGCAGTTTGCAGGGGCTGGAGGTGGGAGAAATGGGGAGATGTTGGTAAAGGGCTACAAACTTTCAATTAAAAGATGAATAACTTCTGAGGGTTTAAAGCACTGAATGGCAATTATAATTAATAATACTCTATTAAATTCTTAAGATTTGTTAAGAGAGTGGATCTTACATTTTCTCACCACACACACACACATTCATACACACACTCACAGTAACTGTGTGAGATGATGGATGTACTAACCTAATTGTGCTAATCATTTCACAATGTATATGTATATTAAATCATCACATTGTACATTTTTGGAAAATCATGTGGTATAATCTAAATACATACAATTTTTATTTTTAAATCATAACAATATAATTGAAAGAAAACATTTTTAAAAACTAGAGTTCCAAATATACTCCCTTGAATAAAACTATCTCTCATGGCAGAAAAGATCACGTATGATCTTGTTGTGAGTATGGATTAGTAATGTTGGAAGACAATTTGGCAATTTCTATCCAAATGCTAAAATTGAATATACTTTGCAACTTAGCCATTCAAATTATATTCATCAATTCTTCAAAATCAAGGTACACACCGAGATGAATGTATAAGGCTGTTCAGTGTAGCCTTTCTATGATAGCAAGAAATATAAATGGTCTAAATTCCAATTGATAGAGGAAGAGTTAAAATGCTGACCATTGAAAATCTGGTAAATCTAGAGATATAATTGTAAAAATGCTTCAAAACATATTGTTATGTTTAATAAAATAAACAGCCAGTCACAGAATAATACATAGTTCTTGACTTAACTGAAATGAAAGGAAACTATACATGTGTCTACATACAATAAACTACATCCTGTGATTACCTGGAAAGGAGAAAAGATGACCTTAGCCTTTTGCTGTATATAGCTTTGTGTTTCTTGAATTATTTAACATGAGAATATTGCCTTTTATTACTTTTGTAATTATTTTCATCTTGAGAATTAAAATATAGAGAAAAAGTGGAGTCATGATTGATGATACTATCTTGCCCTGTTAAATTAAATGCTATGCACATAGTATTCTTACATAAACTTTGCAGTCAGACTAATCTGTGATCCAAACCTTACTTGAATACTTACCAGCTCTGACTTTTTCATCTATAAAATAAGGATAATAATATTTAAATGAGATAATATGCTTAAAGTATATAACAATATTTGGTGCAAAGGAATTCTTTTATAAAAAGAAGTTTTTTCCCCCCTTTCTCCTCTTTTTTTATTATTATTAATATCATTATCATCATTACAAAATGATTTTAATTAAGGTATACACATGAACTTTTTAAAGTCGCCATATCAGTGTGTGTATGTATGAATATACACATATGCTGTTTACAGGTCCTATTTTATGAATGTGACTCTAATGGCCTCTTTTGTCTGTTAGGTTCCTATGGAACTGAGCCAGTGAGCCAGCAAGCCGTCCTAAACAGAGTCCCAGGAAACTGATGACTGTTCGCAGTATCGCCCTTACACTTGAACAAGACGTGTCTCTGCTCTGAGCCTTCTGTTGGAGGCCCACATATCAACAGGTCCCTGAGAAACCAAATTTTTTTACCCCAAATCCTTAAAAGAATAGTTGATTGTGAAAAGTTTTGGGGTTGAGTGACTGCCAATTTTGGAGCCAAACACTAATTTGGAGTTGAGGAAGCTTTGGATTTGAGGAGCACTTTGATAAGAGAAAAGGCAAATTAATTTGTCCAATCTTCCCCCTCTGATGATGGCATAAATGCATTGGATTTTTCCTACTGAAATGTCTTTTCCTTGTAGTGTATAGCATCTTTTCTTGTTTCTCTTTGTGTTCTAGTTTGGGGTTCAGAAGGGACACATGAATTAGCACTGAATCCACCACACTTCAGAACATTTTGTAATATTAAAAAATTCAAATATTTCATACGCACATGCCTATATATATGAATTTAAATTATACGATGCATTTTTATAATCAAAAGAAAGAAAACTACATGTGAGTTACTAACCATAGTGACATGTCAATAAAATATAAGAAAAATTAATTATAAGTTAGAAACAAAATGACTTTAAAGAGCAGCAGATAATAAGTGCTAAAACTAATTTTTAAAAAGAATGTTTTATGGCTATTATAGTTTAAGGTATAGTCCTGTTTGAAGAGATATTTGAACAAATCTAATAACATTATTTGCAATTTTCATTGTAAATATCTCAAAATTGAAATATTTAAAGTAAAGAAAACTTAAGAAAGGTGGAATAGCTCTAGATATTACTTTAAATAATGGCCAAAACTGTAAAATAAGTGACAGAAATTTTTATGATGAAATTAAATATACCCTTTTCTGTGATAATGATAAATTTTCATATGTAAATAAATTATATTTGAACATGATCTCTAAAATTCTTTGGTTATATCTGAATTTAAGCATTGCTTTAAGCATTTTGTTGAAAATACCAGTTGCTCTTGCCTCAGCAAAGCAAAGTTTCTTAAGATTAAAATTCATAAAAAGTACCTAAGAACAACAATCACTCAGGAATTTAACCTAATTTGGCAATGCTGTCAATAAAACAAAAATCATGTGAAAAGCTTGATAATAACAACATAATTAGTATGTTTCCTAAAATTAAGTCAAGAAAAATAAATTCTATGGAATAAACACATGATAATTTATGGATTATGTATGTCTTCATTTTATTACTCACCCTAGCATCACCAACCCTTTGATAGACAACCAGGTGGCTCAGCTTTAATATTTTGCTGACATTCAGTTAAATCAAAACCGTAGCTTTCCAATTCCTCTTTAAATGTTGTAGTAATGAAGGTATTTTTGTCAAAATAGGAGAACAGAACATATTTTATTTAACAATTTGTAGCACGAAATATAACTTTGAAATAATTAGACATATGCCATGTGGTTCTCCATTTGTATTCTTATCCTGAGCCTTGCAAATGTTAAGGTCAGGCTGGTATATTGTGATTACATGAGTGACCTTCTTCTATATTTCATGAACAAGGAACATACATGTTATAGGACTTATCGCAGGGGAAATGGAGTCTGATGGGAGTGAAGAGTGAAGGAAAAGGATCCAGACAACTGCGTTGCTTATTTTTCTGCACAAGCATCATGATGTTTTAAGCCCCATAGGCCTGACTCATGATATTCCTTCTACCAGAAATCTCCTCTCGTCTATATTCACTTATATGCTTCCTATTCCTTCTTTGTGTGCCAGTGTTATGGGTTGAATTGTATATCCCAAAAAGATATATGAGGTCCTAACCCTGGATATGTGTGAAGGTTACCTTCTTTGGAAATAAAGCCTCTGTATATGTAATCAAGGTAAGACAAAATCATATTGATTTAGGGTAGGCCCTAAATTCAATGACTGGGGTCTTTATAAGAAGGTCATGAAGACGCAGAGAAATGGCGAATAAGGCCATGTGGTAGTGGAGGCAGAGAGTAGAGTTACGCTGTCAGAAGCCAAGAGATACCAGGATCCACCAGAAGCAGGATAAGGCAAGGAAGGATTCTTCCCTACAGCCTGAAGAGGGAGCATGGCTCTGAGAACACCTTAATATCAGACTTCTAGCCTCCAGAACCGCAGGGTAATACATTTCTGTTGTTTTAAGCTACCCAGTTTACAATACTTTGTTATAGCCACCCTAGGAAATTGATACAAACATCATGGTATTTTAAGCCTGTGGGCCGGACTCCTGAGGTTCTTTCTACCAGAAATACTCTCTCATCTTTTGTCCTTCATGTTCTACTCACTGCTTCCAAGTGGTCTTTGTTGAGAGCCCAGGGCAAGTTTGGCTTCATGCTCTCAGAGGAACTGAGTTAAAAGTAGCATGATGTTGCTTCTTTGAACCTTGCACAATATTGTTGTTTTCTCCCTGTAATTAGGAGGAACTGTGTGCAGTCTTGTAGTTGCAGGAAGTCCTCCTGATTTGTTCCCGGTATCAAACTGTCCAACAAATCAGATTGACATAACCATGGTTGATTCCTTCCAATTCTACCCTTTTTGAAGCTGGCAACCTTGGCCAGCAGCTGCTCATGGTCTAAGGACAGTTATTTTGACACTCATTCATCTGGACAATAGAGACTTTTGGCTCTGCAGATGGGTCCACCAGATTAGGGGTCCCCAAACCCTGGGCCATACAGCAGGAGGTGAGCGGTGGGGCAAGTGAGTGAAGCTTCATCTGTATTTGCAGCTGCTCCCCAGCGCTAGTATCACCACCTCAGCTCCACCTCAGATCATCAGGAATTAGATTCTCATAGGAGCACTGGTCTCTGGTGCCAAAAAGGTTGGGGACTGCTGCACTAGGTGCATTGCTCTGCTTCTCTGAGCCCCAGAGTCTGAAGTTTCAAGTGCTGCTTACCTGGCGTTTATTTCAGGAGCAGTATTTTCAAAAAGTCCCTGGAGTCAGCAGCTGCTTATGTGGATAACATTAGGTGTAATCATCCACTTATGTTCTCAGATTAAGAGTTGATTAGGCCAATTGTATCCAGATCTTTTTTCTCTATGAACAATAGAAGATACAGAACATGTTTTTGAAAAATCTAGTCTAAAATATGAGGAAAATACACTGTTTTTATTTTTCCTGGAAAGGAGAAAATAGATTTGGACTCAGCTTGTGAGTTATATTTTATATCTCCCTGGGTTTCAATAGAAAACCTACTGTAGCAGTATTTTAATCTGGAGGGAAGGAGTTTGCCCTCTCGACAAATCACCACCCTTCTCGGTAAAACACTTGAGCTTGAATATGCAAATGACCCACTAGTAGAAATTATCATTAGTCATTTTTTTACAAAGAAATAATTGAAGAACATTGTGTATATGACAGACAGCATTAACATTCATCAAGTTTCAATTCTTTGAATCTGACAGCTTGTCAAAAAGCAGATGTCTGATTTCGTGGCCCTGCTGGTGAAACATTGGACTCTTTCTCTTGGTGCACAACTTAGTCACCTTCTATAATTTGCTTTGAAATGAACAAGATCTGGCATGGTATGTCGTCTGTTTAATGAGCAATATTACAAACAAGATGAAAAGAAATGGCTATAAAGCTAATGTTTTTGCAAATCGAATTTGGCAAGATACTATCACAGGCAATTAATGAGCTTACCAGATATATTATCAGGACTGATCAGCAAACTCAGGAATGGCATAGTTTTCTTTACAAGCCTTAGTAAATGTATAGGAGAGTTTGTTATTCAAACACTAATAGTTACAGAGAATTTAGGGCATTCAAGCAAGAGATCATGTGGTTCAACTTAGGAGCAAGTGAAAGGACATCATTATTCAGTGTAACTTTTATTGTTAATTTTGATTTGGGGGATAAAGTTGTGATAGAATTGGAAAATCTGCAAATTTGAACAGTTTTACTATTACTACTAATGTTAGTAGCAGTTACCATTTATTGAGTGGTTACTATATGGCAGCCATTGCACTTAGTGCTTTTCATTTAATACTCAGTGATACAAGGAGATAAGTAATACTGTTATTTCCATTTTCAAATAAGTAACATGAGGGTTTTAACATTAACTTGCCCAAGATCAACAGCTACAAAGGGCAGAGCCAGAATTCAATCTCATTTAGATGTTCTGGCTAACTCTGGCCCAAGACATCGAAGGTCCTATTTAAAAAGCAAATGTTTGAGAGGCATAAGCCATTGCCACTCAAAGACATACCAAGTCAGAGTACATCATAGAAATGTAAGTTGAAAGATGGTTAGAGAATGAAGAGTTTGGGTGTGAATGCAGTGACACAGGTTTGGAGCCTGAGTCCCTGATTATCAGGCCTGCTGGACTGCCATAGAATGAAGAGTTGAAGATGTTTGGATGAGATGAACTACTTAGGCCAGAAGACGGGGATGGTAAAAAAACAAACAAACAAACAAACAAAAAACAAAAAAAAACTTTGTCTAGCCTTATTCTAAGTGAATGTGTCCAAAAATGTAATGCTGAATGTGATCTCCGGGAGTTCTCATCTATACCATGGTCATAATAACCAACTACCTATCAATGACTCATAAACTTACATCTATTTTCTGGTCCTTTAATTTGAGCACTATTCCTTGATTTCTGATACATAACAACTTCAAAAGCTCGATGGTTTACAATAATGGTCACAGGTCTGCAAATCAGTTCTTCACCAAGATTGTGTTCAGCTGGGTCAGGCCAGACCCAGGCTTCCCATCGCATTCGGGTCAGCTCCTCATGTCTTCATCCTGAGGCTTAGACTTGAAGGCCGGTAGCTACCTGAAATACTCTTCTAATGAAGATCAAAAGAACACAAGCCAAACATGAAAGCATATTTAAAGTCTCTGCTTATACCTTGTCCACTGATATTATACAGAACAAAGAAAGTTACATGGCCAAGGCCATGATCAATGGGAGAAATATACTCCTCCTGCTGGTGAGAGTCACTGCAAAGTTGCATGGCAAAGGATGTGGGTAAAATCCTATTACAGGGGAGTGAAAAATTGGGAACAGTAATCCAACCTGCCACAGAGCTCTAGCTTCATCTATCTAGCTGCCTACTAGAGACAAATGCATTTGGATACCTCTAAGGTACTTTAAATTCAACATGAACAAAACTGAACTTCTGATTCATCTTCTTCTTACCCCAAACATGCACATACAAACCATTCCTCCTCTATTGTTTTCTGTCATGGTCAATGGCACCATCATCTATCCGCCCACATGTCTAAGCCAAACTCCAGAAGTCATCCTTGGCATTCGTCTCTCCATCACCCCTCCCTAACTAATCAGTCACTAAGTCCTATTGATTTATCTCCTATTGATTTATTTCTGAGTCCATCCACTTATTTCCATTTCTAATACAATCCTTTGCCAGAGCTGCCATCTCCTTTTGCCTGAGCTATTACAGTTTATACTAACTGGACTCTTCAAATCTGTTCTCACCCACTTCAATCATATCCTTTGCATTATACACAGCATGATTGTTTAAAAATACATATCATCTTATTCTTTTGCTTAAAGCCCTTTAGTTGCTTCTCATTTTCCTCATGACAGCTATCAAAGTCCTTAACATGGCATGATTCAATCAGTTCCTAACTCTGCTGCCCCATTCTATGCCACTGTCCATCCCTGCTCCCTTTACTCAAGTACCTGTACTCATATCAGTTCCTTGATGGCTCTCTACTCCTATGACCCAGGGCCTTTCCCCATGCTGTTCTCTCTCCTAGGGAACCTCTTAAGTACATCATTTGCCTATTTAATTTTGATTCAGCCTCATGGCTCAAATGTCATTTCCTCAGAGAACCTTCCTCTGGCCATGAAATCTAGGACGAACTCCTTGTTGTTTACTTTCTTGGCCCTCATCACAGTTTTTACCATTATGTGATTCCATAGAAAGTAAACTCATGCTAGAAGGAACTTCTTGAAGGAAATTGGTTACAAAGGTGCTGGACATGCGGGAAGCAACTATTGAAAGCCACTGCTATCCATGGGGCTGGATGAATGATGTGAAGAGAGAATGTTATCAGAAACCAAGAGCTGGGGATGCATGGTGGACCCTGGAATTTTGTGGGAGCAACCATATAGTGGGAGATAGAGCTACAGCCAAGGCTGTTCAGAGGAGACTAGTGAGGAAGGAGAAATATCTTGGGACTTTTCTCTTTCCACCCTCTATCCTGACAGTGATGCTTTCTGTTGGCTAAACCACCCAGGAAGCCAGAAGGCAAAGAAAATGAAGCAGATCAGGGAAGAGCAGGAAATAGCTCTGAGAACAAACAAGCATAAGCCCATTACTGGTAAGTTACATATTTGTTTGTGTGGTTATTTGTATACTACTTGTTTCCCATACTAGACTGAGCTCCTTGAGTGAGAACTGTGTTAATTTTGCTTATTTGATTCCTCAGTGCTTTTCATAGGGACTAACACTGGTTCTCAATACTTAGTGAATGAATGAATGAATGAATGAATGAAATTTAATAATGCCTAATAACAGAGAAAAAATGATCCGTTAACATTTTGGCAGGCTACTTGAGAATGGGCATACTTTCTCTCCTCCATCTCTTCCCTTATCCCAATCTACTTCCTTTTCCAGAAGTTTCCAATTAGGGATTACCATATTAATTTGGAGGTGTGTTGTTGAAAGAATTGACTAAAGAAAAGAGGACCGTGATGCTAATTGTCTACATTCTCAAACACACACACAAACACACACACACACACACACACACACACACAACACACACACACACAGTTTCTTTATCTTTCCTTAGCCCCAGGAGCAAGGCCCTGAGGAGGGTCTTTTGTAGTTTGCAGAGCCTTTTCCTGTCACAGCAGAATCTGTGAAAAACTAGTCAGATGCCAGGCTCCTGTGTTCCAAGACGAATATTAAATAATGGCTTCCGGTCCTCTGAATTTGAGCAAGATGTAAAACAAAATAAAAATAAAAGTGCTTGTAGTTTTAACCATCTCACAAAATGATTGAAACAAGTTATTTGTAAATGTGTTTTTGGCCCTATTTATAGAATTTGTCATGAAGGTATTTTAACCGTTTGGGAGGAATATCGATATTTTGAGTAAGCTGTCTTTTAGAATTACGACTTCAAGAAGAGATTATTGTAACCATTCTCATGGATGTAAGTGGTGGTGGCAGAATTGGGGAAAGTGAGATACTTCCAGGAGTCCTTCCCAATTAATTCTACCTGTTGTGTAAAATTGGAGAAAAAAGTCTCAGGACCCTGTATGTTGGCATTAGGAAGAGAGTAAGGCAGGCAAAGACCAGGCTCCCTGGGCCCATGAAGTCCTCTTCTTTCTGTGTTCTTTCCGTGATACCCTTTGTGACCAGTGTGGGTGAGACAATGGTGTTCTGCAGCCATTCCAGTTGCTTTCCCACATTTCCTAGCATCCTCACAGGGTTGTCTGATTGGTTCTGGCTAATAGGCTGTGGAGGAATGATGTGTTTCATTTCCAGGCCAAGGCATAGAAGAGCTGCCACAGTGCCTGAATTGGAGTCACGTTGAGATGTATAGCTTGGGTTGCTGAGTCGCACATGGAAGAATGTTACTCTAAAGAGTTATATGGATCCATAGCAAACTTTTTGTGAGCAAGAAAGAAACCTCTGTTATATTAAACTGCTGAGATTTTTGAGATTTTTGTTACTGCAGCATAGGCTAGCCTATTCTCCTATTCTGATGAATAACATGTGGATATAATGCAGGCTGGAAGGCTTCTAAAACCCTACTTTGTTTTTACTGGTTTGCCTTCTCTCTTTTTTCTCTCTTCCAAGAGTGTGACAAGTACATTGGGGTAAAAAATAACAAAGTCTAAAAATTGAGCTAAGTTGGAATTTGATTGTGACAGTCTTTGTCCCCAGTATATTGACCTAGGTTTCTCTCTGTCATGTGATACAACACGAAGATCTGCGACTCAGGAGGAGAGCCCGACTGAGACTCGAGTCTGCAGGAACCTTGATCTAGGACTTTCCAGTCTTCAGAACTGTCAAAGTAAATGTCTGTTATTTAAGCCACTCAGTTTATGGTATTTTGTTACAGTAGTCTGAACAGGTTAAGACAACCTTCAATAAAGAAACTTCATGAATCTTGTCTCATGAAGACCCCTTGAGATTTGTAAAACAAGGATCATTATTCCAGTCTCTGAGATGAGAAATCTGAGTCACATGTGAAACCAAGACCAGAACTCAGTTTTCCTAGATGATAGTCCAATGTCGCTCCCGATACATTCAGGAACCTAAATTTTACTAAATCCTAGGCCCTGAGAATTTGGAAACTTAGAGTGACAACTGCAGCTGCTGCCATTTCGCAGCATAAAGCGCCATTATCAGTGATGCAGGAGGAAAAGCCCACCCTCCGACAGCATGAGGAGAGTCAGCTCCAGGGAAAATAATTAATCCTTCAGTCCTCTGATTCCTATTAGGATAGCATCTCTCATTTGTTATCTTTAAATGAAGCAAAGTGGGTGCTATCAGAAGAGCAGTGCTTCCTTTACAGCTTGTTGGGAAGTTGGGGGAAGCAAAAATATTTCCCACATTTTGATTTTCAGTGGAAATTTTCACTGGAAGAGATAAATCTTTGTGGGCCACTCTTACACCTAGTAAATCTAATTTGCTGTTACACAAATCTGACTGGAAAAAAGAATGATTGATTTTCCCGGGGAAGAATGAAATGCTATTAATGCATTTATGCCTATGTGCATGTAGAGTGCCAGTGTGAGGATTGTGCTATAATATTTTAGATGGCACTTCTAGAAAATGTTTCACTTTCAAGCCAAAGAAGAAATGAATTTTAAAATTCCAGAGTCTGAAATATTAACTTTGTAGCCTATACATCTAGAAATGATTGAATCTTAGAATATTGGAACTGGAAGAAATCTCAGAAGTGATCTGCCAAGTGGATTTTAACCAAATTTAGAGCAGGAAAACTCTTTGTTCAAATAAAGTGTTATAGTGAACTTCCAATCAGATAAAAACAGAACTGTTCTGAATGAAACGGGGCATCATTAGGAATGATGGCAAGATCACCAAGCCTAATACATGTAGCCCTCTCTCATAACACTCTGACTTACCCCACATCACCGAAGAAACCTAGGCTTCAAAAGCAAAGTCAAAGATCACAAAGATTGTCCAACTGCAGATCATATAGATAGTACCAGTATTGAAATTTGAACCCAGGCCTTCTGATTTCCATGTTCTTTCTTTGAAAAATTTCTGGGACATTTTCTTTGGCAACTATTGCAGTTCTTCCTTTGCCTCATTCTTAATCTTTCACAGCAGCTGAAGGGATAGCTGCTTTTGCTAGTAGGTCTGCTGGGATTACTCTGTTTGTGTGGTCTCACCTTGCAGGCCCAGCCACTGTGCAAGACATTAGGGATATATTAGTGACAAAACATTGTCCCTAACCTGAAGGAACAGGGTGCAATGGGTTGACAAGGGGAAACCCAGAGACAGCCAGAGGAATGAAAAGGTAAAGACACAGATTTTAGAGCAAATTCTAATTAATCTTGGACAACTCCTAGAACATAACTTCTGTACTTGGCTCATCCTCTTCTTCTAGGGGCTAGATCTTTACATGGACAGAACCAGGACGAACCATCCTTTCTCTATTCTACCCCTTTCTGTCTTCTCCACTGAAGCACTGCACCGAATCCTTCAAGGCCATGGCTCTCAAACTAGTTCCAAGATAATTTCAAGAGCGGCATTCATTTGCATAAATTTAATTGATACAATTTTCTCAAACTAAAGTTCATTTCTGAAAGTACGTCTTAACCTTTGGTGTCTACTACTGCTTGTCTGTCACTGATAGCTAAAATATGACAAAATTAATGAACATATAGCAAAGGAATGTTTATGCAAAATTTAGAAGCAACTGATCTTGCTCAGTTTAGCAAGTTATTTCTTTGCGGACTCATGGGCTCACAGTTTTATGTTACATCCATCCATACAGTATAGATTGTCAGGTGTTTGGTGAAGATAATTGTTAATAATTAATGTAATAGCAGTAAGAATATCAATTTTTAAGCTTATATAAGCTTAAGATATCACTGCACCTTTGCCAAGAAGCTGGTAATGGTGATAGTGTCTGAGAAAGATAATACAGGTTAGAGTAAGAGGTAGAAAAAAAGACTCGCTTTTCTTTGTATATCCATGTTTATGTGTAGAAATTTTTACCAAATGCATCATTTTAGTTTTCAAAGAAATTAAAATTGAAATACACGTGCTTTAAACATAGTGATTCTGGGTCTCACCTCTCAGAATCTGACTTAATGGGTCTGGAGTGTGACCTGGAGATTCGAAAACTCCCTCGGTAATTAGAATGTGCAGCCAAGACTAATAACCACTGCTCTAAGCTATTATCAGAAACTCTTTTATTATCATATATAGATAATTGTAAATTAAGACAGGCATTCCTAGCTTTTGAGCAGGGAAAGGCTTCTAGAATGTCAAAAACTTTCACAGTCCCTCATACCACAGTTGATGTATTTTGGGAATGTGTTCATGGAGAAAATATCAAATGCCCAAAGTTAAAACTGATATAATTCAAAAAGTAATATGTATTTAAACATATGTGAGAAGCAATACCAATGCTCTTTACAGGTAATTCTACATTCTTAAATTCTTATTTTTACATATATAGATGTAAAGACTCCCTGCAAAATGCCCAGCTCCTTAGAAGTCCACAGTTCACGAAGTAGAAACCACTGAAGTTGAGAACTGCTTTTATTGGACAAGACTGTAGGGAGACATTTGAATCTCTTGGGCAGTAGACAACAAACAGCTGGTGCTTCCTTAGTGTCGACTTGAGATCTTGTTTTTATTATTTTTTGCTTAAATTTCTATCCATGTCCCAACATTTTCTAGAACACAGACTCTGCCATTTGCAATCTTATTTGCAAGTTTTGCCTAAATATCCTCCAGGCTTTTCTCTCTTGGTAACTTTGCTGGGACATTTGTATGGAATGATGACAGAGTGTGAATCATCTCTCTTTCTGATCTAGGCCTCCTCCATCACAGTGACATCCTTGCGTAACCTAGCTTTTCATGAAAATCCCTCTTTGCACTCTTGTTACATTGTGAGGTAACTAGCCCTTTAACTATCTGATGTCAGCCTGACTTTTCTCTTTGAAGGTAAAGATCAGGAGGTTTCTCGATTCTCTCATGTTGGATGTCAGTGCAGGAATCTTTAGGACTACTGGCTGCTTTAGCGAGCCCAGAAAACCTTTGGATGTCTTCCATAAAATGACTGTATAAAATGACAACTTCATCAGAAGTTCATTAAAGTTAGGAAAATTGCCAATCTTGAATGCTCCATGCTATGTTACTCCAAAGATTGTGGTCATGGATTACATTTACTCTTTTCATCTCCAATCAATCTTTAAGTTTTATTTAACCAAAATTAACATATCTAAGGCTAATCTAAAAAGAGTTATTTGGTGTATTGGATTTTTCTTAGATATATTACTGCATCATGGTACTTGGCATGGTTTTTACTAAGCCTTACACATTTTCCTGTCAGTTTTGAAAACTATGGACTTTTTCCTCCCTTGTGAATATCTAACTCTACCTTAAAGTTAAAAATCATTAAACATTTTCTGTTTAGAAAAGCATTTCATCCCTTGAATGTGCAATAAATATATAGTTTAATTTCTACCCATTTTGCAAGCAAGCAAGATTCCAGCCATCAATCAATCTGTAGTAACTTTTAGTTAATTTTATTTTAAAGGCATGTAAAATGACAGTAGTAGCTGAAAAAAGCCTAAATAGCCACATCATAGTTAACTAATAGTGCCACAAGAGTCATCAGAATTTGCTTCTGAGTTCTCAAGAAGAATGGCTTGTTCTTTCATAGGTTGTCCCCTTTGGCTCTTCCTCAGTCATCCTTGTGAAATTTGGTCTTTTAGTACAGTTTTCCTCTCTTTCTTTATAGTCCTTTTAAAAAATATAATCATAAAAGTAATACATGTTTATTATAGAACATTTTAGAAGAAAAATATATATTAAAGACTCTTTAAAATCGCTGTTATTCCCTACCATTCAGAGATAACCACTCTTATTATTTGGTTGCATTTCCTTTTCTCTATGTAAATGTGTGGTGTGTGTGTGTGTGTGTGTGTGTATGTGTGTGTGTGTGTGTGTGTGTGTGTGTGTTTATACATATATACATGCAAATTTATAAGCAAAATAGAAGCATAGTTTACATATACATTTCGTGTTTTGCTTTATTTTCTTAAAATTTATCATTAGTATTTGTTTCCCCCTTCCCTATGTCCTCTATTCTCTGTTCTCACATTCAATGACCCAATTTTAGATCTCTTTTCTTCTCTTATTATAGTAGTATCCTTCCTGGTAGTTTTCTTAGTCTTCACCTTCCCACCCTTCTAATCTACTCTTTATGCTATAGTCAGAGGCATTTTTCTACAATATGGCACTAATCACATCATTCCCCTATTTGACATGTAGCTGCTTTGTCAACAGGGTAAATCCAAGTTCCCCTTAGTTTTCTGCATGACCTTCACCTCCTTACTCAGGCCTTCTTTCAGTCACATCTAGCTGCTCTCTCCCTCCATCTATTCTATGCTCTTGAAGCATTTCACAAAACGTGGCTCACAGACCACCTGCTTTAAAGTCACAGAACTTTTAAACAATGCAGAGTCTTGGGTCACATTCCAGGCACCCTGATTCAGAAACTCTAGATATGGGTCCCAGGACATAGGACGTTGTATTTTAATAAGCTCTCCAAGTAACTTTTGAATACCTTACAACAAGGAAACTTCTAAGGTCTAGGGGGAAAAAATTAACTAAATTTGTTTGTTATAATCATTTCTCATCAATTATATACTTCATTTGATTCTCATTGCATTGTTATGAAGTCAGTTTTATTTATTATTCCAGTCATTGCACAGATGAGGAAACATACAGATGAACCAAAGACATTAAGAGATTTGTACAATCCACGCAACTAATAAAGTCTGGATATAACACTCAAGTCTGTTATTTCCAAATCCAAATTTCATGAGGTTTCCACTATACAAAACCAGCTTTCCACTTTGCTCTGTAATGAGACTGACTCCTTTTTATGGGCCCTTGGTAAATGCTGGCTAATCCTTCAAGGCTGTAGTAGGCAGCATAGGTGCCCTCACCATGATCCCCCAGCACTCACCTTTCCAGTACACATGATTGGTCAGCATCCCATTGCAAAAACCTAAGATGCTCTGCTTCACAGCTTTCTCTTGGCCTGAACAAAGGCCAAGAGGTACCAGAGACTTAGAGAGAATGGAGGGAGCAAGGGAGGGATGAAAGTGTGTATGAGGAAACTTTTAGGGGTGATGAGTATGTCCATTATCTTGATTGCGGTGATGGTTTCACGTGTATATACATATGTCAAAAGCTATATTGTGCACTTTAAACATGTATAGTTTATGTCAATTTAACTTTAACAAAACAAAACAAAACAAAATACATCTACTTTAGTATATTATAAAGCAAACTTCTCTCTGCTTTTCAAAGGTTTTGATATATGTACATATGGTTAACATACTAATTAGTTCATTCCACTTACTAATTAGTTCATTAGTTTATTCCACTTCTTTTTACAGCAGGACTCAACATAAACTAATTGTTATTCTTGAATATGTGACCCAGATATGTGACTAACTCAAAATCAGGCATCACTGAGATTTCTTAATGAAGTTATAAGAAAAGCCACGCTCTCCTTCCTGTATCCAAATGCTTCCAAACTCTTTTTTTTCTAGAAGAGCATCTCATATTCATAGAATCCTTTTCACTTTTTCTTCAAATTCTTTTAAAATTTATTCAATTCATTAGTTCTTCTTAAGAGAAGTCTAAAGCAGTGCCCCTCAAGCGTCATCCAGAAATGTTTACCAATTCCCAATGAGATAAGTACAAAAATTGAGAATAAGAATATTGAAACTGTTATAGCAATTTGAGAAGGCAATTTTACATCTATTAAATCTAACAACAATAAGCTGAACATCTAAAACTCAACAAAAAACACTCAGACTGCATACCAGCAAGTCTGAGTGTGGGATCTGTGCATAAGAGCTACCACAGGTCAGAACTCTGGGTGTCAGGCGATGGACTGGGAGAAATAAAGAAGCTGCCTCTCGCAGCCTCCGGAGCTCCCTGCAGGAGGGGGAGGGGAAAAGCTGCGGCGACTTCCCTGAACAGCCCTGCTTGGTAGTACTGTGAGCTCTACCCAGTCAGCGGCAGGGCACAGTCATCAGGGCAGAAAGCAGAGAAGTGGAATGGGCCACAGAGAAACAACAGTTGATTTTTACCATCCTGGCTGCAAAGCTGAGTTGCAGCCCCCAACTCCCAACCCAGAGTGCCCCTCCCCTCATATCCTCCAAGACCGATCACCGTGGACCCCAGGGGAATCTGAGCAAATGCTGCCATGACCGTCGTTGACACTGACAGGGATTGAAACTGAGGGTAGCAAGCGTGATTAAATATCTATAATGAAACAAAAAGGCATTTTTAAGACTTTATATAAAACAGGGATCCAAGAAGCTTAGATACCACCTACTGGAAACCAAAAGGAAAGCGCCTTCTTTGCAGCAGGCCAAAGATAGACTTTATTATAATAAATCTTCTTTATGGAAAAACAGCAGAATACACTTCCATTAATGCCCAGGTGGAGAAATAGTCCATTAAACACCATGAACAACTAAGGTGACATGGCATCTCAGAAAGAAAAAGAAAAATCTCCAGAAAATAAGCTTACAGACATAGAAATATGTGACTTAAATGACAGAGAATTCGGGATGGTACTTCTGAAAAAACTCAGTTAGTTCTGAAACAAGCCATATCAACAATTTCAAGAACTGAAAAAACAACTAGATGAGCAGAGAAACTTTCAAAACACTCAAAAAGAACCAAATAGACCTTCTGGAGATGAAGAACACACTACAAGAGTTGAAAAAATGAAATAACAAGCTTGGGAAATAGAGTCGACCAAATAGAAGAAAGGATCAGTGATATCAAAGACAGAAATCTAGAAATAAATCAGAAGGAAGAAGAGAGAAGCCGAAGAATGAAAAATAATGAAGGAGAAATACAAGAACTAGCTGATACCATCAGGAGAGGAAACATAAGAATAATGGGCATTATCGAAGGCGAGGAAAAGAAGCAGGGACGAGAAAGCATTTTCAGACAAATAGTTGACGAGAATTTCCCAAATCTAAGGAATGAGTTGGAGCTTGGAATTCAAGAATTCAACAGAACACACAATTATCTCAACCCAAAAAGGCCTTCACCAAGACACAATGTATTAAAGTTATAAAAAATCAGCAACAAAGATAGAACTCTCAGGGCAGCCAGGGAGAAGAAAACGGTAACTTATAAAGGAAAACCCATTAGATTATCATTGGACTTCTCGGCACAAACCTTACGAGCCAGAAAGTAATGGAATCAGATATTTAAACTATTAATTGAAAAGAACTACCAGCCTAAAATAATGTATCCAGCTAAGCTCTCCTTTAGATATAAGAGAAATTAAGACCTTTCTAGACATACAAAAATTGAGAGAATTCTCCACTACGAGACCTGTACTATAGGAAATACTGAAGGGGATCACCTCACCTAAAACAAAATGACCAAAAAAGAAAATAAAATACACAATTAGGAGTAAAGTGACTATCAGGCAAATAGAAGCAGAGGAGTGCAATCCTTATAGAGAACAGGGCATTATAAGCTTAAAAAAATAAGAAGAGAATTGTTATAGCAAGATAGTAATGAACGTTCAGCATATATAGGGAAAAACAGAAATAAAAACTGAAATGGGGAGGATTCAAAGATCCAGATTCACAAAGGGGAATGGAGATAAGGCATGTGCAGAAGGAAATGGTTGACTGTATGAATATAAGCATCTTTTTCATATTCGTAATTGTAACCACATGCCAAAGATTCAAAGCCGAAGTATATAACATAAAACAAGAAGAATCAGAGGGAAACCCCACAAAAACCAAACAAAATAAAGAAAATAGAAACACAAGGACAAGGAAGCAATGGAAACACTGAGATACCAGAAGCAAAACATAAAATGTCTATAAGACCTCATATTTCAATAATCACCCTAAATGTAAATGGACTGAACTCACCAATAAAAAGGCACAGAGTTGCAGATTGGATCAAAAAACCCAACCCAACCATATACTGCCTCCAGGAGACAGATCTCAGCTCCAAAGACAAATATACACTCAAAGTAAAGGGGCGGAAAATGATATTTCAAGCAAATGGCATTCAGAGAAAAGTGGGAGTAGTGGTACTAATATCAGACAAAATAGACTTCAAAATAAAAATGGTAAAGAAAGATACTGAGGGACACTTCATAATGATAAAGGGAATCAAGCACCAAGAAGACATAACACTTATTAATATCTATGTTCTCTATCAGGGAGCCCTGAAGTTTGTAAAGCAATTACTGACAGAACTAAAGGGAGAAACAGACCAAAACACTATTGTAGTAGAGGACCTAAATACCCCACTGTCGGATATGAAGAGATCATCCAAACAGAAAATCAGTAAGGAAATAACATCCTTAAATGACACAATCGACCAACTGGACATAATTGACATTTACGGAGCCTTCCATTCCAAAACAACTGCTTATACATTCTTCTCTAGTGCACATGGAACAGACTCAAGAATCGACCACATACTGGGACATAGAGATAGCCTCAACAAATATAAGAAGGTTGAAATCATACCAACCATATTCTCTATCCATAATGATTTAAACTGGAGATCAACTGCAAAAAGAATCAGGAAGAATCACAAATACATGGAGAGTAAACAATATGCTACCGAAAAATAACAATCACAGAAGAAATAAAAAGAGAGATCAAGAGATACATAGAAATGAATGACAATGATAGTACAACATATCAAAACTTTTGGGACATGGCAAAAGCAGTCATAAGAAGAAAGTTCATATCATTACAGGCCTATCTCCAAAAACAAGAACGAGCCCAAATAAACAGCCTAATGCTTCATCTTAAAAAACTCAAAAAGAAGAACAAATGAAGCCTAAATTCAGCAGATGGAAAGAAATAATCAAAATTAGTGCAGAAATAAATTAAATTGAAAACAAAGCAAAACAAACAAACAAACAAAAAAACAATAGAAAAAATAAATGCAGCAAAGAGCTGGTTCTTTGAGAAGATTAATAAAATTGCCAAACCCCTGGCTAGAATCACTAAAGAGATAAGAGAAAGGACACAAATAAACAAATTGTAGAAATACAGAGGATCATACAAGAATACTATGAAAAAGTATATAACACCAAATTTAATAACTTAGAAGAAATGGACCAGTACTTAGAAAAATACAATCTTCCTAGACTGAATCAAGAAGAACTGGAAAATCCAAATAGATCGATGAGCAGTATCAAATTGAAACAATCATCAAAAACCTACCAAAAAGTAAAAGTCCAGGACCAGATGACTTCATTAGTGAATTCTGCCAAACATTCAAAGATTTAATACCTATTCTCCTCAAACTCTTCCAAAAAATCGAAGAGAAAGCAATACTTCCCAAGTCATTTTATGAGACCAATATTACCCTGATATCAAAACCTGGTAAGGATAAGACAAAAAAAGAAACTACAGACCAATATCTCTCATGAACACAGATGCAAAAATCCTGAATAAGATACTAGTGATCAAAATATAGCAACATATTAAAAAGATTATACACCATGATGAAGTGGGCTTCATCTCAGGGGCACAGGGGTGGTTCTACCCATGCAAATTAGTTCATGTGAGACACCATATAAACAAATTAAAAAATAAGAATCATATGATCCTATCAATAGAAGCAGAAAAAGCCTTCGACAAGATATAGCATCCAGTTATGATCAAAACACTTAACAAAATCGGTATAGAAGGAAAGTGCCTTAAAATAATAAAGGTCATATATGACAATCTCTCAGCCAACATTATACTTAATGCTGAAAAACTAACAACCTTCTCTCTAAGATCAGGAACAAGGTAAGGGTATCCACTATCACTATTGTTATTCAATATAACATTGGAGGTCCTAGCAAGTGCAACCAGACAAGAGAAAGATATAAAAAGCATCCAAATAGGAAATGAAGAAGTCAAATTGTCATTATTTGCAGATGACATGATTCTCTATATAAAACACCCTAAAGACTCCACAAGAACACTACTAGAAACAATAAGCAAATACATTAAATTTTCTGGATACAAAATCAACGTTCAAAAATCCATAGCATTCCTAATAATGAAGTGTCAGAAAAAGAAGTGAAAAAAATAATTCCTTTTGCAATTGCACCAAAAAAAAAAACAAAATACCTAGGAATAAATCTAACGAAACATGTGAAGGACCTGTATAATGAAAACTACAAGACCCTACAAGAAATCGAAGAAGATACAAAGAAATGGAAATATATTCCGTGTTCTTGGGTTGGAAGAATCAACATAGTGAAAATGACCTTATAACCTAAAGCATTATACAGATTTAATGCAATTCCCATCAAAATCTCATCAGCATTTTTTAAAGAAGTAGAACAAAAAAATCATCAGATTTGTATGAAGCACAAAAGACCCCGGATTGCCAAAGTCATCTTGAGAAGAAAGAACGAGGCTGGAGGCATCACTCTACCCAACTTCAAATTATACTACAAAGTGACGGTAATCAAAACAGCATGGTTTGGGCGGCAAAGCAGACACATGAACAAGTGGAACAGAATCGAGAGTCCAGAATTAAACCCATATTTATACGGGCAAATAATTTTTGACAAAAAAAGCCAAAAATGTACAGTGGAGAAAGGAAAACCTCTTCAATCAATGGTGCTGGAAAAACTGGAAAGCCACCTGCAAAAGAATGAAACTAGACTGTTGTCTATCACCACACACCAAAATTAACTCAAAATGGATCAAAGACCTGAATATAAGACCTGAAACAATAAATTGCATAGAAGAAAACATAGGAACTAAACTCCAGGACCTTGTACTTAAGAAGAATTTTTTGAATCTGACCTCATAGGCAAGGGAATTAAAAGCTAAAATAAATGAATGAGACTACATCAAACTAAAAACCTTCTGCTCAACAAAAGTAACCGTCAATAAGATAAAGAGACACTCATCCGAAGGGGAAAATATATTCGCAAGCAACTCCTCCGATAAAGGCCTAATATCCAAAATATACAAAGAACTCATATGATTCAATATCCACAAAAAAACAAATGATCCAATCAAAAAATGGGCAGAGGACCTGAACAGACACTTCTCCCTAGAGGACATACAAACGGCCAACAAATATATGAAAAGATGCTCAACATCACTATCTATTAGGGAAATGCAAATCAAAATCACAATGAGATCCCATCTCACATCTGTTAGAACAGCTATAATCAACAGGACAAGTAATAATAAATGTTGAAGAGGATGCAGAGAAAAAGGAACCCTCATACACTGCTAGTAGGACTGCAAATGGGTACAGGCACTATGGAAAACAGTATGGAGGTTCCTCATAAAACTAAGACTTGATCTACCATATGATCCAGCAATCCCTCTACTGTGTATTTAGCCCAAAGAATTGAAAACTCATATCTGAAAAGATATTTGCACAGCGATGTTCATAGCAGCATTATTCACAGTAGCAACCGAAGTGTCCTACGATAGACGATTGGCTAAAGAAGCAGTGGTATATATATATATATATATATATATATATATATATATATATATATATATATATATATATATATATATACATACAATGGAATATTACTCAGCCATAAGAAGAGATGAAATACTGCCATTTACAACAACATGGATGGACCTTGAAATAATCATACTAAGTGAAATAAGCCAAACAAAGTTGAAAATCACATGATATCACTTATATGTGGCATATAAACCTAAAAGCAACATATGAGAAGGACAAACAAACAGGGACTCATGGACATGGTATAGACTAATGGTTACTAGAGGGTAGGGGGTGGGTGAGGAGCGGGAAGGTAGACAGGGTAAATGGGGTCAAATATAGGATTTAGGGGGAGAGTGAAGTGGGTAAAGGGGATGAAATATATGGTAGCTGAAGGAAACTGGACTTTGGTAAACAAACAATAGAATACACAGATGTCAAATTATAATGTACACCTGAAAATTATATAATTGTATTAATCAATGTTACTCCAATAAACTTAATTTTAAAAAAATATAAAAGCATTACATGATGCAAAAAAATTTTTTTTACATATTAATCTCTGAGCTCCATATAGAAAGGATATATTTATTAACACAATAAGGAGTAGTTTCAGTGTAATACTAAAGGTCCAGTGTGCTGGGTTTGGCAGCAGACCACTAAGGTTTCATTTCTGCCTCTCTCACTTGCTAATTGTGATTTTTAGAAATTACTTAATCTGTGACATTTTGTTATCTATTCAATAATAATAATATTCTAATAGTCATCATCAAACCTACTTCGTAGGGTTCCTATGAATTCATGAAAATTGCTTAGAAGAAGTCCCGGTATAATAAGTGCTGTGGACAAATAAAGGGATTCTGTAGAAAGCAACCTCTGAGGGTGATCTGATCATAAATTCCTAATGGGGCAGGTCATGGTGGGTAGTCACACCCCAGGCAACAACTTCTTTACTAAAAGGCTTATTTTGCCTTACGTAAACCCTGTCTACTGTTTCTGTGCATATGAGTGCATACTCCTTTGAAATAAACCATAGCCACCCTCAAGAGAGCACATAATCTTGTTAACTATCCTGTAAATCAATCCCTGCCTTGCTTCTCCCTCCTCCATGTAATCTTCTTTAAGTTCCCTTTTTAATTTCAAATGCACAGAAGAAGCTGCATAACTGTTACTCTCTGGAGCTTTTGAGATCTTGATCCCCGGCATATGTTGTCAGTCTGGCTCAAATAAACTCTAATACAAATTAAATTCTCTTCAGGTTTGGATGTTTCTTACATCAACAGTGCTCAATAAAGGTGCTGTCAGTTAACTTTTTAAACAATTAGTCAAATCAAAAGGACTATAAATATCTAGATTCCCTTACATTAAAATGTTCCAATTATTTATGAGTATTAATTGGAAAATGACCTTTTTAGAATCAAGTGCTGTATCATATCAATCTTCGCAACCCTAGTACCTATACTAGGCCTGGCATGTAAATGGCACTCGATAAAGATGCCTAGAGCATTCCTCCCCAAGATTTAGACATGCCTGGCACTTCTCGCCATCTATTCTCAACTTTCAAAGTCCTTGCCTCAACCCCTGTGGAACCACCCAGTTAAAAGCACTTTGTCATTTCCTATCACTATCCTGACCCATTATCTGGTTTATTTTTCTCACATCTGTTATCACTACCCCAAATTATCTTTTTCTTTGTTGGTTTACTCACCTACTATTTTTTCCTTCCCACTAGAATATAAGGTTCATGGACTCAGGAAACTTGTTTGTGTTTTTATTTGTTGTGCCATCACATCAGTCCCCAGAACACCAGTAGGCACACAGTACTTTCTGTTCTTTTGTTTGTTTGTTTGTTTTTAATCGGATTTTAAGGACCTAACCATTCACAGCCAATTGAACATTAAAACAAACAAACAAACAAACAAACGAAACAAAATGTAAGACTCAAACTGGCCCTTCATCACAGATAGTCTGAGAGACATGGGTTTAATGGAGCTTATTTACCATTCCACGCATATATAAACTGAGCTAGTCACAGGGATGTTGGCTGACTTGCGCAAAGGCTAACAAATGGTTGTTTCATAGGCCTGTGAAGGGAAGTAGAGTTTGCTACACCAAAAAACACCTTGAGATATTGATTTTAAGCTGGTTATTAAGGAAAAAGAGACTCAGAATGAATCTTTGACTCTAACCCTTTGCCTGGCTAAAGGAATTTAGTTAGAGGATTTGCTCCAGGAAGGGAGATATCATTCCAGATAACTATGGTTTAATACAAACTAGTATATGGTAGAGAGGAACCGTGCAAGGCTCATTTGTTCAAAGTCCTTTCTGTGTCTTATAGTTAAAGATGGCCCAGCAAACATTACTTATCAAACGTTTGCTTTTCCATCTCCATGTGAATTGCCTTCTGTCCTTTGAAGTACCCCCCAACACCCAACCGCCTTCTCCTTAGCTCCAGAATGGCATGTAAACCTCAATTGCCCAATGCCTCCTTGGGTCTCCATTCTTATAGCACTCCTGAATACACATTCGCATAATAAACTTTGGACATTTTTGCCTGATAATCTGTCTCTGTTAAATTTGATTATCAGCCCAGCTAGAAAAACTTAGAAGGTGGGGAAAAAAGATTCATTTTGTGTGTGTGTGTTGTGTGTGTGTGTGCGCGTGCACCTCCACAACCGACATAAAACTCTAGATCCTGGCCCTGTGTTCCTTACTCCCTGGCTGCAGAATCCCTTGCCCTTAGCAGGTTAATACATTGAGCTTCTTAGATTGCAAGGTGTGTGAGTTCTTTAACTTTTTAATCGCAGGTAACAAAGTGCCTTTACTCTCAATGTTTTGTCATACCAGTGCAACAGCCAATGATATGAAACTTGTGCTGAAATGTTGCGGTCCCTCCCCTGACTTGAGCAAGGCCAAGATTTTCATTAGTATGGGATTTGCACTGCCAAGTAAATATGCTTATTTGTTTTACTATATTAGGCTTTGCTATTCAGAACTAGATTAAACTGTCAATCATCTCTTCCATATTTCATACTGTTAACTTTGGGCAGGGGCCTGTGTGATATTACACATGTCTCGTCAATAAAACAGCCCACTGGATTGAAATCTGTTCAGGACGTACAGTAAGATGTCAAATTAATTGTACCGAAATAATGAGTTAGCACCAAATGCTAATTAAATATTGATGAAAGTCATGCTTTCAATTATCTTCATTATGGCCGCATGTTTTATGTAGGCATTAAATGCTTGCAGTACTGGTACATCTGGTAATTAGCTGTGCACCATAAAAAAAGCTGGAGTTATTGCCCTCCATATTAAACGCACTTAGAAACCACTTGGAAGATGGAAACTGTGAAAAAAAGCAGCACTTTTTTTTTGTTCTGAGAATGTTTGAAATTCTTTGAATTTGTTTGTAGTATTGGATACTCCTTTACTCCTTTTTACTTTTTACTTCCTGTTTGTAGTATTGGCTACTCCTTTACTCCTTTGTACTTTTTACTTCCTGTTTGTAGTATTGGATACTCCTTTACTCCTTTTTACTTTTTATTTTTGCCTGGACCGGTTACAAGTCAGGAGTCTCCTTCAAGTTCCTGCCGAACTCTGCTGAGTCATGGCTTTTTACACTCACGTTAACTTTTGGCAGTCTCTTCCTCCAAACACCTGCACTGCCTTTTACCCTTTTCCTGCTCGTAGGCAAACTGGCTGCCTCTGGAGAATAGGCTCATTCTTACCATTTATTGAGTTGTGATTAAAACGGTTCTCAGAGTGTAGTCCCTGAACCACTTGTATTAGAATCACCTGGGTTCCTAATTAATGTGCAGATTCCCCGGCCCCGCACAGGCGACCCAACAAAGGAGGAGGCCAGTAATGTGGAAGATAAAGTTTGTCTACCAGTAAATAACCCCACACTTTCAATCCTGGCTGCCTAGTAGAATAAACCTCGGGTCTTTTAAAATATATTGACTTCACTGATCTTAAGTAGGACCATAGTACACATGTGTGTGTGGACACATGCACATCTTACATGATTCTAAAATGTAGTGAGAATGGGGAACATCTTACATGATTCTAAAATGTAGTGAGAATGGGGAACCAGTATAATGGGTTCCTAAAGGGTATGTACATTTGCCCTTCTTTCTGTTTGGAAACTTCTTCCTGCTTCTTCTGCACTTGAAAGTTTTCCTCTCCATTTATTGTGAGTGAGTGATGTACTTTTTTCTTTTTTTTCTTTTTCTTTTTTTACATATAAACATACTCCTGTGCTGGTCATTTGCCTGTGTGTTTTCAGACCCTTTCCTTTCAATATCAAACTTGCTCAAGGGGAGGATCAGCTTGTGGAGCCATGGAAGCCATATGGACTTGGAGTCTGAAAGCCCTGGGTGCCTCTGGTGAAACCAGACTTTACTCTTTATTGTCTATGTGACTTTGCATAATCTACTTAACTTCCCTGAGCCTCAGTTTCCTCATCTGTTAAATGTAGGCAATAAAACCCACTTCCTAGGTTATCATAAACACCAAATGAAATAATGCACAGACATGTTAATAGGGTAGTTAATCTCCAGCAAGGACATAATGAGAGGAGGCTGCTATCAAAACTACTTATAACATGTGGAAGGGGCTGGAAGAGATTCATAATAAATGCACCATGAATGTCATTTAAAAAAATGAATTGGATTTTACAGCTGTTTTATGCATTCAGTAAGTTGAAGTAGCAATAGAAGAAAGATCATTAGAGAAAGTTGGTTTATTGATGAAGGCTTCTGGCTTCTGACATGAAAGCACTCTGCACTCTAGAACATGGCTCTTGTCACTCCTGATTCACAATCACCCAGTGATTCTATCACACTCGTACTCAGAGTGAAAGCCAAAGTCCTTACCTCACATCTGGCCGCTTCTTTAGCATCAACTCCTAACATGTTCCCCTTGTTCACTGGGTTCCAGCCACACAGGCTTTTGTGCTTCTCCTGGAGCAAGCCAAGCAAATGCACATCAGTGTCTTTATGATTTTTGATCCCCATTGCCTAAAACCCTCCTCGCCTCTATTTAAGGCTAATTTCCTCATTTCAGTCTGGTCTATGCTTAAATGTCACCTCCCCAGAGAGACGTCCTTGGCCATTCTACATAAAACAGCACCTCATCTCTGCATCACAACCTCCCCTCCTCACCCCACTCTGTTCATCTTCCTAGTATTTAGCTAGAGTACTGTCTGCTTATTTTACGACCTGTCTACCCTCTGAGAATGTAAACTCTATGAAAACAGGGACTTTGTGGGTTGCTTATATATCTAGAAGAGTGCTTGATGTGTGTTGAGTGAATTAATAAAGGAAGGCCAAGGATGAGAAGAGAAAGGGAAGCAGCATTATTGAGCATTTACCCTCCTGGACCCTGTGCCAGGCTTCGTAACCACTTTTTAGGATAGTAATGTTCTCACCATTGCACACAGGGTTCAAGATAATAAGTAGCTGCCACTTCAAAGTCACAATGTCCAAAATTGCAATTATAATCTTCCCCTTCAGCCTGCTTTGCTTCCAGTGAATCCTGTCTCAGGGAATGGCAGCAGCATCTTCCCAGTTGCTCAGATTAGAAACCTAGGCATCTTCCTGGGTGCACTCCTTTCCCTCATAGCCTATATCCAATCCATCACCAAGCCTTATTGATTTTGCCTCCCAAATATTTCTCAAGTCCGTCTGTTTCTCTCCATCTCTACTGTTGACATTCTAGTTTAGCGAATCATTATTTTTCACTTTGATCTTGCACTAGCGTACTATCTTGTTGACTCCCCTTTTCCATACTTGTTCCTCTAATAATCGATTCTCTTTACAGAAACATGAGTAATCATTATAAAATGCAGAATTGGTAATGCCCTCCTTCCTTCCATGCTTAAATATCTCAGCAATTTCCCATCATTCTTAGCATAATACCAAGGTTCTAAATTTGGCACAGGTTTCACACCATCCTGCCCTTGCCCCCTTCCACCAGTTTCCATGATGCTCGCTGTGTATGTGCCATATTTCTAAATACTCCAGGCACCTTCCCACCTCACCCTGAACACTCTCATCACCCTCATTCCTTGTTGTCCAGCTTTGATTAGTTAATTTCTCATTCTTTAGGTTTCAGTCCAATTATAGTTTTTCAGGGTTTCCTGATTCCATCACAGGGCTAGGGACTGATGTGAACCATCACAGAACAAGTGACTTCTCTTTCAGGGATTTTATCACAGTTATAAACAAAGAAATGTGCAATTATGCCTATCCTTCCTACTAGATTATAATGTCCTTGAGGTAGCACCCTATTCAACTGTTTTATAACTGTTTTTCCATCATTTAGTATAGAGTAGCACATGGAAAGCACTCAATAAATATGTTAAATGCATGAATGTGATCCACTTTGAATGGTAGATTTAATGAGGTTAGATCCTGGCTTTGAACCTAAGACTGTATGACTCCTAACTAAAGCAGTCCCTCTCTGTCTTCAGTTTTGCCTTCCACTGTTTCATACTCCATGGATTCAGTTATGTGCAGTTAAACCTCAGTCTGAAAATATTAAAGGAAAAATGCCAGAAATAAACCATTCATAAGTTTTAAATTGTGTGCTGTTTTGAGTAGCATCATGAAATCTCCTGCTCTGTCCTTCCCAGGATATGACTCATCTCTTTGTCTAGTATCTCCCCACTCATATACGTCCCCTCACTTGTTAGTCACTTAGTTGCCGTCTTCGTTGTCAGATCGACTGTCAAGATATCACAGTGCTTGTGTTCAAGTCACCCTTGTTTTACTTAATAATGGCTCCAAAGTGCAAGAGTAGCGATGCTGGCAATTCAGATATGCCACAGAGAAGCTGTAAAGTACTTCCTTTATGTAAAAAAGTGAAAGTTCTCAGTAAGAAAAGCCAAAACATCGCATGGCGAGGTTGCTCAGATCTATGGTAAGAACGAATCTTTTATTCGTGAAATTGTGAAGGAAAAAGAATTTGTGTTACTTTTGTTTTCACACCTCAAGGCACATCTTATCACATAGATATTGAATCATCTCACATCATCACAAGAAGGGTGAATATGGTACAATAAGATATTTGGAGAGAAGATCACATTCACATAACTTTTATTACAGTGAATTGTTATAATTGTTTTATTTTATTATTATACATTATTATTAATTTCTTATTGTGCTTAATTTATAAATTAAATTTTATCATAGGTATGTAAGTATAGTAAAAAATGGTATATGTAAGGTTTGATACTATCTATGGTTTGGGGCATCCATTGGAGGTCTTGGAACAAATCCCACAAGGATAAAGGGAGGCTACTTTATACCATCATTCTTTCCAAAGGTGCCCAAGGCAAAAGCCTACCAAAGGCCAGAGAGAAGTGGAGGATTGGTAAGTTCTGCCTGAAAACAGGGGCTGGGGAGCACCTACCTGTCGAGCAGTCGCAGTCTAGGTCCACAGAGGCTGCTGTGTTCTTATTCCCTACTATCAGGCTCCAAGACTGATTTAAATTCTCATTGTTGGAGTTTGCCTTTGTTTTTTCACTTCTGTCAACCTTTAAAATAATGACAGAATATCACCTTTCAGGAGGCTGCTGCCTCATTTGGAGCTAAGATAAGGAGAGTGAAACTTAATTGATGGAGAGTGATGAGATAGGTAATGCTATATATCTGAAAATGAGGTGTGAGAGAGGAATTAGGATTTGTGGTGACAGTAGCAGCTGAAACAGGGCCATGTTGCTAAAGAGCAGCTAAAATTCACTCATTCCTTCATTCATCCATTCATTCAAGTATTAATGGAGCTCCTACTGTTTTCTAAGCACTGATCTCACACAAAATATACAACAATGAGAAAAAGAAATAACTGGCGCTGTCTTCATGGATTTTATATTTTAGTGTGAGAGAGACAATAAACAAATAACAATAAAATATATAACAATATTAGGTGATGATAAGCACTTTGAAGAAAATTAGTGTAAGGTTAGGGAAATAATAGACAGAGATGGAAGTGGGCTAGCTTAGTTCAGATGAGCAGTCAAAGAAGGCCTCTTGGAGGAGGTGACATTTAAGCAAATATCTAATGAAGTAGGCCATATGCATATAGAAAAAATGAGGAAGAAAGTAAAATAGGAAGAAATTTGGTTCTTGTTTTAGTTATAGGAGGGTAAATGTTTTAATAAATATCACTGACTCCCACCACGGAGACTCAAAAGTTAGATACAAAAGAAGCTTATTTCTTGCTCATAGCAGAGGCTCGTGTGGGTTTAGTGGACGTGCTTTCATGTGTTGCTTCAGGGATCCAGGACCCTGCTCTCTGGTGGCTCTACCACCCTCTAGAGTCTCGAGTCTTCTGCCTCTCATTGGCAGATGAGGAAAATGGGTCATATTTTTATGGGCTAGGTCTGGAAGTGGCATATGTCAACCTTAATGACACAGGAGGCTAGGATATGCAACTAGCTGTGTGTCTAGGGGGAGAGGATCCAATTTTTGTAAGCAACTAGCCAGTCTCTTTCCAGTATATATAAAGAACATACAGAAGCCAGAATAACTGTCATGGATGGAATGGAAGATGAAATTTGAGAGGTGGGCAAGTGCTAGGGCAGGTAAGGCCCTTAGATCATAGTAAGGACTTTGTATTATTTTTCTGAGTATATTGGCATGCTATCATAGGATTTTAAACAAGAGAATGATATGCTTAAATTTAAATTTTCAGAAAGAACTTGAAAGGTCTTTGGAGACTGTAGAGTAGGGGACAAGAAAGGCTATGGTACTAACTCATAGGGGAGAGAATGATACCTGGGAGTAGTCATCGCTGTGGAGAAGTGCTGAAAAGTGGTCTGATCGAGTACATTTTTAAAGGAAGAGCAGACAGGAGTTACTGTTAAATTGGATGTGGAGAGGGAAAGAAAGAGAGAAATCAATGAAATTTGCTAATTTTTTTATCTGAGAAACTAGGTAAATGGTTGTACCATTTACTGGGACAGGGAAGACTGGGAGAAGGGGGAAGAAATGAAGACTTCTCTTTTAGACATTACGTTCATAATGCCTATTGAACAGTTAAGTGAAGATATCAAGTGGGCCACTGGAGATGGGGAAGCTTATGGTGGGAAGAAAGAAGAGACTGGGACTGGCGATAGAAAATTTATAGTTATGAGGGTGTTGTATATGAAACCAAGAGACTTAATGCGATTACCTAGCTTCAGTAGAGAAGAGAAGAATTTGTGAGACCATACTCAGGAGCATTCCAATATTTAAAGCTCAAATTATAGATTCATGGACTCAGAAATAAAAAGGCTCTAAGAAGTTTTTAGGTCAAAATTGGGTCAACCTTCTCCCCCACTCCTACACCTTTTTTAGTGAAGAAACTAAGGCTCAAATGATTAAACTGTTTACGTATGGTCACAGAATTTGTGCTGGCTGAACTCAACTACAATACAGATCTTTGGGGTAATTGTCCACTCTTTCTTCACCTCTCTTATAATCAAAATAATTCCTGTGGTAAAGGATAAGAGAGGGGAATCAATGCGATGAAAGAAAAAGGGAGGGAAACAAACCGTGCAAACAAACAAACAAAATGTTTCTCCTTCCGTGTCTGCTCTTCATCTTTCTGATAGGCGCAGAACACATTTTATGTAAACAATGGGGTATTGGATAACTTTCATATTATTGCAACTTTGAAGAGACTGGAGAAGTACTGGATAGTAGCCAATACTGCAGTAATATTACAAGAAACACATTTCAGGTTAAATGGGGGAAAGTATGATGAGCTGTTGGAAGGAAAAGAAGGGAAAACTATATCCATTGTCCTAATATCATGAAGCAGAAGTTAATCTGGTTTTGCCCCTGTCTGAGAGCAATAGATCTGGATTACAACTGGGAGTGAAGGAAGGTTGGGCAGGCCAGAAACATGATGACAGTGATGGGGTGGCCGAAAAAGGTTGTATAGCCTCGAGGGCAGGTCCCGTTTAATCAAACTGAGAAGAGGTCAAATTTGGGGACTGAAAAATAACTATCGGTGGTGGGAAAAGAGATGGTATTGACAAAACATATCCAGAATAATAAATAAAGTGCATATAGGGAAGAGAAAAATGAACCTCGCCAAGGGAAGAGGGAGAACAATCCCAGCTATCTGCTGTCTCTGTTTATCACAATGATTGAGCCAGATAATGTCAAATGGCTATTTTCTAACTCCATCATCCTTTCTAGATTTATCAATTGGCAATTTATTGTGGAGTGGAAATCTCCCTTCTCCTTCATTTGTTTATTCATTTATATCAGCATGTACTCATGGCTTTCTGTTTTACTCAGAGGGTTACAATATCGTACAATCTTTATTTATTTTTATACTAAAATTTTCCTGGGCTTCAGCAACGGGAGCCCTTTTAAACTGAATCATGAGCCTTTTTGATGTTTTCATCATTCTTGAACGTTTCATTACTTTCTGGCATAAAAAGTTTTAGTCTCATATATTCTTCTTGCCCCAGTCCTAGAAAAACTCATTTCTTCAAGAAGCCCTGATTCCTTTTAATGAAGAATAATATTAAGAAATCAAGACCTAGTCTTCAGATTGTTGTTGCTTCTAGAGTCTCTCATGAGATAGCACTAGGAATCTACATATGGATGCTCACATACACACCTGCACCTGTCTGTCTGTCTGTCTGTCTGTCTGTCTATCTATCTATCTATCTATCTATCTATCTATTTATCTATTTATCTATCTATCATCTATCTATCTATCAATCATTTATCTATCATCTCTATCTATCATCTATCTATCCGTCTATCTATCTATCATCTATCTAATATCTATCTAATATCATTTTTTTGTCCATTCAGTCTAGCATAGGCATACCTTGGAGATATTGCAAGTTCAGATCCAAAACATTGAGTCACACACATTTTTTTGTTTCCCAGTGCATATAAACGTTATGTTTACACTGTACTGTAGTCTATTAAGTGTGCAATAGCATTATGTCTGGAAAAACAATGTATAAACCTTAATAAAAAATACTTTACTACTAAAAAATGCTAACCATCATCCAAGCCTTCAGCTAGTCATAATCTTTTTGCTGGGAAAGTCTTCAATTTGTAAAAAACGCAGTATATACAAAGTGCAGTAAAGTGAAATAAAAAAAAATGAGAGATGCCTGTATAAGGTTTATTAGCATTCCTCTTTCTTAATTGTAGTTCCCCTATCTGACAGTAGAAGACCTGGCTTTCATTATTCTCCATGTGTGTGTGTATGTACATACACACACACATGGAGAATAATGTGTGTATGTACATACATACACACATGGAGAATCTCCTGACCACACCAGCTGAAAATTTGACCTTGGACACATTAGTTTGTCCCATCACACCTCCAGCCCCACTGAATATACTGGACCAAAGCTTAGACCCAATGAAAGAGAAGGGGGAAGAGAAAGCCCCCTATGTATTTCATGAAGGGAGTCATTGAAGGGGTTTCTCAGATGTGTTGTCAGCTATAGTTGGCAAAAATCATTTGCCTTACTCATCCTCTCTGGTTTCTCTCTGTTGTCCATTTCCATCACCTACAAAGATACTTGCCAAGGCCTCACTCTTTGCAACTGCCACAAGGTGAATAACAACTTTGCTTTCAAGAGCCAGTGCTGCTCAGTGAATTCCCCATAGCTGTGAGGCAAAGCACCTGCCTCACGCTCACTTCTCTGCCTCTTTCTACCACTTGGCCACTGAGCTTGAACTCAGAGGAGCGGAGTTCTACCACCTTCCGGCTTTCACTTATGCCCTGATATCTCTGCAATACTTTCATTAAATAACATACAAACACACTAACAAAACAGTTCTGTCTTCTGCTCCTTACATCTTTTAATAGAGACTATTGGCTGAATTGGGAGTCATGTTCTTCTGCTCCTAGTTTCTTAGCTCCCCTTCAGGCCTTCCTCATCCACACCCCACTCTTCGAATATTCAAATCCCCCCGCCCTTCTCTGAATAACAAAACATGTGACAAGCATATTGGTGGGTGTGAACAGGTCCTGGAGGAAAGAGATTGAAATGATATTTGGTTTAGAGCTCAGCCAAAACTCTAGGACCTCATCTCCCTGATCTGATGATCTCTTGAAACTTTTAGCACCCAAAGGACAGGCTCACAGAAACACCTTATGAGTAGGCTGAGGGCCTCTCATAATGGACCAAACCCTGTGTTATTGTAGGGAGAAACACTCTGTTCCAGAGCTGTGCCAGCCATAAGGGACTCTCACTAGAATAAGGCTGAATGGAACAACAAACCTGTGGGGTTTGATGGATCATCCTTGGATTATACTGTGAGGATGGTCAGCTTCCACGTTTCTGTAATTTAAAACACAGTTCTGAGTATGTCCCACATTTCAGACAGTGCTAAGTAGTGAGGGTACAGGGTTAAATATTAATAACAGTAATAATAGTAATAGACAGTCCTCTTCCTCAAATAATTCACTGCCTAGTTTAAGAAACAGACAAATGAATGAATGATTGTAATGGATTACATTTGTTGAAATGCCAGAAGTATGACGGTAACAGAACAAATAGGAGCTGGTGGAGATGGGAAAGGAAATGCTTTCAGGACAAGGCATGAGCATTGGAAGAGGAGTAGGGTTAGCCAGGCTGAGTATACAATAGAAACAAAGGCATAGAGGTGACAGACAACTTGACACTTGAGGGACGGGGGACTTGTGTGAATTAGTAAGAATGTCATGAACAACCTCAATCATACACTGAGGGTCTGTTGTACAGTACAAATTGGTACAATATTCCTGAAGGACAATTTACATTTCAACATTCTTAGCATTTGACCCATTTATGCTACCATTATGAATTTATCCTAAGGAAATAGGAAAGTAGAAAAAAATCTTATCTCAGTATTATTTATAACAGCTATTTGTAATAGATAAACATTGGCAAAGGAAGACAGAATAATTATTGAAATAATAATATTTTAAAACATTGGGAATAAGTTTTCTAACATAAAATTAAGAGTTATATTCAGGGGATTCAAAGGATGGAACATTATGCCACAGTAACTCTGAAGATGTTAAATATAGTGTTTTAATACACAATTAAATGAGGTGGGAAAATGTTCACAGTTTATTATTGTAGTAGACAGTAGGTTGCTTTCCAGGTATCCAGGTCTTCACTCCTTCTGTCAAAACAGACTGATCTTCCATTTAGAAAATCAGCCCTTCTCTTAGTGAAGAAGATGTGGAATCTGTGGAGAATAGACCCCACCCCAACTGCTACCTCCATGAGGGCTCTCCTGGGTTTAAGCCCATCAGCATACCTCTTGTCACTAGGGAGGGACATGTCTTGTAAGTGAGGCCATGAGAATGAAACTAAGGCCTTCTTCTGTTTCATGATTTCTAGAGAAGTCTTCTCTTGATTCCCTTCTGGATAAAATAGTATATCAGTTCAAAGTCTGAAACTGAAATGGCTACTTTTGCTGCTACAAACAATGAAGTGAGCCTGAGAAAGAAGCCAATCATGTGAAGAGCAGAAGTGACAGAACTGTAGATAAAGGGAGCTGGAAAAGTAAAGAAAACTCTACTTTTGGAATTTTCTATTATGTGAATTAAGAATTCTTTAATAGTTTAAGCCAGTCTGATTTGGAATTTTGGTTACTTACCTATGAAAACACCTTACTTGATATAATTAAGTAAAAATAGCGGTAAATAAAACTGCAAACACACATAGTTAATGCGTTATTTTTGTACATAATGTGTTCCTTAAAATGTTTTTAAAAGTTAGATAATAGAGGGAGGTGACAAGTGAACTGAAGTAGGAAGGTTTAAAATGCGTTAATGAAGGGAAGTGCAGAGAAAGGGGTATGCTGACCGATGTGATGACACGTGAAAGACCTCTGGTAGGAAAGAAAGGCAGAGGGTGGGGGGGAGGTAGATGAGGGGAAAAATTTAAATTACTTCTTTAATTAAAAAACAAAAAAGGAAAGAGAGGTGAATATAAGGAATTAGAATTCAACCAGTGTGGCTGAAAGGGCATGAATGAGTAGAAGCGGGGACCAAGTGAGCCTGAGAAAGTTGGGAGGTTCACATCTTTTAATTCATAAGGTGTTGTGTCTTAATTCTAAGAGCAAATGTCAAGTCAGTAAAGATTTAAAAGGAAGTTTGGAGAATGTGGGAGCTAAAATAAATAATACTTCTAAGTATACTCCCACCTTCTAAGTTCTTCTAGCTGGACTAATAAATTAACAGAGACAGATTAACAGGAGGAAATCAAAGTTTTAATACACGTGCATGGGGAATTCACATAAGCATGAGAATTCCAAAAACAATGAGGCAACATTGGGTATATATAACTTTTTTGGCCAAAGGAGAAAAGTGGGGGGTTAGGGGAGTGAGGGGTGGGTATTAGATTTCAGAAGTGAGAACAGGTGATTCATAGGTAGTTGAGGAAGAGCAGAACACACATGGCAGGCAAATTCTTGCTAGGCAACTCAGACCTCTGGGACACAGGGAGTACCTAGCTAATAGGCTTGGAGTCCTCCTGACTAATGCTAAGCTGAAGACTCTTAAGGTGATTAAGCCAGGGCTTCCTTCTTAAAGTAGGCTCCTCTTTCTGAATCTCTTGGGCAGCAGAGGGAGGCTCAAAGGTTCCTTTCTGAGTTTTGTTTCTTAATAAACTGCTTAAAATCAATATCCCTAAAGCAGCTTCAGGGTGGCAAAACTTTGGCACAGAGAGAGTTTTGCCTTCTGTAAGTAGGAAGATCACTCTCTCTGTAAAGTGGAGAATAAATTCAAGGGGAGAGTCAAGAGGGAAGGAATGATGTAGACACTTAGGGCCCACGTCAGTGCACACAGAAGTGGGCAATGATTGTACACAGCATGGTTAGTGGAGAGTGAGTGTGGATGATTTCAGGGTAAAATCTGAGATTTACTCGTAGACAGTAGGTAAGTAAGAGAGATTCCTCAGACCAAGGTCTATAATATTGAGAACTT
Organism: Pteropus medius; assembly: GCF_902729225.1. Taxonomy (NCBI): domain Eukaryota; kingdom Metazoa; phylum Chordata; class Mammalia; order Chiroptera; family Pteropodidae; genus Pteropus; species Pteropus medius. Next base: position 19,098,622 of record NW_024345601.1, read on the forward strand.
ATCATCAAAAATGATAAAATATATAAAACATGAGGCTGTATGGCAAGATATGTTGACAGAATAAACACATAAAACATAGACTACACTGAAACTAGAATAGGGTCGGGGGAGACAGGAGGGGTGGTACAGGCTATAATGAACAGAGGAGGCTTAGGGAGGAGAAGGGCCCTGAATGAAACAGAGAGTTTGTAAAGGTGATGGAATTATGTGATTAAAATATTGTAGTGGATTTTTTGCTATCTTAAGATGTGTAGAAACCTTTTTTTTTTTTTTTAAATTCAAGAGAGATTAAAAAAGCTATGCGACCAGCCCAAGATTTTATCCAGGGGAAAGAAAAGATAACTTAGTTCATAGAACAGGATGAGGGCAATGAGAGAAAAAACCAAGTTGGTTTCTATTGAGTAAAGCTTATTAAAATATTGATTGCTTATGCATCTTTTGAAAGTCATTTATGGGAACCTATACCCCAGGATTAGCAACAAATCTACACCAGTTTGACAAACCACAGCCCAAGGGCCAAATCTGGACTACAGCCTGCTTTTGTAAGCAACTTTATTGGATCATGACTGCTTTAGCAATACAATGGTAGAGTTGAGTATTTGTGACACAGAACCTTTGGCCTACAAACCTAAACGTATTTACTACCTTGTCCTTTAAGAGAAAATTTGCTGATCCCAGATCTAGAGAAAACTAGGAATGAGAACTTCACTTCTTAGTGCTGCATAATTTTAGAGAGTGATATATGATTTAAAATTTTAAAAATTTCAAAAATTATTATTGAATGGAATTTGAGGAGTCAAATAAGTACAGGAAAAAAATGAATGAAATTTTATCTACATCTCTACTACAGCGGTTAGTCTACTGTTCATTTAATCTTTTATTCATCTAATAATTATTTATTGAGTGAATACTATGTGTCAAGTACACAGCTTGATGCAGGGAAAAAGCTCCTGTCACACTGGAGCTTCATTTATGGGAGTGGGGGAAAGGTTGTAAAGAGAAAAAATAAAAACAAAAGTAAAAATATGAATGTCGATGGTGATGCATGATATGGAGAAAAATAGAACAGGAAAGGATAGAGTGAGTAAGGGTGGAGATGGATATTTAAAATAGGTTAGTTAGAGGAGGCCTCACTTAAACAGACATTTGAGCTGAGACCTGATGGAGGTGAGGGAGATTGCCACGTGGTTCTCTGGAGCAGAAGCCTTCCACAGAGGAGACAGTAGTATGAATGCCTTAAAGCATGAACATGCCTGTTGAATTTGCAGAACAGAGGGAGACGAGTATACCTGCAGTGACATAAGCAATGGAGAGGAGTGGAGCTGAAGGAAACAAGGTGAGAGAAGAAATAAGGGAGTCAGGTGATGAGGGGTGATTATAGGGACTGACTTTTTCTCTGAATGAAAAGGTGGGTCTTGGAAAATTCTAGGCAGAAGAGCAGTATAAATTGACTTAACATTTTAAAGGATCCCTTTGCCTGCTACTTGAGAATAGACTGGAATAAGCCTAGATAGAGTGATAGATAGATGATTTACCCGGTTAGGAGGCAATAATCCAGGCCAGAGGTGATGCGGTTTAGAACAGAGGGGTACAGTTGAAGGTCAGCTCCAAGAAGACTTGCATTTGGGTTAGATAGAAAATATGAAAAAAAAAACAACAGTCAAGTATGATTCCGTATTCTGGGAATGAACAACTGACAAGATGACGAAGCCTGTAGGAGGAGCCAACTTTGTGTAGAAGATTAGGAGACTGAGTTTGGATTTGTTTAGACTGAGATACCTATTAGCATCCACATGGAGATGTTGAATATAGACGGGGATATTTGGACCTGAAGTTCATGGAAGAAGTCCCTTTTTTTAGTCCTGGATATAATTGTTCTAAAAATTTGGGGAGATCACAAACCTGAGAAGCGTAAGATGTTGCTGAATGTGATGGACTCAAAAGCTTTCAGACTTAAGGACTATATTAATCTTGGCTTTAGGCATCTAGAGGCAGAGGCTTCCCTTCTTTAGATGGAACTAAATATTGAAAATCAGTTAAGCTGATTTCACCTGACTAATAAAAAAACTTTCAACAAATATAATTCTAATATCTTATTGCCAGATTTCTTGAGGCCTTGTAGCTGCAATGTTAAAGCAAAACAAAACCAACCAATCAACCAAAACCAAGAACGAACTATAACTTATAAGAAGTAATCACAAAGGGTCTTGCAAAATTTAAAGCATGTTATAAATTTTTCTTAGAAAAGCAGAGTAAAACTTTGTGAGGAACCTGAGTTCGGCAGTTCTTTTTTAAATGAAAGAAAAGTGAAATGGTAAAATGTGGTCCAGGTGAGTAATGTTTAGAAAACCATACCCCAGTTGACACTATGAAGTTAATTTCTCCCATATTTACAAGTTCAGGTTATCTGTTCATTTATTCTGATTGAATTCCTGTAATGGTTCCTCACACACCTACTAACAAGCCTATTTTCACCATGTGTTGGTTAGTCTCCATTTGCTGCTGCCTCTCCCAAACCAATCCATTCTCTGCTCTCCTTCTCTTTTGCTCTGCTTTATGCATTGAGAATCTGATCTCTACATGTACCATTTTGTCTCCTTTGCTCTTTGGCTCATGGTTGAGTTGATCATTGGAAGGCACCAACAGGAGATTACAAGGAGGAGATAAAGTTTGGGGTGTTTCTTCTTCTGTTTCATCTCTGCTCTAGGATAACATTCTGGTTTGTCTTCATTCCTTACGGCTCCAGTTCCTGTTGAGCATCCTTTCTTCTGGAGTAGTTTCTACTCACTGGGATTTTTGTAACACTGTTCCTTTCCCTTCTCCTTTGGTCCTAAGAGCAGTGGGATTTCCCACTGATGCCTTCCCTGGTGTCTCGACATCCCTTGGTAGTTCCTCTACTTCTGCAACACCTATGTAAATAGTCCCTTCGTTCAATTTACTTCAAAATAATTCTTCAGGGTAGTTTCTGTTTCCTACTGGAATACTAACTGACAGATATATCGCCTAAGCTTTTAAAGAATCATTTTGAAAAATGGACTTTTAATATATCTACAATTATGGCCCTGAATGGATGGCCCCAGAAGGTAGCCTCTCTCATTCTCAATTGAACTAAACACATGTTATTAAGTATACCAGGGATCAGGCACTTTCCTAAGTGCTAGGGAAGAATAATAAGCAAGAACAGTGAAGGAGAGATCCATGGTCCTAGCAAGCTGACAGTCCAGTCAAAAGAACAGCACTTTGCTTATACAAATTACATACCCACCATTTAGTGTTGCATCCACATTGTACCCTGCCCATGTAACATATTAGTAAGGATGCACCTCAAAGCAACGTCTATTAAGAAGCACCTGGTCTCTAGACACAGTTATTCTGCAATAGACCATGTTATCACTACCTCATAAGAAAATCAAGTAAAAATAATATTCAATAATTTGTAGCTTTTTTGACCTGTCCTTGGACTAAGGTCCTAACACTCAGCGTGGAACCCTCTATATTGATACTCATAATGTGCTTGAGAGTCATTTGGGAAGGTTTGGGAAAGAAAGAGTTAAAATTTCCATTTCGATAACACCAGGATGTGTTTCAAAACATGTTCTTCTTTACCAGTTTCTTACGCACTCACATTATTTGTGACTGAGTTAATTGCATCTTGCCCACTTTTCCCCCACCCCTCACTACAGTGAATAGAAAAATGATCATTCTTTTATGTGCAGCTGATGGGATTTTATTACATTGAGTTAGAAAAGATCTGAACAAACAACTCCTTCCTGATTTTTGCCAGAAAGAAAGGAAACAGCTTATTTCTTAACTAAAGTTGTTATTTTGGTAAATGTCCTCAATAAATAAGAACGCTTTATTGCAAAATTACTTTACGTATTTCCCTTGGCAGAGATTTTGAAATAGTTTGTTTCGCAGCATGCGTTAGAAAATAGCTTTGCTGAAACCTGGGCCATCGATAGGTGCTTTATGGAGAATTTGATTGTGGAAGGGTGTTTGTTACGTTTCCTCTGCCTTAGAACAATTTTTAGGTTTAAACTATTGCAGTCATGTTTTGTAAAATAAAATGCCGAGAATCTCAAAGCTCACTATTTTATATGCTGGAATGAATTAAAAATAACCCGTTAACTACCATTTGCCTACCTGTGATAGACTTGTTCCAACAAGATTTTCTTTGATATCATCATTTTATCTGACTGGAGAAAATTCTATAGCACAGATGTACCTCAATATTCTTAACCAATGTCCTATCTAAAAATTTCTGTTGTTTTTACTATTTCCATATTAATAATGCTCCAGTGAATATTATTGTCAATTAATCTGTGTGCTCATATATGACTAGCTCCTTAGGAGTGAAACAGCAAGGTCAAAAATAAGCAAAACCAAAAGGCTTTTGAAGATATTATCTTTGAGAAAGGCAGACTAAAAAGAAAAGTTCGCTTTCTCGTATATATTTTGACTAAGATATTTATGAAAAAATTTTTTTGAGAAAAATTCTAATTTGTTAGGTGAAAAACAATATCTCAGTTTATGGTAATTTGGTTAATGGTGAGAACAAAAACTGTTTTCACATATTTATTAGGCTTTCCTGCAGCACCACCCTAAGCAGGTGACTTTCATCTCTTTCTTACCTGAGAGTGAAAAGACCTGCAGCAATGCATTCTTGTATCAGTCAAGAGGAAGAGGAGAGACACAGAGCAAAAGCCAAGAGGAAACAAGCTGGTTTCTCTACTCCATTTTAAAGGACTTTCCCTAAAGTCCCCTCTCGAAAGTGATTTCTACATACTTCCCATTAGCCAGGATTGCCACATATGGCGAACCCTAACTGCAAAATGAGCTGAAAAATACTGTTGTTGATGTTGTCATTCCTGTAATTTAACTTGGCAGATAATGGCCCTGAATAAAATTGAAGTCATTTCATTAAAAAAAATAAGGGGAGAATGAATACTGGGAAAGCCAGTTACAGTGCTTGCCATGAGCATGAACTTGTAATTAAAAGGAAAGAAGATAGATAGAAAGAAAAAAAAGAGGGAGGGAAGGAAGAAGGAAATTTGTTTAAGGACAGTTGCTAAATATTTTCCAATTTCTCATTTTTTAAAAAATCTTTTTTTGTGTGGTCTGGTTTAATATTTAAAAAAAAAAATCAGTTATCAGATTGATCAGTCTTTTGTTTTATGGTTTCTGCTTTGATATCATATTGAGAAACCTTCTCCAGTACATGATTATTCACTTATGCTTTCATGTAAGGCTTGGGTTCATTTTTTACATTAAAAACTAAGATGGCCTATATATTATTTCCCCCAACCCAGCTCATGGAAGACATTGCTAATTGATTATGTCACTCATTCTTAGTGAGCAACCAAGTAGGCTGCAAACCTTTTTTCACATCATCTTCTGGACCGCCACTTCTAAACAATAAAGTTTCATGTAGCATAAAAGTCATTTGCCATTCTTGATTTATAATATTTTGTATTTTTGAAAATTTTATTTCTACAAGTCACCTTAAATAACTTCTTGGACAAAATGGAGCATAAGTAAATAAATAGAGAAATAAACTGATCTAATGGTAGTTTTAATAATATTCATCAAGCACCACTAAGAGCAGACAACCTACTATTACTATTTCACAGACTAGAAAAAAAGCTGAGAAGAGACATTTTTTTTAAGTCATGTAGCTTCCAATTTAATAAGTCAGTACAATTCAAATGATGATATCCCTCAAATGACAAAATCACTGATCTATAAAAGAAATCAACAATTATTTAGACAGGCACATATGTTTTCTTTTAGCCTCTTACTTTCACAATATAAATTAGTGTTTAGATATTCTAAGTGTCTGTAGAGGAGTCTTGGTACCTGGGGTGTTCAGAACCATGTCAATATATTGAGAGGACTTAAAGGGAGATGAACATCTCTGCACAATAGCTCAAAAATAGGTAGTAATAATTAAAGAATTAGAAACAATAAGTACAAATATTTAGGGTGCAAAACATTACTCAGCAAGATTTGAGGAACTAAAAGTAAGGGGAACATTGTCAGTGGACCCTAGAAGTAGATTATCCAGAACATAGCATTTGGGAGTCATGGAGATTTTTCTTTGACCTTAAACTTGGCCCATGCTCTTTATTCTCCCTCTTGTAACCTACTTTCTGCCTACTTAACATATACTAGGTTTATAACTATTATGACTTTTCTTCTTGTTCTCTCCTTAGAAACAAACAAAAGGGCACTCACTGCAGGTGTAGATGCACATAAATTTAAAGAGAATTATTTTTAAAATATGTGTTTTATAGTTACTTTCAAGGTTTAATTTATATTATTGAGTCCTGAAAGGAAATATCTGAAAAACCCCTAAAAGCTTTCCTCTAGCTGGTGTCTGCCATTGTGCTACTAACTGAAGATGAGTGGCTGGCTGCTCTGATGTTATCGATGATGATACCACAGCATAAAGTAGGAAGAAATAAATGGGACTGGGCTTCTTTGGTTTAACCTCTAGAAGCATCATGTAGCTAGGAAGAGAGGTTGTGGGAGGGGATCAATAGCTGACAAATGAAAAGAGTCTCAGTCAGTTGGAAAGGGCATTTATTTTCCCATGATGTAGTGGAATAAATCACTGTAGAATCCTACAACTCAGGATTGTCTTTTACAAAATAACATTCTCCGTTTGTTTTTTTTTTGTTTTTTTTTTTTACCTAAAATCTTTTGGTACTATAGTATAATATATTTTTTTCTACCTTGTTCCATTAAGAAAATAGAAGTACAACTATCTAAATTGATGTTGGAAGTGAAGCAAATTTATTATCAACTCCATTATTTTGATTGAGTATTTTTAGGTAACATGGAAATTATGTGAAACAATACTAGGTACCACAGAATCTGTGTAATAAAATGTGATTCTTGTTCCCATCAAGTTTTTTTCCCCCTTAAAGTAGCTTATTGCCTACTAGCAACATATGGTCTCAGTTGTTCTTTTCTACTGAGATATTTATCTCGAATCATTGTTTCTCACTAATTTTTTTGTGTAAGTCAAATTTATCTTCACATTAGGAGGCCTCTTGGTTGCATGTGACAAAAATCAATGTTTTTGAGGTTATTCTACACCTGTCCTTCCCAAGTTTCCATCCATTCACTGCCATTTTGACTAGTGGCTGGTATCTGCCACTGTGTTGCTCTATATTCTTGGATGCTGAGCCCTATGGATTCCTTCTCTTGGACCACCTTGCCGATTGACTTCTGATTGGGTTTAGCAATGGGAGATGCTGTCAGATATGAATGAGGGCAAGTGGAGAGAGAGAGAGAGAAAGAAACATATATTCATTTCTTTTCTCTGTTCTTCTTTGAACAGTGGCTATGTTCCCTTAACCACAGCTCCCACAAGCTAGGCAGCCCTTTCTTCACTGCGCTAGCTCCCACTGCTCTCAATATACTATTTCTTCCCTTATTTCTTTAGCTTAAGGCAATAATGGCTTCCAGTTGTTGCCCAGCTATGGGTGCCTCACTGTATTTGTCATCTTTTGTTGTGGCAACAAACAACTGCAAAGTTTCAGCAGATTAAAACAGTCGACATTTCTTTTTTGCTCATGTATCATGAGGGCTATGGGGCAGCTGTGGCTCAAATTCCGTGTCTTCTCATTCTGGATCCCAGGCTGAAAGGACATGATGTTTTCATGTCAGAGGACAGAAAGTCAAGAGAGCCCAACCCAGACTCCACAATTACATGTAAAGCTTCTGCTTGGATAGGGCAAAGGGCAAGTCTATTGACATCCAGGTGACCAAACCATGTAAAAATGCCAAGGCTAAAGTCAAACAAGTCTGGACATGTACTTCTCCCATATGATGCTCAGACTGTCTGAGTGACCTTTATTTCTGCTAGGACTCTGACTAATACAATTATCTATAGACTTAAAAAAAGAAACATTTATTTTCATGATATATAGAGCAGTCTCACTGAACACAAAGGCAGGGATTGCAGCAAGTCCCCAGAATGAACCAGAAAAAGACTTGAGTAGTTTTAGGACTTTTCTTTTCTCATCTCTGCTCTTTTATGTTTGCTTCCCTCTTTCTCTTTCTGTAGGACAGCTTCGTTTGCTTCTTTACCTACATGTTGGCAAACATTGTGTCCAACAGTCCCTAAGTGTAATATTCTATGATGAACTGTCTTTTGGTCCTACCTCTAAATTCCCAGAGAAGGCTCTGATTGGTCCAGTGTGCAAGAGGTGCTCATTCCCAGTGCTATTTGAAAGAATTCAGTGGGCATGATCATGTTGTACAAAATAGCTGCTGGGACCCAACAATGTCACTACATTGATTATGCCAAAGGAAAATTAAAAGAAAAATAAAAGGGAGCTGGTAAGATCATCCATTAGGTGTCCACTACATCATAGGTTTTCCTTTTGTGATCATTATTTTATTAAACAGCACTTATTAACTAAATAAAATTAGTTTATTTTGTTTAGTGAAATATCTATTCTCTACTTAAAAGAAATATGGGTAATAATATGAGATCAATTGTCTCTTACTTTGTTTTTAATCTTTGATCTTCTTTATGCAAGACACTATGTCTAAATTTTTATCTTCTCCCAAATATAGAAAGCAAGAATACATTTTAAGTAGACATCTGTCTAAAAATATCTGAGAATTCCAATTTCTTTTCTACTGCCATATATGGCTTCGAGCCTGGTAATAAGGACATTTTTACTCATATGCTAGGTAATTTTGAGGGAGAGAGTTTAAAGAAAAACAATGAAGTGTAATAATTTACAATGGTTTTGGTAAGTCTACACTGTATAAAGTATTGGTAGCAAAAAAAAATAAAAATAAAAACAGTATTGCACTTTAAGATTCTTGTCCTCCCTAACTGCTCACAATCTACGTGATCTTTACTTTCGCCTCAACATCACTATGAGGCAGGTATTATAACTCCATCTTGCAGATAAGAAAAACCCAAACTCAGAGAGGTTGAGTAATTGGTTCAAGGTCACACAGTTATTAAATGGCAGATTCAAAGCATAAATCCAGGTTAGACTAACTCCAAAATCCATGCTTATTGGTCAAGTATCTAGGATGGTATTGGACTCACAGTAGACATCAATAAACATTAGCTCCTTTTCCCTGTAAACACTCTTTTACCTTTATAATATTATTATTTGAATGGTTCTTTCAGTAAGTGAGTGGAGTGGGACTTTAAAAATGATAGGCTCCATTCACCATGATAGATGCCGTAGGGGCTCTGAGAGTGAGCTGGCTTTCCAGATTCTATTGAGAGCAGAATCTGAGCTTAATCCTGTTAATATTTGTAATTTCTGCTTTAACCTAACAAATTCTGCAAAATCGTTTTATATTTCAGAGACTTAGAACAATTCTACAGGACTTCTATTTGTCATAGAGTAAATGACAGAAAGAGAGAAGGCAGAGGGCATCCCATTACAATCATAATTCTGGAGGTATTCCATTTTCAAGTTCATATTGAGCCACACACTATTTCTCACATGATTTGCTCTGGAAATGTTCTTAATTCTAGTCAAATATTTGATACATAAGATGTAATGGTATATTATTACATTACTATACTACATATGAATTTATACATATATTCGTATATATGGATGAAGGTAAGAAGAAAAATATCAGAATAAATATATTTATTATTGATGAAATTATGGGAATATGCTTAAATTTTTGACATTTGAAAGTGATTTATTAAATTTAAAAAGGATACAAAAACAAATTAATGCATCATAATGTTTCAGCTAACCAGAATACACACAAATGGGAGCATTTTGAAAACTGAAGAAAACATATTTAATCATTTAAAACACTTCAAAATATATTCATTTATCTCTGCCACGATACTCAAGAAATATATACTATGGTTTTCCTCTGGACAGGGAAGCAGAGTAGCTATAGAAAACAGCTGGGAGGAAAGTCTTCCAATTATGAATCATGTGTGTTACTAACAAAAAAAAATAAAGATAAAGAAGAAAATGAATATGCTTCTTCCCTGTCTTTGTAGGTGGAGTAGAATTAGCATGATTCTTAAATTACTGCTTTATTATCTTTTAAGAAGTTTCTATCTCTATTTTATGAGTCATTTGTAAAACAAATGTTTTTGAGTAAATGACTCCTTATGATATCTTTCAACACAACTTACCATCATGTATATATTACTTAAAAGGCAATAGCTTCATCTAGGCATTGTGAGACATTTAAAAGAGTATAAAATGGGATCTCTAGCTTTAGTGAACTTTTGTTGTTGTTGTTGTTGATGGTAGAACACAGGAAGAGGAATAAATAATGAGGCAAGCTAAAAGCATATGAAATTATTACTATAGTGCCTAGCATTGATTGAAAGAAACGATTCAAATAGAGAGAGATCAGAGAGGTCTAGCTGCTATAGAGGAGATTTAATGCAGTGTTTGTATTAGATCATACTGAGATGCAGTAACAAAACCATCTTAACAATTCAGTGACTGAAAGAATAATATATTTGCTTATTTCTCATTTAGCAGTCCCGAGTGGGCTTTTGATTAGCTGGATGGCTGTCTTCCACGGTCGAAAGACACTCATACGGGCAGTTACTTTGCTTCCTTCATTGCATAGCATCTCCGGTCCCTCAGGGCATCTCTCTGAGACAGCCAAAGGGGAAGAACACAGAGAAGCATGAGAGCACTTTTATATGAATCTATATATGTCAGTCCTGGAAGCATACATATCCTCTTCTCTCACATCGCATTTACTATAACTTGGCAACAAGGCCACACTTCACTGCACAAGACAGGAGCATGCAATCTAGTTGACTGGCCACATACCTGACCTTTCCATTGCAATGGAAGGAGGAGAAGGGTCCATTTTGGTGGACAGTTGACAGTATCTATCAGCAGGAAGAATGATAAAAATTATCAGGCTGTTAAACCTCATCAGGCCTCCTTTATCTGACAAACAAAACTTATTCTAGATGATTTCTAAAATTATTTCCAGCTTTTAAGTTTCTGTGGTTCTGGGAGCTAACATTCAGTATTCATTGTGCTTGGCTGGAGAGATATGTTCATATTGGAAATGGTGCTAGATAACTCTTACATTACATGGGTAGAGTGGGATCTTGAATAATCACTGTATTGCACTGGAGATTTTAAAAAAATCAAGTGATAGATATTGATCAAGTACTTACAACATAGAAGACACTTTGCCAGGTGCAGTGAAGGACACAAAGAAGTTAACTCATTTTCTCTTGAGAATTGATTACATACTACTTATGGGGTAGCTGAATTGGATGGAAAAAAGGGAAATATTCCCAGGGTTCCACACTTCACAGTATGGGGTAGGAGATGAAGGTGAGTATGAAGTGCCCCTTGAATATCTCCTATAAGATTTTTATGAGGCAAAAAAATCTCTAACATGAGCTTGTTTCCCTGTGATTTGTCTCTTGTAATTGGAGATATTAAATTTCTATTCATTCAAAGTTCTGGCTAATTAACTTGAGGTTAACTATAGTTTTATTTCAAGTAAAAATGCATAGCTCTATCCTCTATTTTATAGGCCAATTAATTAAGATTCTTTATGGGGTAAAATTGGACCTTTAGGCAATTAAAGTAGTCCCCACAATTTACCTATTTCTATGAAAATATATTATCAGGTGTTATAATAACTTGAAAATTCTGCCTACTGTAGAATTCTATTGCTGTTGACTCTTAGCCAATTATACCTCTAATATGTCCTAGAACGCTTATCTTTGGATATAACGGTTCTATCTAGACTTTACTTTCCTATGCTTTTAGTTTTTAAAAATTATGTGTTTTAGAGAAATTACAATCTTGAAGAATTTGGAGAGAACGTTTCCAGCCATTTTCATATTTCGTTTGGCTTCTGGATCATGTCTTGTTATAAACTCACTGCAGTTATTTTTGTTTTGTCTGGAATAGCTGCTTCAATTTACATTTATTATGTAACATAAGACCTGGCACTAGGAGTCAGGAGACCTACATTTCACTTGGGTTTGCCACTTAATAATAGGTATGTCCTTTACTCTCATGGGGCCTCAGTTTTACTTGTCTGTCAAATGAGGGGTTTAAACTGGAAGATTGTGTAGGCTGCACTCTCTTTGAAATATTACTCTTCCATATAGGTTGATCACTTTTCTTTATTTGATTATCAATTCATTAGTTTAATTTTTGTTTTTAAAAAGGTCAGTTCCTTTAACTTTCTTTTTGAAAGTATCGTCAGAAGCCCATTTGAACCACATAGCCTAGTGTGCTTATTTAAGATGTAGATTCTTAATTCCTGTAACATTCACTAAATCAGACTTTCTAAGGAAGTACTTCTCAGTTTTTAATGAATATACAAGTCACATAGGCATCTTGTTAAAATGAAAACTCTAATTCAGTATGTCTGGGGTAGGACCAGAGATTCTGCATTTCTAACAAGCTTACAGATGATACTGCTCATCTGCTGACAACACTGTGAATAGCATAGCTCTCTAAGCAGTAATGGCAGCTCCAACCCAGCAGGACTATGTCTTGAATGGAGACAGAATTAGCCAGATGTGGAATGTTCAAAATGTAGCAATCATGCCTAAAACGTAGCATGTGACATCTGGGTCATATAAAGAAGAAAAGTGTTGCAGAATAAAGAATATAACGTAATATGTATCAGGTGCTCTTATGAGTGGCCGTATCAGAGGATCATGTTCATTGTCGCTACTCTTATTCTAGATCATGAAAATGTGTTGAAGTTCCAAGTCCTAAGCAGTAAGAAGGAAACTCTCTTTTTTACCAAGTGCTGCTTTGCTGCATGCTACGCTGCATGCTGTCCACGGGATTGCTCTCATTTCCCTTCTACAGATTTTGCAGAGCCTGTGGCTGGTGTGATCACATCGTTTTTAGTCATAGAAATATGGTATCTTTACTCATTTTGTGTGATGATAGGTAAAGATTGTTTCTGCTGAGGTGAAACTAGCTTGCAGGCCTAGCGAGACTCCAAGAAGTTGCCTGACCTTCCTGTGCATTAAATTTCTGCTTGTGTGTGTGTGTGTTTTTTAATTTTTAAAGATTTTTTTCTTGAGGTATACCAACACTAACATTATATTAGTTTCAGGCATACAATCTATTAGTTTGATATTTATTTCAAAAAAAGTGTGTTCCTTTTAATTTGAACAGTTTGTGATCTGGGATAAAATTAGCTTACAAGAAAGTCTTTTTCCTCAACTGCAGTACTCAAAGGCAAAAATGACTTTGTAGAAATGTGTGCATTTGCATGTTTAAATGGGATCTGATATATATCGTGCCAAGAACCATTACTGACAATTATGTAGGCTTTGAAATTAAATTATGACTTAAAGATATATGTGGCATATGTTCTACTCCAATTAAAAAATATGCCTGGAGAAAATTTTTTTCTTTCTCTTTCTTTTTTTTTTTTTAACGTTGCTAAAATCTAAGACTCATATAAACTGATTTAGCGCTTTTTTTTCTTTGCATGGATATAATGTTTATGTCATTAAACTTTTGAACATCAGATAGTTTTAAATCGCATTTCATGTTGTAATAATAATAATAATGGCAATTCACACTTGCAGAGTTCTCACTAGATGCCAGGCTATGTGCCAAATGCCTTATATGAATTATCCTTTTACTCTATAGTCTCCATAGTCGAGCTGTTCTGTTTAATATGTACATATGAAAAATCTTAATGCTTAGTTGATACTGTGCATGTGTGCACACATCCACACAATAAACCCTTATGAGGAAAAGAAACAAGAACAGTCTTAAAAAAAAAAAAAAAACTCTGAAGTCATGTGACAGATTTAGCAAATTCTTTTTATTTACATAGAAATGTGTACACATACTTTCTTTGTACACAGAAAATTCTAAGTATATATACATATATGATTCCCACATATTTTACAATAAATAGTATTTTAATTTTGTTTCTAGATGAAAATAAAAAGATGTCTCAAAATATTTCACATCAACCACAAAACTACAAAAGCACCTGATGAATCCAGAGCAAAAATTTCAAGCCTGTACTATCACACACTAAGCCTACTACAATTTTTACAAAAACAAAATCAAACACTGTGCAGATATTAGTAGTTAAAGGAAAGAAATGGAGATGCAAAATAGAGAACAGAGCTGTTAGCTTCTTGAACAACGTGGTAAGAGTATTTTTGTTGGTTAGGACTGGTTTCTCTTCAGTCCTCAATTTAAAGTTTTACTTTAACTGATATTGTACAGATGAGAAGGGGGAAAAAAGTTAACATCTATTGTAAAAAGAGTAACCATTCTAATTTCTAAAAACATTTTTACTGGTCATCCAAACCTTTTTTGTTGTGCTAATGCCAAGATCATCCAGTTCTACAATCCAGGATGATTGTCTAACCCCCTGGAGAAGATGGGGAGGGCACTGTTTGGGAAGAAACATTAATTTCAAAAGCCTGGTGAGTCAGGTATCTTGATTATTATCCCTTAATAATAATTATTAATGTTTAAATATACTCTTTATTTCTACATGGAATTTGATCCTTCACTCAAATAATTAAATTCAAAGAGAATTTAATCTGGGAGGCTAGTAATAATGAATCCATAATCCTGGAATTTCTTCCCTCCACTTCCAACTTTTCCCCATTTTGAGCTTAAAAACAATCACTTTCAATTTCAGAGTTGTTCTACACATGTATACAAAAATCATACTACAAAATGAATAGAATGAGGTTATAGGTTATAGGATGAATACAGATTTATGACATGTTTGACAATCTCACAGCACTGAATTTGGCAAAAGAATCTAAAAAGATGATTTTACTATCATTGAATTGACATATCCAGATTTGCTTTCCCAATACACCAATATTACTACTCAAATGAGAATCATAAGGGTGGTGACCAACACAGGGCTAAGTGTTTAAATCACATTTGCTCAACTTTAGCTCAGATAATAATGTGTTTAGTTCCACTGTGGCACTGTAACTTTACACATGAGTTTTAAAACAAATTTTACCCCTTCAACTCTCATATCCCTATCAGTGCAGATGTGGGGAGAAGACAGCAATAAAAAAGAATTTGGTGTCAGAAATGCAATTAATCTATCAAATATAATCTTTTCTGTTACCTTACTGAATCTGCTGTTTTTAAGGTAACCTTCTAAAACATATTTCAAGGCAGTCTCATTTCAAGAGCACTGTTTATCACATGCATAATTTGATTCTTTCTTGTTATATGTTACTACCTCTGATTCTTCTTTTAGAGAAACTATATTTGGAGGACTTCGCCATCCTCAATGAAAGTGATGGCTCTTTAGATTTAAGGTATTTAAGATAGAAACAAACACATGCCACATTTAAAAATGTTCCTTTTTCTTTTCTCTTTTTAAATTTGAAAATGTAATATGGACCTAAGGTTCACTGCTAGAAACAAAAGGGACCCTTTACCATGAAGAGCTGGGCTTGGTTCTTGGTCATTCTAATTTGATGTATATATATTCATCCCTCATTTCTATCATTGGAAAGACTCAGCCAGAAGATAAGTATGGAGTCTCACTATGGTAATTGTAGTCAGGACAGACCTTTTGCACAAGTTTATAATCAACACTGTAAAAGGCAATGTAAATGCAAATGACCTTGAAGGGCTTGGAGCACAGCCAAGACACATGGCTCTGAGTCTGCTCCTGGTAGCAGATCTTCGACGGGTCAAAGTTGCACAGGGCAGTCTTCTTTGCCCGATCTGTTTTTTCATACTCAATGCGACAATTGAAAGATTTGGATTCCTTGGTCTCCAAAGTAGACTGCGGGGAAACTTCAAATTCCACGACTTTGGAGGGGGGTACCAAACTAACTGAAACATTGCCCAGGCCTGTGGAATTATGTCGGAAATAAACACTGAAGGTTCCATTGCCATGGTCAACAATTTTCCCCGTGATTAGGAGGTTGAGTTTGACAGTTTTAATGTTGGAATGGAAGTCACCCCATCCAAACATTTTTTTAAATTTTCCCGTTTTTACTATTGGCCTCCGTTTAGTTCTTGTCAATGGTTCCTGAACCTCCGTGATGTTGGCCAGCCAATCCCAGAAGTGTTCCATGCTGTCCGCATATGCCAAGTGTCCGGGCTTTGGGACTGGAGACTGTTTAATAAACAGGCGCAGAGGATTGATGATCCTTGAGTGTACCACGTTTCCAACCAATGTCCCTGGAGCATCTTTGTCTTCCCAATCCAGCCCCTCTGTGGCATGCACCACTTTTTTACTGTCACAAAATAACTGTGAAAAGAAGAAAGAGAAATAAACTTTAGGTTTGGACTTTGAGCACACACATACTATAAAACCAAAGCACAAGGGAAATTCTTGCAATATTATTTAGATTCTTGCTAAATAGCATTTCACATACAAAGCTGGGCTCAGCACTATAACAAGATGAACATTTAATTCCAAGCAATGTAAATCCGTGAGTACAAAAATTAAAATGAGATAAAAAAAAGTTTTTCATTTTAATGGGCAGACGTGGTTTTAGTTGCTGTTTCCTAATCTTTACAATCTTATCTTTACAAATTGAGGGAAGTAGTATATTGTGGTCTCTCATTTGATAAAAACATTAAATTTGTGAGAGATTTTCTTTCAGGTAAAACATAACTATAATGCTGAAGGTTTCTCCCAAGAAGCTAGAAACCATCCGAATATAAAATATTGATCTTAAATATATTTTGAAACATTAAGACTATTGTTTTCAAAAGCTTATGTCATATAACTTCCTAGCTTTTGATAGAATTCCACCTCAAAGTGTAATAGAAAAGGAGCATAAATAGTAACAAAAAGTTCTACAAAAGATTTAGTTGAAAAGCATAATTTTGAATTAATTAATAGATGGTATATAATACAATAAATTTTATTACAATTGAACTATATCTTGAAAGATAGAACTGCTAAGAGTTATGTGCATGTGGTTTATAGATTCCACTGTATTGTGGTTCAAATCATACCCACTGAAACACAGAACTTTATCTGCATTTGATTTTTATTTTTATTCTTTTTGTAGTAGTATAAGAGTCGCCATGATTTCTAAAAATCATTTAGTTAAGTCAATGTGGATTTTGAGACATGGAACTGTAATACATAAAACTACTGCCTGGAGTGAATATTTATAAATGAGTTATAAAGCCTGGAAAATAGGGGTTTCTAGTGAAAATACAGATAGTCTCTTATCTCTAATGGCACAAACCATCCCGGTAATGATTTTCGGAAAACTGTCAGCACGATGAAAAGGATGAGAGAGAAGTGAGGCTGTGTTTATGTACTGTTTCCCCAATGCTTTCATACATGGCAAAGCACCTGGTAAAACTAGTCTCAGATTATTACAAGTATTATCGCTTTCAATCTAATTTTGAAAAAAGAAATAATAAGGCACGGCCTGGATTATAAACATTGCACTCTTCTACATGGTAGAGTTTAATAGCATGAGGTTATTTTTTTTTAATATGTTTATAAAAGTTTAGAAGTTTAAGTTCTAATAGAGCTTTGTGAGAAGTGTTTTACCTATACCTCATCCTCAATCACTTTAGAGTAGGAATCCAAGAACTTAAATATATGTATGGGTTTTTCTTTTCTGTTTTTTTCTTCCTTTGGCAGGGGGAGTTCATAATATATATTAATATATATTGGCTCTTTTGATTAATTTACTGAAGACTTTTCCTCCTCATGTCTCGTATTTTTAAAAATTCTTTTCACTTAAATTATTGAGGTTTGGCAGGAGGGCAAATTGATATGATGCACATCCTTACTATTTTGAGAACTTAAATTCATATTACCGCTCCTTAGGGGAGTACATATCCTGAGTTGCATATGCTCCTAAGCGGAAAGCCTCTCCTGGTGTAGAAAGGCTGGCATGTTTACCGGGAAAAGAGGGACCATAAGTCAGTATTTCTGCTCAAAATATTCTGGGTGTTTCTAATACTGTAACTTGCTTTTTGATTTTGAACACTTTTAATTACAATGTGCATAAACCTTGTTCAAATCAATTGGTACTAGCCTGTGGAGTCAGTGCTGGCTCCAGTTATGATTTCAGTTTCCAAGAACTAATGCAGCCAGGTCTAAGTGAGGTATCCTGGCCTCTCTCCAGCAAGATGACCAAGGACACGTGAGGAGATAAGCAACCCCTTGCTGATCAAGGTCTAATTTCTCTTTTCTATGATTATGATTCCTGCTGCCGAGAGTCTATTATCAATTTTTCACTTGTTTCCAGGACTTCATGAGCTGTGCCTTGCTTGGTCAATGCTGACAGACATACCTTGCACTTGCTGAGAATCTCTACGTAGTATATAAGAAATTTTCCTTTACTTCTCGATCTCTACCCCTTTCTGAATAGGTAAATAGGGTAAATCCTTTCTGAAATTCTTACCTTTTAGCTTGCTTTTTTAAAAATAAATTTCAATTCTTACCTCTACACACCATGCTGCTGATTAAATATATTTTCACTTACACGTATGACAACAATCTTTGCTACCAGCAGCAACAAGCTCTTCTTTTACATTAAGATGCTTGCTTTACATTACACATTTTCCTGAAATTTTCCTCTTGTATTATTTTTCTTGATTTAGCACTTTGCCTGATTTTTTCATTACTTTCCATTATTGAAAACCTATAAACAGTGAACCCATAATTCAATGACAAGTAAGTTTGAAATCATGTAGTGTCTTAAGTTAACTGTATTGGTCCATTTTGGAATACATAATACACTACATTAAGAGAGACATTACGAGATCCTTCTCATCGCTAGGAC
The DNA here is from genome assembly GCF_902729225.1 of Pteropus medius. NCBI lineage: Eukaryota > Metazoa > Chordata > Mammalia > Chiroptera > Pteropodidae > Pteropus > Pteropus medius. Next base: position 19,117,379 of record NW_024345601.1, read on the forward strand.
TTCTGCTGTGATACTTCTGAGAATAGTCAATGATAATAATAATAACAAAAAATGGCCATTTACTGGGATTTAAAAAAAAATCTGAAGATTTTCTTCCTAGTTATTTATGTTGCAACAACTTGACCCAAACTTATGTACTCACCCTAAAAAATATGAGTGTAAAAAGAAATCTAAGCTTATCAAACAGATAAATTAGATGTGATCGTTTTCTTTCAGATGGCTCATCAACTCTTCAAAAAAGATTCTCCATATGAGAAATTAAAATGGAATTTGATTTCTAAAAAATATATTCTAACACAATACTCTTCAGGTTCAAATATGTATAAGAAACCCTTGATTTTAAAGTTGGCCTATATAAAAAATAATAAAATTTAACTGATAGCACAGATTTATAATAGTTCTCTGTTCCAGAGACAACACTCACTAATAGTTCCATAGATGAAAAGCAGAGATATATATATTTTAATTTTTTTCTTTGCCCTAGACCATCACATTTTCTACTTTAACAACATTAAACGAGTTGAGAAAAGCTGTGTATAACTTCATTTGTTTATTACTTTAAACTAACTGGACAATTTTCACAAATACTGATTTTCAAACCTAAACCCAAATCTCAAAAAGCTATCAGATAGTGATGTATAATTAAAATGGTAAATATATTTCGAATTGTCTTAAAAAGTTGACAATTGCACCTCCTCTCCTGACTTGCTCTCTCTTTGATGGCATGCATACATCACTGGTAAGAGGGCACTCTCTCCTATAACGAGGTCTACAAATATTTGGTTGTATAACCTAAGACCCCAAGGCTCATGTTTATCTTCAAAAGACCTAATCAGGGATGACTGGGGTTGGATGAGTCACAATCCTGCCCTTCACTCGTCTATACACTCCCAATATGGAAGCAGTATGGTGGAAAAACCTAGGATTTAGTGGAGGATGATCTCATCACCCCTTGCTTAAGTGAACCACGGTTTTTTCACCTATATCTCCTTTGCTGGTTTATTGTAAGGATGAAATAAAAGAACAGATGGAAATTACTAAGCCCAGTCTCTGGCAAAAAGAATTCAATAACTGATGGTCCCTGCATGGTACAATGGATAGTCCCATGCCTCCTATTCAAGAATCGTCTTCAAAAGGTTTTTATATATTCTCAGGCCTCTAGGAAACTGATTATGGTTAATCAAAAAAACTTGTTTGGTGCCATATAACACATTGATGACTGAGTAGAAAGCAATCTTTTCAACTCCAGAGCATCTATCACATGTTTCCTTGTGTTTCCAGTCTCACTGGCATCTTAGTCATAGCTAGATTGCTGGCACAGGTAGGCTTTCTTTGCCAAAAAAAAAAAGTGGATCTTTAAATCCAACCTACCAAATGAGTCAGCAAAGGGAGCTGAAAGTACAATATGTCTGGCAGGTGCCCTTGTTCCTGGACAATTTCCATGATACAACTTACTGGGTGAGGGCTGTAGGTGGTTCTGAAGCTGCTGGCAAACCACTCTGCCCAAGGCAAAGTTGTTAGATGTTTTCCACAAAACGCATGGCTGTATCCCCTCGTTACTTTTGTATTTGCTGAGGCTCTCTATGCTAATATTGGTATCACTGCTGTCTTTGTCCCATCATATTGCAATAATAATGCAAAAACGTTTAACTGCAAGCACAAAACAGAGTTTAAAAAAGGGAGAAAGAGGAATTGCTGTGCTTTATCTGTTTGAACATTCCCTGATTTCAACACATTTATCAAAGCTTAAGTAATTTATGTCTTGGCAGGGTGTATCAATTTCACAAAGCACACACATTAGCTAGATACAATGATATCATATTAGCTTTTTTTGCATCTTACAGAAGAGCTCAAAAAGATTAATAAAAGCTCAAACCTTCATCAATTAAATGAAGCAGGTGGAAGGAAGGGAGTAGGGGAAGAAGGCTGTATTTCATTTCGGTTCTTTTGTTTTTAGGGGGAAAAAAAAGCTGACAGGTTCAAATCATTCATCATAACAAGCTGGAGTTGAATTTCCCTGATAATTAAATGCATTTTTTCCCAAGAGGCAGAGAAGCTGCAATGAATTTTATAGTAGCAGATGTGAGAACTGTCACAAATTATGGAAATAATTTATAAACTAAAAAGCATCTTTCTCTGCAAATACTATATCAGAATATCCTTTTTTCAATCATATCTGTTATGTATTTTTCAGTAAAAATTTTATTTTAAAATAATTTTAGATTACAGAAAAGTTGCGTAGTACAGTTACCACATACCTGGCACCCAGTTTCAGGTGTGTGTGTATATATATATATATATATATATATATATATATATATATATATATATATATAAAATTTTAAATATATATATATATAAATATAAAAATATAAATTTTATATATATATATAAAATTTATATATATATATATATATATATATATATATATATATATATATATATATATATAAATTTTTTTTTTAGGCAAGTCAACCCTTGGTTGTCCTCACAGATTGTAAGGACCTTGTCAGTTTACGATCTCTTATTTTTTAAATTTTTTATGCCTACAACACCATGACTTATCAGAGTCAATACTAATCTTAATCTTCTGGCTTAGGTAGAAAAGATCTTTTTTAAAGTTTTTCTTTCAGAATTCTCATAGGCTTATATGTTTTTGTTATCATAAACTTAATCTACATTTAATTCAGTGGCACTTAATTTTGTTTTTGTTTTTTTTTAAAGTCAAGCAAACTCAAGCATTTCAGTTTGTAACTCTTTACTGCATCACTAAGTGATCTAAAATAACCTCATTTTATTTGTTGTTTAAGAAATCATACACTATTTATAAATTACTCTGGCAATATTACGTGCTATAAATTTGTCTATCGCCATCATTATAATTGTTGCTATTTTATTTTTATTAAATCTTACTTTCTTAAAAATTGAAGCCATTTTGATAATTAATAGCTTAATAAAGAAAAGTTTATTCTATAAATGTCTTAAATTTATAGCGTTGGAATTACTTTCTGACTGTATTAGATTCAAATGCCCCTTTTCTCATTTTTGGAGCCAGTCCATTGTATTTGATTCTGCACATCTAGTGAGTCAGTATCATCTTTTAGATGAGGCCTTCTTTGTAGGTCAACCTGTTGACCAAGAGGAATAGAGCTAATAAAAGAAAAGCCCACAAAAGAATATTCTATATTCATAGTGCTCTGGGTGCTACAAGGCCACTAATGCTACTTGGTTTCCCTTGGGATCTAGGGCAGTAAGACATCTGCCATAATTATGATAAAATCCTTTTTTATACATCCATCATTGTGATAGCTTTTCTTCTTCCTTGTAGTTGCATGGGGTGCTGAGTCCTAAACTGTGGGTGAGGGGAACATGTGGGTATGAGAAGAGGAAGGATAGAGTTTAGGGGAGGGGAGGAGCTCTCCCTACAGTAAATGGATAATAGAAAGGCAGTTAATGGCATTTAAAGCTTTGAGCTTCTGAGGTTCAAATTCTGTCCAATATATACTATACCATTATCAGTCCAGGTAGCTCTATCCTATAGCAATCCTAACAGGCGGTATTTTTTCCTACTTGACAAAACGCCAATGGAAGAGAGATCACCACTGGCCTTGCTGCCCCAGTCCAGTGTCTAACAATTCTAATTGACACATTTATTTAATAGCTATTGACTCTTCACTTTCATGGCACCAGGGGAGTAGGAGAGACTTGAATTTCCTCAGTAATTGAAGCTTAGCGCTTTAAGCTCACTGCCTCCTGATTTTAGCAAACTTGTTTAAGAAAGTGGGAAATCTAAAACAGTTTAGACATATTTCCACAAAAATATCATTTTATTTTGTAGGAGTAAGTTTATTGCTTCACTGACTTTTGCTTATACCTACAATCATATGAATGCTACTGTATACTCCCACATTGCACCTGCAAATTATTGAATTGGGAGAAGTAGAATGAACCAATCGAGTCTGTGTATTGTGGAAATTAACCTGTTGGTACATCCTCCAGTGGCTGAATTTACCCAATCAGAGAAATTGTGCCAAGAGTGAAGAAATAAATGAAAGAAACAGGGGCAATGAACTCAGTCAGAACAGGTAAAATATGAAGCGGGAAAGAGTAAAGGATAGAAACAGTAGTGATTTGATTTAGTAGAAGAAGTTGGGGTCAGGGACAACTGAATGGAAATCTGGCGCTGTCACTTATGGTCCCATCATCTTGTGCAAGCCACATCCCTTCTCTGTGCCTATTTTTCTGTAGAGTAAATAGTGAAAGAAAAGGCTGGAGCTGCACTTCAGAAAGATGAAGGAGGCTGCGAGGTAGAAAGTGAATGGAGTAAGGCAGGTCTATGGGCAGGAACACTTGCAAGGAGATGAGTTCTGTAGTCCAGAGGAGAAGTGAAGAGACCTGGAACAGTGGTCACAAATGCATGCAATCATTTTTAATCTCTGATTCAACACAGATTTTTCGAACGCCTTCCAGGTGCATTACTTGTGCTCAAGGCACTGGGAGCATACTGCTGGATAGGGCACAGAGTTTCTGTCTTCATGTGATTTGCAGAAGAGCGGGAAAAACATAAATAAATAACATACAGAAATTATATCTCACTTGTCTATGGCCATGTCACACTGAACAAGCCTGATCCCATCTGATCTTGGAAGCTAAGCAGGGTCGGGCCTGGTTAGTACTTGGATGGAAGACCACCTAGGAAGACCAGGTGCTGTAGGCATAAAATAACTAACTAACTAACTAAATAAATAAATAAATAAAATAAGGGATTTTAAGCTGACAAGGTCTTTGCAACCTGTGAGGTCAACCAAAGGTTGCCTCACCTAAAAAAATAAAAGAAATCTCACTTACTCATGGTTATCATAAGGGTCTGAATATATATATGTATGTATGTATATATGTGTGTATATACATACACACATATATACATACACACATACATACATACATACACATATATCAGTATAATGGGAAGCATAAAGAGCTAGTCCTAAAAGGCTATTTTTTCTTTTCTTTTTTTCCAGCTTTGAGGTTAATTGACAAATAACATTGTAATATATTTGAAGTATACAAAGTGATGAATTAATATACATTTACATTGTGAAAGGATTTCCGGCTTCAATTGACATATCTATCACCTCACGTAGTTCTCTTTTCTTAAAAAAATTTTTTGTAAGAATTCTTAAGAAAAGGTTCTTAGCAAATTTTATGCAATATAGCATTTTTAATTATACAACACAGTATTATCAATTATAGTCACCATGCTATAAATTAGATATTTAGAACTTATTCACCTTATAGCTGAAAGTACATGTCCACTTCTCTTAATCGTAAATAGCTCTAATGTTCAGTCAGTGCTGAATTCCTGACTTGGAGATTTAGTGCTCAGAAGTGGCCACCTTAGCAGGCCTTGTCTTTCACCCTTAAACTTCCTAAGAATTACTGAAGGTTTAAAGTATCTATTCTGAGATAGCCAGATCTTTGCTATAATTATGGTGTAAACCTTATTTATAATTCTATATAATTAATATAATATGTATTAATGCTTCTGATAATGCTCTGGATAAATAACAATATTTGGAAATAATGTAGATATGTCTTTATGTTTATAGGTGCGTTAAAATATGCTGATGTCTACAAATAGTCAACAAATCTAGCTAATGTCTATGATTTTCACAAGAACATAAATGTAAATGAAAGGCAAAACAAAAAAAAACTAAATTTTTTTGCCTGTAATCATAGCATTGAAGACACCGCTATAACTCAAGAGAATGTCTTCAGTTTTCTGTGTTTATAGTGATTATAAAATATTTACAACCTACACTGGTTTACCATGAAACACTTGCATAGTTATATATATATAAGTAATACGCAATACATAGAGTGAATAGATCACTTATCATTAACAAGGAAGGCCATACCCTTAACTATGTTACAGTCTAAAACATATAGTCTTCTATTTAAAAAGGGAAAATACAATTTTCCAGGATCAAGCAAAATGAGCTGAATGCTCCAAACTTGAGGATTTGTATCAAGCTGGGACAGTTGGCTTTTTCTTGATAACAGTACTGGCATATGCTATAAGAAATAAATTGACACAAATCTGTACCAATATTTTTTAAAGACAGCTGGCTTGCCCCTCTTGGACATTCTGGAAGCATTTATTAGTGTTTTTTCAGAATGACAATAATTGCTAAGTACCAATTTGGAAGAATAACCGGTTTGTTTAATAGATCTGTTTATAATGTTTGTGATAGAATCTATATAGCTAGTCATTAATTTTTTTCACTGGGGATACTCTTTTAAGACAAGAACTCCCAAAGTGACCACTGTTTTACAATCTAGAGGTGACTTGCAGATCAATTATAGCTAAGGACCTATGGAACAAAAAATGATAAGTGGTCTAAAGCCTTATTTTTGTTGCATATACATAGCTTACATAATTGGATTGCTTTAACAATTCTGTCCTGTATTCTGTAGTTAAAACTAAAATGATAATCCACTCAGCAGAAAAAACTAAAACAAACCAAAACAAAACACAAACAAACCCTGTCATGGCCAAACTCAGCATCCCATTAAATTTTTTGCTTGCAAACAAATCTTGAAAAGCATTTTCTCTAGGTAGAAATTTTACAGAATATCATCCTTGCTGACAAAACAGGGACACATATCTGCTGGACAACACACAATGCTATATTGATGATTAGTAGTATGGCTTGCCCTAGAGTTATATTTCTGGGGCTCCATTATAAAACTGTCACAGCAGATTAAAAGAAGAATGGCATAAAGGAAATGAAGGATGACAGAGTCAAACATGTATCAATGTATTAATTGTATCTATTAATATTTTGTGGCATAATGTGGCATTGTTTCAAAATTCATTTTGCGAGTTGAAAAACAAATGATTGCTTGGGAGAAGAAAGCTAAACAGCAGACATCCTTTCTGCTGAGAGTAGCAAATTCACTTACCTTTCAGATATCTTTTAATAGTTACCCTTTACATTTTCTAAATTGATACAGGAACAGGAAACATAAATGTGAAGACAGAAAGCTTAGCAGTAAGAGCCAAAAAACTAGATTGCAATACTTGGCAGTAGTTTTATTGCTAATGTTAAATATGGCAATTCTTATTTTATCTTGATGACAGTAATCTGAAAAACCAATGACACAATCTCTGCAAAAAAATCACACACACAAACCTACCACACAGAAATAGCATGTGTATAAACACATGTGTGCATGCACATACCATAATTTCTATAAACATTTAAGGAAACTGGTGTGAAAGAAAACATAGGTTTCATTTTGTGTTAGCAAGCTGAATAAAAGAGACTCTTTAACAAATTATGAAAGGCTCAAAGCAAATGTTAAAGATGCTTTGTGGTACAGGGTGCTGTAATATCATAATGTCACAAATATTATGATATGGCCACGCTTGCTGAGAAAAATAGAGTCAGACTGCAGTCTCCTCAAAACTCAGAATGCAAGTTTTGAAAGTCAAACAAAGTATTCTTTTGTTAATGAAACAGAAACAGTCCCTTTGCTGTTAAGGAATAAATGGCTTAGCATGGTAAGTGGCACTGTCTGTTTTCACCCATGTGTCCTTATAAACACTATCCAAGTTTTCAGTGGAGAAGAGCTTCACATGATAGAACACATAAATACTTCTGAAATATCACGGCCTGAGAGAGACAACATGAGTCTCTGAAGGATGCAACAGAGGGAAGAGCAGTCAAACAAGGAGTGGAAATGCCAGATATTGTATTTTTATGTGAGTTCAAGCAGAGTTTCAGTGTGGGATGAGGAAACACGGTTGGGGGCAGCTTCCGGGGATGGGACACGAGATGGGGGTTAGAAGCGAACATGTGTATGGCTTTGCATTTTACCATCGAATCCATTTGATATTTCAATCTTTGGGTACCATAAATCTGGCAATTATGCTGCCTGAGATGGGTCGTTTTAGGTGTCAACTTGGCTATGCTGTAGTGCTCAGTTATTCAAACACTAATCTAGGTGTTGCTTTGAGGTATTTTTTAGGTGTGGTTAACATCTACAATCAGTTTTCTTTTTTCTTCCATTCAAAATGTCAGCATTTATTGATTACACTTTCACTAAATATGACATTTATTAATTTAAAATAATTTTTCAAATTGTTTAAGATACATTGTATATTTCACTTGAAAACATTCACAGTCTGTTGGGGATTTTTACAGCATCCCACACAAATGTGCTATTTTATTATGATCCAATACAAATACATTTTGTAAGATCAGTAACAGTTTCCATACTATTAAATACTTATTTAGTAAGAAAACATAAATGCGTAGTACTTGTATATATGAAACTGATAATTATGTTAAACTTATTTTTGCAATAATCATTCCTGACATTTATACTGAGAATTATAGCATTTTCATAAATAATCTCATTTGATTTTTACACCTATTTTGCGAGGTATGTAGTGCAGGAAATAGCCTTGAGAGCTTAAAAGTCCTGTCCTAGGTCCAAGTTTTGAAAGGCGGCAAAAAATCTAGATGACAGGTCTTTTGTATCAAGTCATTGCTCTTTCCACACTAACACTCTATTAGACCTGATATCAAACAACAACAACAACAACAACAACAACAAATAAGAAACAAAAACCTCAGTCAATACAATATAAATAACATATTTGCCTTATAAAAAAATTCGTTCATTATGAAATGAAAAGTTTATTCTAGAAAATGAAACTAAAAAAACTGAGGAAAATTAAAGTCTGGTAGCAACTGTCAATATTTTAATATTTATTCATACTTTTCCCCTATGTAATAGAAATAATACACATTTTATATGTTATCTTGAATTATTTTTAAAGAAAATATATAGTATTCAGTTGCATGATCACTGAAATGCTCTAGAAGAAAAAAAATCTTACTATTGCTAAGAGTAAAATCTAAATTCAAATCAGGGTCAGTTTCCTCTAAATCTCCTCCCTAAATCTTGAATGACATTTTACTGTTCCATCATTTGTCATCAAAGTCTAAATCAGAAGTATCTTGGCTCTCTGGGTAGGGGCAGGTTACCTGTGCTCTGAGCCAGCTGGGGTGGCAGCCCTGTCTTCATAGCCCAAGAAAGTCTGGTCAGCTCTGGTCTTTGTATATATGGCTCTGTCTTCAGAGTTATGCTTTCTTTGTTTTGTCCTTTCTGTGTGCCTTCTAGGCCAGGCTGGCAACATTTCTGGTGGTATAAAATTCTTAAAACCTTGTCACAGTCTCCTGTGTAATTCACTAGGTCCAAACCACCACCAAGAGTGACCTGAACACATCTTTTCTGGATAACTGCATCCCTAGTCCTGGTTCCTGCTGAGATGGTTGATGGGATCCATGTGTCCTGCACCTGTGTGACTTCAGCAAAAGTTGTCCTTCCATACCTTTGGTGTTTTCTCCAGAGCAATCACTTTGACATAAGTAAAGGAGATACTTATGATACTGTGGGTGGGCCTCATCCACTCTGTTGAAATGTTTAAAAGCAAAATTGAAGTTTCCCCGAGGAAGAAGAAATTCTGCCTCAAGACTGAAGCATCAACTCCTGCTGGAGAGTTCCCAGGGCCTGCACTATATGTGTCGGACTTGCCAGTCCCCACAATTGCAAGAGATAATCCTGGAAATACAGCTCTTTAGATATCTATATCTATTTGTCATCTATTTATCATCTATCATCTATCTATCTATCTATCTATCTATCTATCTATCTATCTATCTATCTATCTACCTACCTACCTATCACCTATCTATCATCTATCTATCATCTATCATCTACCTAATGATATATCTACTACTTGTTCTGTATCTCTGGAGAACTCTGATACACTGTCTTTTGATTTTAATAATTATGTTCATGTGTGAATATTCTATTTTCATGACTCAATTATGTCTCTCACTTTCTTATATTGTCTATAGGACCTAATATAAGGATACTTGATGGTGACAATCACAGGTTCAGATTCAGGCTCAAGTGTCTCCATACTGCTCCCAGAGTAAACTGTGAAAATTTAGACCACCGTACTTGTTACATTATTTATTATTATTATTTATTTTTTATTTGACTCTTCCTCTTATAAACTCCTTGATGGCAGCTACTATATCTTGATCAGCTTTATGTCACCAGCACTTCCCACAGATTCATAATAAGTGCCTAATAAAAACTAAATACATCAATCTGACTGGCACTGTGTAACATCCTGGATCTTTCACAACTTTTTATTTCCTTAGGCTTTACCCTTAGGCCACTTTGGGAAATGTTTTAAATCCTAAATAAAATGTCATCAATAAAGTAGTTAAGCAGGAAAAATAGTGCAGATGGGGAATGAGGAGTTACAAGTTAGGAAAATGGAACCTGAATAATAAGCAATGATAATTTGATAGAATAATAAAAACTAAATCAAAATATTTTAAAATAATATTTGAAAAAGTTGGTATAATTAAGAGAATTAATTTACAGTGTTGTAACAAAGACTGAATTCTATTACTTTCCAAGAGTAATAATTCCTATGACATCATCTACCACATGTAAGCTGATATTAACTCACAGATCTGCATCATTAGCTCAGACTTCACCTGGAGTTCGAGGTCTATATATCTAGCTTTCTAGCAGATCAGTTTACTTGAATTGAATCAAGAAAAGTATACAACACCAGTTTTGCACTCTGTAAAGTATAATATGATTTCTCCAAAATAGTGTAAGTAGCAGTTAAAAATGAGTATAAAAATTTTTTTAAATGGAGGGGGCTAAGAAGGAAGGCTATGAGCTCTTTGTTATAACTCAACTGACTGAAACACTTCCTCATACAATCTCTAGTGGGCTGCTGTTCTGCTTGCACAATCCCATGAACTTTTGTACTTTTGCAGACAACTGGCAAAGCTAACTGTACTTACTGGGTGCTCTCTTTTAGTCATCTGACACTTGGCTAAGATCGGCTGTGGCTTTTTTCTTGGCATCTGCAATCATTTGTAAACAAGATCAAAATCAAAGTCTCTCTGTCTCTCTGGCAATCTCTTGCAAAAAGTGTCTTTGAGAATCTGGTGGACTTGGTCACTCCCCTCCTTTTGGGTTCCCAGCATTATACTCCTATCATAGCACCTGAACTGGTTGGTCTCCCATTAAGCTAAATTCCTTAAAGATAGGGACATTTTCTTATTCTTTGTTGTGTTCCCAAGGCCCAGCACAATGTCAAAGTATACGTTTAGTAAACATGTGTTGCTGAAAAAAAATGTAACCTTCCCCATAAAGTGCCAATATATTTCAATATTAACTGAATGACTTGATTAAATTTTCCCCTGAGATTTTATGTGTTGCAAAATCATTCCTGGATTATACTTAAATCACCATATAATATTTTAAAAATTATTTGGGATAAAATTCATAAAGTTTAACTGACTGTGGTGGTTGTAGAGAACATAGAGAGAAAAATACTTGCTTGATAAAGGAACGAAGTGAAAGATGCTATAACCAATTCCTGATGGGGTCCTGGTCACTCTGGCCCTTGGAGACTTGAGCATAATCCCAGCCTCTGGGATCCAGAAGAGAAGGGTTGTTGGGCTATGTTGAGGGCTATGGTCAGATTCTGTTAAGGACCTTGAAAAGAGATGCTGTGGCTTCCCATATTTAAACAGAGAAAGAGAGAAAGATTACTGTGAAGAGCGTCCCCTGGTGTCCAGGAAAGAATTAGCACAGCATCTACTGAATTGCCAAGATGAGAGTATAGTACACTTTTCCAGGAGTTTCCGTGTCAAAGTGAAGGACTAAGGAAGGAGTTATATAGATAAGTTACAGTATTGTGGGGAGCGTGATTTTTTTTTTATTTAATTTTTTAAGAATAGTGTTCTGGACCTTAATTAATCACATGGGTAAATGTTTCATTTCTCAATGAACTGCACTTGGCTTTGTTGACATATTTAGCAATCTATTAAATAGGTCAGCATACTTAGTAACCACTGGAAATCTCCCCAGTGTGCTATTTGGGAAGGAGGAGCAATCAGTGATCCCTTAGGTCTTTATGTACAAATAAGTATTAGGAATGAATCGACCAATTAATTAAACTTGGTTTACTTTGGTGCTTATTGAGCAACTATGATATACAGAGGGCACAGGTAATATTCCCTCATTCGGAATTGACAGGGCTGCACAAGTAGGGAGTAGCTTGAAGTAGTGGCAGAGGGAAGAAGTCCAAAGACTGAGAAACTTGAAATGTAGACTTATCCTCAACATACGATAATTCATCTCTATATGATAATAGGATCATTTGTGCTTATTTCCTTTCTGATTTCCCTCTTGCAAACATTTTCCTCCCTTTGCTACCTAATTTTTCCCATCTAGCATGTCTCCATCCATCACTAACTCAGCCCAGAACCTTGACTAATTCTTGAGCCCTCTCTTTTTTTCTCCCTCTCGCATCTAATTCATTGCTAATTCCTACATTCTATTCCCAAATCTATTTTAAGTCTGTCTACCTCTCTTCACCTCCACTGTCTCCTCCATCAGCAACACGATCTCTCTTGGATACCTTCAGAATCTCTTGTGTCCAATCTCTCCCTTTCAGTCACCACGCATCATAGAGAGTAAACTTTTACAACCAGATCATGTCCCTCCACTGCTCAAACTCATCAGCATATTCTGTTGCATTTAGAATAAAGTTCAGACTCCTCAAATGGTAAACAAAGTCCTTCTAGCTATGGCTCCTTTTGCCTTTTCAATGTGCATTCCACTTATTCCTATGCTGTAGCTTTCTGTGACCTTCTTTCAAGTCCTCTTGAAAACCATCAGAGAACTTTGTTCATGGTTCTCTTAAGATACAATAATATTCTGCCTCATTTTACCTCCTCTCACTATATTGTAAGTTACTTCGAGTCTCCTATAACATCTATTCCACACATTTTTTTGGGGGCATGGGGGTTACCTCTGCATTCTAGCACTGGGTTGGGCAATGGGATTCAATGGTGCAAGGACCATCATGGCTCCCATTTAATAGAGTGTAATGTCTAGTGCAGTGGACTGACAGAAAATTTATAAACAAACTATTTAGAAAATAAATATAAACTGTGAGGAGTGCAGAGAGGAAAACCAATAGGAGATTCACTAGAGAATAGGGCGGGTCACTTTAGAGTTTGTGGCATGATACTGGACAAATGGACAGAAGTCAGATCATTTAGGCATCAAGTTGAGCATCTTACTTGTAGGAAGTGTTTAATAAATATTTGTTGAGTTTTCATGAGGTGAATATACTCTTAACTACAAAATTATACACATTAAGAAATGGAGGCCCTTAAACTGTAGGAAAAACTCTAGAATTGATCTCCACATTTCCAGTTGAATGCTCTTTCTAGTATTGCTATAGACTGTTAAATATGAATGAAGACACGAAAGCAGAATTGAGATGTGATTACTCAGCATCTGACAAAGACAGTGCCAGTTTCTATCACACACAGATGGAACGTGATTGACATGTATTAATCAATAGTCTTTTATTAGAATGTGTGACAGTTATGGATAGTTTTCTTGAGTCTACCTTTATTTTAAAACCAAACACTGCTTAACCTGAATGCTCTCTCTTCTCTAAACTCTTTTTGTCTAATTACTTCCCATGTTTTTGACATCAGAGAAGCTTTTCCTTACTATTGGGACCAAGTTGTATCTATTATATTCACTCTTGGAACCTGAGCAGCTGGTTAAGAAGTTGAATTACTCTGTTGGAAAGACCATGCGTAGAGGCTCTGAAATTACAAGGAATGGGAAAGGAGCCCAGCTGAGTCCAAATTTCCAGCCATTCCTTCCAAGGCCCCAGGTGTGTAAGTGAAGCCATCTTGAACTCTTCAGACCAATTCAACTGCCAGATGAGCACCTCTAAATGATCCATACGAATGCTACTAGGAGCAGGAGAATCAACTAAGCCCTGTGCAAATTCTAGATCCATAACATCATGATATAATAAAATGGCTGTTGCTTTAAAATGTCACATTTTGAAGGTAGTTTTTTTTTTTGTTTATTTTTCTTTATTATTTTTAAACTATGAAGTAGAGAACATACTTATTAACAATTTCCTTACCGATTCTTTTTGCTGAACAGTAAATAAACATTCCTCCATGATTTGTGACGTTCCTTTTAAATATAACCAAAATGACCTTTACTGTTTTTACTTCTTACAAGGGTAATAAGTCAAGTTATTTGTTAAAATTAGAAAGCAGAGATAAGCTCAAATAAGAAACCTATTAAAATCATGCATAGTCTCATCATTCTACAAATGTTTGCATGAAATTCCATTTTAAGGATTCTTCTATTCAAACAGTTCCTTACTATATTATATTGTTGGGCTTAATTTAAAAAAAAATCAATAGAAATTATAATAGAAAAAATTAGGAGTATATAAACATTACATATGAAACAAAAATTAACATAGCCTGGAATATTTTCCAGGTTACACATGAAAATACATAGCATTTGTACCTGAGAGATGAAAATACAAATTCAGGGTTAGACATTTAGGAACTGGTACTTGTTGATGAAATCACATTATTTCCCAGCAATTCCTTTTCCTCATTTATGGTTTAGAGTGATGATCTACTGAGGTAATACATAAATATTTGTATAGAAACATACATAAGTAATACAATAAAAATTCTATGTACAGCTATTAAAAATATTGATGTTATTTTTTCTTAATTCCATTCAATCATGTGAGGTTCTCTTGTGCTTTTTCTTGTATTTTCATTTACACACTTCTTTATTAAATTTCTTTCAAAAAACCATTGATTTATCTGTTTTTATGTCATGTTAAATTCAAATTCAAGTGATAGACTATCTCCATTTGTGAAGTATTTGTTTAACTTAAATGTTGCCCAGAGAGCTTAAATGAGGAGTTAACTGACTAATCTTTTCTCTGGATTTCTTTCTCATTTTCTGTTTTTTTTTTTTTTTCTTCTTCTTTTTCCTCCTCTTCTTGTTCTTCCAGTTTCTCTTCCACATTCTTTTCCTTTTCTTCTCTTTTTACTTTCTCCTTCTCTCCATTTTTTATTTTCCCTTTTTTCATCTATACTATAATTCCTATTTGATTGCTCTGGATTTTGATCATAAGGCATAACTGGTTGCTTCTGTATAGCAAGATTTGAAGTATCAGGAGCTTTTGAAGTATCAAGGGCTCTCTTCATCTTGAAAAAGTTTCTTCTCATGGCTTCCAAGACACCAGCCTTTCCTGAGTTTCCATCTTATCAATAGCTGATCCTTCCAAGTTTTCTCTGCTTGTTTCTTCACTTTCTATCTCTCCCCTTGGACTTCAATTTTTTTTTTTAATTTTAACTTTTTATTACAGAAATTTTAACATAGGCACAAAAGAAGAAAAAATAGTGTAATGAATTTCTATGCCTCCATCACATAGTTCAACTATGATAAACATTCTGTCATCTCCTTATGATAATGATTCTAAAAGTAAAAGAAATAAAAATTATTAAAAACTTTTTAAAACAGATAAAACATTAATATGGGATGTGTGTACAAGATAATATGCTTAATATACTTTACGGTGAAGCTTCCAAATTAGAGATTAGGGCCTGTAAAGGTTGTTACATGGCTCTGACCCTTAGTTCTCATGACCTCAAGTTCACAGGTCTCACCAATACTTCTTGTTCAGTCTTGAGTGTAGTTTTTCGTGCAGTCAATAACTGAAACATGGAGGGCATGTGTAACTCTATGAGATGATAGAGTAGTAGCCACAATGTGCAGGTGCCAAAGAGATAATCAGAACATTTCCTGTAGATGAGATTGTCTTTGTGTACACAAACTTGTAGAATTAGCCTGGATGGTTCAGCCCTGAGTCATTCTGACTTATGCATCCCACACAAAGCCCTGAGATCTGTCTAAACTCTACCTCCAGGATTTCACGGTTTTTATTAAGGCAAGTTCTTGGAAGTCCAGACCCGATCCCTAGACTCTCCTGGAGACGATCACCTGAGCTAATATGACTTCCACATATTTTAAGGTTGTGTTTATACCACCGAGGAACCTATGTTAGTTCCTTATCAGACACTGCAGAGCTTAGTCAATTTATATACTTCAATGATATTTGAGATATGTGTAAGAGAAGCTTTAATAACTATCCTCCAATGCTAAGTAACCATCTCTCTATTTTGCTTTGCATAAGAATTCCTATCTATCTTTTATCTTAATCAGGCACCATTTTGCCCTAAAGAAAAGTATTAAAGGTTAATTTGGAATGGACACTAAAATAGAAAAAAATGATTGAGCACAGACTGTTAAGCCAGGTCAACAGAAAGCAGATGAAATTCATAATTGTTGGTTTTTATTTATGGACTATGCTTACAACAGACATCATTTTTATGCATAGCTTATTTAATCTTTAGATGTATCTCACTTCTCATCTAGATACTACCTAATTTTAGAATATGGGTGCTACAGAATACTTGGAGATTTATAATATTTATAAAAAAATCACATTAATAGCAGAGGATAACAGAGGACAAAACAATTAGAAGAGACCTGGTTTCTTAAGTCAGTTGTCAAAACCTCAAAAAAGCCTTTTTTCAAATAAATTAATCATTTTTTTCCTTCTTATACTGTGAATGTAAGTTATATTTCCATTTCATGCATATTCTCTTTTTAAACTAAATTTCAAAGAAGGAATTAGTGATTAATAAAATTTAGCCCCCTGCTTGCCTCTTTTCCATATTACCTTCTTTTTAATATCTTTGCTTGATTTGATTTCATAGTTTACCCCATGAATGTACTTATGCTCCTTGTGCTTTATCTTTCAACATAGCTAAAACACTTAGTAGCAACCATCTGTTCTGGCCACCACGGTTAATTAAAAGATGGCTGGAAAAAAAAAAAAAAGAAATGCTGATCACCATTTCTTCACAACTATGTAGGAAAGAACTCATTGTTATAAAAGCGTGTGAGTTTCTCTTTTGGTAGCCTTCAGTCAGGCTAAAAATGTAAGGTAAGGCCCATGTCTGTGAGTATGTTGGATAAAAATCATCTCAGATGCTCTGATACCATTTAGGTCATTAGGATTAGGAATTATCTTCTGAGACAACTGATGAGAATCGAAAACAAGATATTCAAAACTCAAGCCCTATAGCCTAGTTTTATTATTTGCACTCCTGAAGTATCTTTTTTTAATTGATGGTATATGGTTGACATATAATTTATAGAATCTTAATTGCGGTCATTTCTTGATTTTTTTTTCATCAAAGATGGGACTATCGCTAAACAGTGAGCTATGAGAACTGTTCTGGTATATTTGAAAGGCTGTCCAATGGAAGCCAGGTGAGATTTGTAGTGGTTTGCCCTAGGTCTTAATATGCCCTGCCTACTAGAGGTATGAAGATTGTGGGTTGGTAAAAGGGATTTCCTACCATGAGGATCAATAAAATAGCCTGCTCCTATGATAGTGTCATGAGTTGAATTGTGTCCTTCCCAGAAGAGATGTGGAAGTCCTCGCCCCTGTTACCTGAGAATGTAACCTTATTTGGAAACAGGGTCTTGACAGATGTCATCAAGTTAAGATGAGGTCATTAGGGTGGGCGCTAATCCAATATGACCAGGGTCTTTATATAAAAGAAGAGAAGAAGAAGCACACGGGTAAAACACCATGTGAAGACAAAAACACACAGACACAATCTCTGAAAATGGAGGCTGAATTGGAGTTATGCTGCCACCAGACAAGAAATGCTTGGGGCTACCAGAAGCTGAAAGAGGCAGGAAGCATCTTCCCTGAGAGGCTTCTGAGGGAGCATGCTCTTGCCAAAACCTTGATTTCGGACTTGTAGCCTGCAGCCTGTTACAGAATAAATTAATGTTGTTTTAAGCTACCTAGTTTGTAGCACTTTGTTATGGCAGCCCTAGAAAACCAAAATGGAATTTCTCTGTCTACGTCACTTAAGATGTTAACACAGAATATTTGAGGTTATAAGGGAAATTCATAAATCAACTAAGCCTTAACTTAGACAACCTTTATATTTCTCCAAGTCTAAAATTACCTTCATTTTTAATATGCTTTTATATGGTCTGTAAGTGATATTTGAGGTTTTAAGATCATGTGCTATTATGCCAATTATTATTTAAAATTGTCACAAAGTTATGGCCAATTCAACAAAGCATAAAAAAAAAATAATTAGAAAAACTCCTGGCAATGAAATAACTAAATTACCATTACTTGCTGAGAAAATAAGTTGCATAAATAGGAAATCAAATGAAAAAGATTCCAAATTGATACCAGCTCAGCACAGTGGCTAGATAAAAGATAATAAACAATAATTAATAGCATGCTATATTTTAATATTAACAGTGTTGGGAATGTAATTTGAAAAAGATGCTGTGCATGGTAGCAATATTAAGTTTAACATATGCTTTAACAAGAGATGTCTAAGACTTCTATGAATAAATTTATAGAATTCTACCAAGAGAAAAAAGGAAGTATTTCTACACTAAATGGAGACATACTATGTGTTTGACTGACAAGAACGTGAAGGTACCACTTTCGCACAAGTAAATGTATATGTTTCATTTAATTTGATCTAAAAATTCTAACAGGATTTTTTGGAGGACATGAAAAAGTGATTTTAAAGTCTATTCGGAAATAAAATAATAAATATTAAACACCTCTTGATACTGGAAATCCGACTAATAAAGTTAAGTGCTAACACAAACTGATAAACTATTTAGAATAAATATGGTAAAAAAAGTTTCATATTCTCATCACATAAAGAGATTTTATGTATCATTAAGAAAAGAAGTGAAAATCACAGTGGAAACATACATAAACAATAAAAACATGTAATTCACAAGAAAAGCCATACAAATAGCCAATGAATATTGTGATAAATAGTCATTTAAAAACAATGACATAATATTTTCCAAAAGTTAAGTTAGCATGCATATTTTTAAATGAAACAACCTATATTGAAGGTTGGGAGAGTGCTTGGAAGAATAAACAGATGCAATATTTCTAGAAAAAAGTTTAGGCATATTAATCAATAGCTTTAAAAATGGTGATAACTTCAAACACAATAATCCATTTTTAGAAATATAACTTACAGTAAAATGATGTTCAAAAGTACTGATGTATAGAAAGACAAATAGAGCACTGGAACAGAATAGAGAGCCCAGAAACAAACCCACATATATGTTCAACTGATTTTCATAAAGTGTTATAGGAATTGAATGGAGAAAGAGTAGTCTTTTCAACAAATAGTGCTGAAATATCTGGATATCCATGTGGAAAAAATGAAACTCTTACACCATACATAATAATTAGACTTACTAGAGCTAATTATTGGATATAATGGATCTTAGAACTAAATGTAAAAGTTAAAACTATAAGATTTCTAGAAAAATAAGGAAGTAATCTTCAAGACCTTGGTATAGCAAAAGTTTTTTTAAGATAGAATATAAAAATATAGAATATGGATATCATAAAAATATTTGATAAAATTGTATGTCATAATTAACAATGTCTGCTCTTTGAAAGATTCTGTTAAGAAAATGTAAGACAACACACAGACTGGGAAAACATATTCACAATACATTTATCTTACAAAGGGTTTATACCCAGAATATAGTAATGAAGACATTCAATTCAATCATAGAAAATCCAATTTTTTAAAATGGGAAAAACAGTTAAGCAAAAGAGATATAATTCACTAAAGATATACAAATGGCCAATATGCTCATTATAAAATGCTCCACCACATTAATCATATCAGGGAAATTAAAATAAAATCCACATGAGATAACATTACATACCCACCACCGTAGCTAAAATGAAAAAGACTGACAGTAGTAAATGGTGGCAGAGATGTGTATTAATTAAAACTCTTGTACATTGCTGGTGGAAAAGTAAGATGTAAAAGGCAACTTTGGAAAACAGTCTGGCAGTTTCATATAAAGTTAAAGACATACCTACACTAAGACCCAGCAATTTTACTCCTAGGTATTTATCCATGACAAAAGATTACATATGTCCAGATGGAGGCTTTTATACAAATATTTATAATCCCTTTACTCATAATAACCTCAAACTGAAAACAATCTAAATGACTGAATAATGGACAATTAAATATAAATAATTAAATAATGAATAATCAGATGGAAAATCACAATTATACCATTAGATAAAATATAATTCTTTATAAAGCAATATAAATGGATAATTTCATACAAAGAAATACTACTCAGGATAAAAAGAAACAAACTACTGACTCAGAAATTAAAAGTCTATATATACTATGTGAATGCATTGATATGAAATTTGAGAACAGACAGAACTAATCTATAGATAAATCAGTGGTTGCCTTTGACCAAGTGGGTGGTTAGTTGGTGGTGGTGCTGACAACAAAGGGACTTGAGAGAAGTTTTCAAGGTATTGGAAAAGTTCTATATTTGATTGTGGTGGTAGTTACACATGTATATACATTTTTCAAAATCTTGGGTCTGTATCCTTAAAATAATTTAATTTTATTATAACTTAATTATGCCTCCTAAAAGTTGATTAGAAATTTAAAAGAAATGATGTACATAATCTATGTACAAACATGTTAACTATGGCATTATTCATAATGGCAAAAATATACAGTACATCCATTTAATGGGAGCCTTAAAATGTAATTTATTTAGTGATTCATCAAAATAATGTAAATAAAGAACATTTAATAACATAAAAAATTAAATATTGTCCAGTGGAGAAAAGTGATACACTTTTGTAAAACAAATAGTTTATATACATGTTAAAAATTATTGACAGGACATATACCAAAACATTAATTGGTAGTCTCAGGATAATGGGTTCTTAGTATTTATTGCTTCCTTCTTTGTACTTATCTCTCTGTTTTATTTTTTACATTAAACTTACATTACTAATTTGAAAAAAAATGCATGTACTGAAGAAAAATAAAATAAAAATAATAAACTGATAAATAATCAAAGTAATCTCTTTAGAAAAAATATAAATCAGTAATATTAACATTCAGTTAAAAGTTCAACGTCATTACTAACCAAACAAGTACAAATTAAAGAACAGAGGCTTTTGCGACTAACAAATTAGCTAATATAAAATGTACGAGAACAATTTATTTTTTAAGAATGAGAATATCTACTGCTGGAAAGGATATTTCTTCCACTTTGTTATGACAATATAAATTAGTAGAGCATTTCTGGAAAGCAATTTATAATATGCACAAATAGCTTTAAAATTCTTCACTCCTTTTAATGTAATAATTTCACTTCTAAAGTACCAGCCTTAGAAAAATTTTCAAAATACCAACTGTAATGCATGGACAATGAAGTTTACTACAGTGTTATTTATATTTTAATAGACTACAAACAACTCATATCTCTAAAACTTTAAAAAAATTGTAAGTAACTCTAATATATTTATTTAAAAGCTTATTAACCAGCATTTAAAAATGACGTGGGTTTTAATAACATGGGAGAATGCTTACTTCTGTAAGGTTACATTAAAATAGCTATAAAGTTGTATATATGGTATTAGTTCAACTACACTGTATATTAAATATGAATGGAGAAAAGAATGAATATCCTAAAATGCTTATAGGTTACAAATGGGCAGAAAGGTCACTGATAATTTACCTCCTATTTTTAATACATTTTTATATTTTGAAAATAGTAGTAAGCAGGTATAAATTTAATAATTACTCCTCTCAAATAAAATTCTAGAACTAAAATATGCCCAGAGCAAAGTTAATGCATTCAGGCAACTTATTACCTAAGGTAGAATTATTTAGTTTCCTAATGTCTGGTGAAATTGACAAGGGTAAAGAATTTTGGGAATCAAATTACTTCAATGCCTGGACAGTAAACAATAAGGCATTTAACAAATTTATATTTATATATATGATGCCTAGCATAATATCTGGGACTTGATGGTTAATAAGTGTGCTTACAATGAACAACAATGAAAAATATTGAAAATTATATGAATGTACATATACACAAAAATATGCACACATATATACACATGACATAAAGCAATCTCCCAAATTAATCAACAGTATGTAACAAAGTTTCAGCTATATAAGTAGAGAAAATTGAAATAAATGCGAACTGCAGTTCTCAATAAAGTATAAATTTAATCTTTTGTGGGCAAAAAGAATAAAAGCGTTTACTGAATGTCAAGAGCTGCCCTATAGCCCTGGAAGGAAACAGCAATGCAGGGTGCTTGCCCTTGTCCAATCAAGACTGGCCCAGGTGGAGCTTTGAAAACAGAGGAAGTAAAGAAGCAACTCAGCTGGGTTACTAGTTGATACCTTATGAATAGCTCATTAAGAAGAATCATCCTTAATAGAGCAGAAGAGAGGGCAGGACATTCTCCTCTTTGCTTCATCTAATCTAGAAGCTACTTTCTGTTAGAGCAGCATCAAGTCCTTGGGATGGAAGGTGGCCTAAAAACAGCAGTAAGAATGATGACTAGGGTTCAGAATCTATGTTAAGGGAGCTAGCCCAGGGTGGGGTGAGAGTCAGGACAGATCTCACCATGCCTAGTTTCTTAGAAAGATAGTTGCTAGCAAGAGTGAGCATTTTCTGCAGGGATTAGACTGAGTCAGAGATTTGGGTGAGCAAGTATTCTATCTGATCCCAGCCAGTCTCTTGCTGGGGTACAAAACACTAGCTGTAGGAATATATTCATGTTTATTTTTATTTTCTTGTTAATAGCGGCTTTTAATTCAAAATATGTTGAGATATAAATTGAGGCTTGTGTGCTATATGGTGGGTTTCCTCAAAGCACACTCTATATAATAATTTGGCTTTGTTCCATTCATATGGTAGGTATGGCCTTATGCTAGCCTTGCAGTTTGATAACATCACTGAATTTTGTTTTCCCTATTTTCCAGTAAGCCATGTAAGGCAAATGGTAATAACATCATTTTGAGGATGAGAGATCAGGGTACAGAGAGTTTAAGCAACTAATCCAAGTTCCCCAAGCAAGAGCCCAGATCCTTTTAGCGCCCCTACAGGGAGGCATCTAATAGTCCATTTTAAACTAGCACTCAAACTGTTTTTAACATTATCTATGCCTTTTCTTTTAATTGAATAGGTTGTTTAACAATTAAGCCCTTCGCAAAATACATAGTTAGCACTATAAACATTTAAAAAAATAGACTATAACAATTTCACCTACTAACACTTGTTTTCTAACATTTCTATTTTGCTCAAACAGTTTATGATACTGCTTACGATTACTGTGGGGTATCAGGCCACATAAATATTTAATGATGTCAGTCATCTCTGAAAGGGAAAAAGAGAACCTTGCCACTAGGTTTATATGGATGAGGAATTTATTTTCCTATATATTTGGCTCTGATATTTAATTTTAGATTCTTGGATTGAAGTCTCAGATTTATGATTGATTAGAGTTTGACACTGCTCTTGGGAAAAAAATAAACAAACAAACAAACAAACAAACAAAAATCCCAACAAGAAGAAACAGCAGACTCAGAATCAAGTCACTTGCGCTAAGTCCCACATCAGCAAACCAAGACTTAATTGCAGCGTTAGCTTCTCCCAGGAATGTGACCTTTAAACAATCAATCTGGAATTACCTGGTCAGCAACTAGTGAGGTAATCTGCCTAAGAGACCCTCAAACTTCCCCAAAGGAAGGTGATGCCTGAAATAATGCACTCTGCAAGAAGCTTCCTTTTTTGCTGCCCACTTCTGCCTATAAAAGCTCTCCATTTTGTACAGATCTTGGAGCATCTTTCTATTTGCTAAGATGGGATATTGCCCAATTTATGAATCATTAAATAAAACCAATTAGATCTTCCAATTTACTCAGTGGAATTTTTTTTTTTAACATTCTTTAGGCATATCGGTTCACCTTTAAATATGGGCTTTTCCCTGCCTCTTGTATCACATAAAAACTGGAATGTCCAACTCTCTATCAGATCAGTACTGCTGACTATCCGTCTGTTGGACTTCTCAATTAATATCCTCCCTCCTGCTTGTTTCTTGAATGCCTGGGAGATTTGCTAAGACTGGTTCATTAAAATACTAATTTTAAACTGTAATTATCTGTTGGTTCATATCAGCGGTTGAAACACAGTGGCACTGATATCTTTTAACTGCAGGAGAATTTCACATCTGTTCTCATTCCCTGGAGCCTCAAGCAAGAGTTACCTTGGCACTGGAAGGAGGCAGTTTGAAAGAGATGTAGAGAATGGTGTTTTAAGAAAGGCAACAAAGGCAGGCAGGAAGAATTGTAAATATGGTAAATAGACTCAATTGTAAAACTATTCATGATAATACCTTCTAGGGAAAAACAAACAAACAAACAAGAGCAATCAAGTAGATAGCATGGCAGTAATAGTCCTGTTGTCCCCTTTGGGAGGATTTGAACTGTGCAATAGTTTATCTGATTCCTGGAAGATTTGCAATCTGCTGGCCTAAGTGGGTGAGAAGTGAATGAGTAGATTATTTCTTGATTTAGGATAAAGGTCAATGATACTGTGAGCCTGGAAAAGCATCAATTAGTCTAAGGAATGCCCAGTGGTTGGCAGAACTGAGTACAATTATCAGACTTG
Organism: Pteropus medius; assembly: GCF_902729225.1. Lineage (NCBI taxonomy): Eukaryota > Metazoa > Chordata > Mammalia > Chiroptera > Pteropodidae > Pteropus > Pteropus medius. The sequence goes on from NW_024345601.1 coordinate 19,141,958, forward strand.
AGGTATAGATGTGAGAAAGAAAAAGAAAAGGTAAACTAAGGAAAACAGAAAGAGTTTTAATAAAGGGGATAGGAATAAGATGAATAGGGTAGAGGACAAGAGGAAAGAGAATTGAAAACAGGTCCTGGGGAGGAGCCACACTATTTTTTGAAAACGAATTATACACAAGTCACTGGAGAAGGAAAGTTAAAAGGAAGACCATTCACTGGTTTATTATGTGTTTGATGATTAGAGTCTTAGGATCGGTTGGATATTATCTGCATTGTATAGAGGAAGAAACTAAGGCTTGGAGAGATTACAATCTGGATTTGAGAACCTGGTTGTCTAACTCTGAACACTTTTGTCTTTTTCATCGTGTGATGGGGCTTTTCAATATTTCAGGGAGATTCAGAGATGAATAAGACACAAATCCTTTCTTCAAAGAGCTCAAGGCCTATAGTACACATCGCAAAGCAGTGGCATCCATATGCTACAGAAACTCGCCTCAAGCCTGCTTACAGAATCTGTCTTATGGCTTTTGTGGAAATTTGCTGGATAATATTCCACTTCTATGTGAGGCTGAGGCACAGGCACAGGCACAGGCACAGGCACAGGCACAGGCATGCTCAGAGCTAGCTAACTTTTGTAGGGAGCAGGTCCTGCCGGCTGCCTGTTAGGGAAAAGGAGAGGTGGAGAGGCATGGTCTGTTACTCCAGTTTAGGGTAAGGCAAGTATGAGGAATGCTGGGAGAATTTTCTGCAAGTTCAAGGCTACTCTATTATTTTCTAGAAGCTCTTTATCTTTTAATACATTCCAGACTTATTCCAGGACCTTTGCCAGGTCCTAACTTGAGTAAAATTATAAAGTTGGCCCATAGTGTCATAATACCTCATGGCTCCCATCCACAGCATCTTCTACCAGAATTACAGAAGATTCAAAATGTTTCTTGAGTTACCTTTCTACTCCACCCGCTCCAGACGCAAATAACCTGAATAAATTAACTGGAGGAAAAAAATAATAATAACGATGGAAGCACAGCAACAATGAAGCCAGAGGTGCAGACGACTTCTTTGACAGAGTATTAAATGCTTCAAATACAGGATAAAATGCTGCTGCTTTTGTCTACATATGAGAAGTAAGACACCAGGTGTTAAGAACAAAACGAGTGAAAGATCTTTAAATCTTTGAGCAGACAAATAAGAGCTTTCACCGTGGCCAACTAAAGGGAAGATAGAGAAGTTTAAGAGGGCAAAAGAACCTCTCTCCTCTCCTCTGTTCTGAATATACAAGAAGGTAAAGCGAATGAGAGCTCAATCAAGTTTAATGAGCGCTAAATCAAGGACTGTTCTATTGACAAACTAATTTGGAAATCATTTAAGAAAAATGGTGCTTCAGCTCTTATTTATATCTGCTGGAGAGAATGGGCCATGTTCTTTCCCCTGCGTTAAATAACATGTCTTTAGCCCAGGAACTTAAAGTCCATTTTTCTTTTATATCTCCAGTACTCAGGGACTGGGTTGTTAATAATTTAGCTAATTGAGTAAAACCTAATGCTTCAAATCTTGAAGCAGGGAAATAAAAATCCCAAGATTTTCTGTAGATATGGGATGCATAATATTTAATGCTTCAGAGATCATTAGTAAAAGAAAATATTACAGACATACACACCCTCTGAGAGTCTAACTAATGAACATCTCCCAGCTGCTGTTGAAAAATCAGCAGTAGCATCGGCACCAATTTCAAGACAAAGCACAGCTGACAGATGTTTGAAGGGATAAATCAGGCTGTACAAGGATTAAAATAATAAGTCCCCAGTGCCTTTAAAGGCAGAGGTGCCACAGCAAACTATTTCCAGCTACTTGAGTGCAACTGAAAGATGGATCCCAGGGGCTCTTTATCTAGCAGCCCAGTAGGCGTTTGAGTGGTATATTACTAAAATCTAGCACAGGTTCTAAACACACCAGATTTTAAGCTTTTATTGTTACCTCTGTTTTACGGGAGTCTCAAGGATTCTGCTTCAGTTACAATATTTAGGACATGATGTAACTAAATGTGAATTGGGCCAATATAATGAAACATAAGTGACAGCGGTTTTTTATGCTCATTGCAATGGATGCTTAGCATGGTGATAACAACTATTATTTTTTAAAAAAAGGCTGGTAAACAACCTCCTGATTGAGAAACATGTCCTTATTGGGAATCTATTATGTGTCTCTTCCTATTTATCATTAAGCTGGTGGATTAAAAAGGGAGACTATTTGAAAAAATCTAAATGGTTTCATATCAAACTTATGGAACACTTGTGAGCCACAGGACTTCTCCTACAATACCACTCTGGATGTGACTTTATTACATCACTTACTAAATTGTATTTTAATGGTGTGAATGCATGCTAGCTGCATTCCCTTGCCCGATACCGATGTGAGCCTTTTGAGGGCAAAACCTGGATCTGAGCCACCTTGTGTTCCTCGGAGCCTTAGACAATGCCTCTGATACAGAAGATTTGATAAAGGCCTAGCATTTTCCTATGTGTCATGGTGTGATGCTTAATTTTATGGTCAATTTGACTGAGCAACAGGGTGGTTAAATATTTGGTCAAACATCATTCTGGCTGTTTCTGTGAGAGTGTTTTTGGATGAGATTAGCATTTAAATCAGTAGACTGAGTAAAGCAGGTTGTCCTCCCTAATGTGAGTTGGCCTCATCCAATCAGTTGAAGGCCTGAATAGAACAAAAACGCTGACCCTTCCCTGAGTAAGAAAGACTTCTTTCTGACCGACAGCCCTTGAACCAGAATATTGGCTTTTTTCCTGCCTTTGAACTTGAACTGAAATATTGGGCCTAGAGCCTGCTGACTCACCCTGCAGAAATTGAGCCTTGCCAGCATTCATAATCATGTGAGCCGATTCCTTACAATAAATGGTCCTGACTTAAAAAAAAAAAAAAAAAGTCTTCAGACTATTAAAGTATAAAATACAAGTAGAAGTGTAAGAAGTTATATGGAAGGCAAGGACTGACAGACAACCCAGGATCTCTGAGCCTGTGGTTTACTACTCCGGATTTGTGTCATTATCAGTGCTCCTTAAAATATGACCCATAAACTGTCACTAATCAAAGATAAACACTTCTGTGTTTAGAAACTTTTATAGCAATCTGACATTACAACGGCATCCAATCATGTGGTTTTCATTTCATTTACAAAAATATCAGTTTGGAACCTAAAACAAGCAAAAATAGCAACAACTGGTCGTTTACACAGACGGTTTGAGACACACTGACCTAGAAAGCTGATGCCACCTCAGACCAATTAAATCAGAATGAGGGAGATGTGGAGCCTGAGTATTTCCTGGGTATTATGCTCTGCAAGGGATTCTAATGTGGTGATCTAATACCTAATTCAGCATGAGTACTCATCAATCTGTATGGAAGCTGGTCAGCGCCCACCAATCAGAACAGAAGCAGACTATAAACAATCAATACTGTAGTACCAGTACCAGCTTTTCATGTTAGAGGGTCCAGATGAGATAAATCATTTTATGAAGAAGTCTGAGTTAATTTGGATTGGCACAGCCACATACGAAGGGAAGATACTATTCCTGTTTGTATCGATATGCTTCAAAGGGATTCTAAATCGGAAATTTATGGCCGTGAAGTACAGCAAAACTCTATTATGGAATGGAGCAAAGATATACTGGGGCTCAAATTATATTCCTTGAAATGTGACAATTACCTAAAGGTAAAGACTATTAAATGCAGCTATTGTGTCTTCTCTACTAATAAGAAAATAATCTATCCTATTAGATTTCTATACGCTGACAGCTACAACTATGTCAAGTAGATTTTATTCAAAGGGGTAGGACCCATCATCATATTTTTCAAAGTAAACACTGTTAAACATTATCAACCTTATATATTTCTTTTTAGATCTGTAAGTCATTTTAAATCATAACAAATTCACTTAACAAATCTTCATGTAGTAGAGATGTGAAATAATCCTATTCCAGAAAATATTGTTATGAATAATATTAGTAAGATCTGTGTTTCTTTCTCCTTGGTTTGAGATATGTAATTCTCATAGTGAAAGAGAATAAGAACATCTATGTATCAAAATACATATCTTGAGACAATAATCATTCTTTTAAAGAGGAAAGTGAGCAGTCCTGCCCACCACATGTAACAGCCACCAGCCAAGGGACTCCTCCAAACATTCCTGCAGCCTCCAACTCAGATACAGGGGAGACCTGGGACACATGGGGTTTGTCCTCTGCTCAGCTCCAACTATTCCCACAACTGCCAGAACAATGAAAGACGCAATGATGGATGCACCGAAGAATGTACTAGAGAAGCAGGATCAAAAGAGGTGATGTGGACTTTTAAGATGAAATATCTAATAACCACACCAACCAGTATTTTAAAGAAAAAAACAGACCAAAATACTCTGGTTTCTGGAACTGCTTTCATGGATCACATGTTGATAGTTGAGTGGTCCTCAGAGTTCGATTAAGAGAAATCACATAAGCCTCTTCAAAAACCTGTCATTGCATCCTGGCTCATTGGTTTGCACTATGTGGCAGATTTATTTGAAGGAATGAAGGCATTTCGAGGAGTAGATAATGAAATCTGACTCTTTCAAACTCATTCGGTCCTTTCGACATGGACAGAACGTACCGATCTGCTGTAAGGGCAGCTTTGCTGGAATTTGACAAGGAAGAGCTTTCAAAGTATTTTCAATAGCTTGTGAAATTGGATCAAGAAGGGCTCCTATATTCAACATCTGCTAGTCTATATATTTGTCCTACACTCATCGGAACTGAGCCTTCTCTTGGAGTCGAGAAGCCTACCAAAGCCCTGATCTTCGTAATCTTGAGTCCAATGGGTTTTTATTTTTCAAGTGGAACCTTTAATCCAGTATCCCTGTGGGCCAGTCTGAAGTCTGTAAGAGCCTGGAAAGGTGGGACTGGGACTGCAAGATGAGAGGGAATTATGGCTCATCTCTTTTTGCCCAATGTGAAGCAATAACAGGTGTCAGCAGGTTCTGTGGCTCTATGGAGAGGATAATGAGATAATGGAAGTTGGAACTATGAATCTTTTTCTCTACTAGATAAATGAAGATGGAGAAGAAGCACTGGAAACTCTTCTGCTAGATGGCATCATTCTTCCAGGAGTGACATGGCAGAGCATTCTGGGCCTGGCACACAAGTGCAGTGAATTTAAGGTGTAGAGGAGAGGTACCTTACCATGGGTGACTTGACAATAGCCCTAGAGCAGAAACCAGTGAGGGGGATGTTTGGCTCTGGCACAGCCCGTATTGTTTGTCCAGTTTCTGATATACTGTACAAGAGACTACACATTGCAACTATGGAGAATGGGCCTAAGCTTACAAGCTGGATCTTGGATAAATGACTGATATTCAGTACAGAAGAGAAGACAGTGACTGGACAATCATTGTATGCTGAATGGAAAATACAGGATACTATCTGTGTGTGACTGGGACATACTGTTGCCATTAGAATTATGATAGATTTTTTTGGCTTCCTGTTTTTAGTTGTGCATTATGTGTATTATCAGTGTTATCACAGTGGTTGTTTCTCATGCCAGAGAAAATGAACTGCAATCATTAAATGATGTTTTGTAAACCTGGCAGTAGAAGCTTATCTTACTTTCCCTTAGAAAGATGATGATGTAAGCCATATAGCAAAGAATTTTCCTCAATAATCTTAGTGCCTCACTTAGTACTTCACTCAGATACAAAAACATTTGTTTATTCTTTAGCTTAAGTTATATTCTACTCCTCAATCGAATGAATTATTTTGGTGCTTGAAATCAGATCTGAGTAAAATTCATAGGTAGCATTACCTATGACACATTTTCATCCTCAGAAAGCGTTTTGTTTTTTTAAAATCATGACTTCGAAAAACTGGATTTCCTCATGCCACATTTTTTTTGCAGGCCCTCTAAGTCTATCTTAAGGCAAATCTCTCCCTTCTTCCTGATGTCACGATCTGCTCTAAGATCAACTTGTGCATCAGTAGGATCTGTGCACATTACCATCACTGCCGCTTCCACTTTGGACTGTGAGTGGCTACTTGTTTGGCTCCACTACAACACTGAGGGTCTTGTGCCTTAGAGATCTTTATACCCCCAATGCCTGGTACATCATAGGTACTCAGTAAATAATAAATAAATGAACATTTGCCTTCTTAAAAAAGAGAAAGAGACAATGCGTTCTTTAAAGTTAAGATGAAGCAATGACATTGAGGACTACTCTGATTTTGGCAATCTAAAAGCCCAAGTTGTGTCTTCCGCCTTTTCCTTCTTAGTAGATTTTCCTCAATTATTGATTTCTCTGCATTGCCATTACAATTTGAGAAGTTATCATCATCTAACTGAATTCCCTACCATATCCTGAATTTGTCCTACACCAACACTACCGAGAGATCCTATGACATCTTTAAATTCTTCTTTAAAATTCATACTGGTGTGAGCTGAAATTTGTCTGCCTATAACGTTATTCAGTGGTTTGTGTTTTCTACCTCTACCCTACCTTTACCTATCTCAGGATTCCTAGAGAATATTCCATATCATAAACCTTCCAACAGTCAAGGAAATTCATATCATTGAGCCAACTCCTTTTTAGACTAAATGCCTCTACTTCCACCAATCATAAGCGACTCTTCAATACTGATAACCATTCTGGTGACTACACTCTGATCAGGATCCTGTTTCATAGTACAATGACTGCCCACCACTAGTGGGCTTTTCTCCAGTACCTACCTTCTTCTCTTGAGTTTTATGTGAGACAGCTGTCTGTCCTCATTCTGTTTATGCCAGTTATATTGGTCATTTTAATCGTGTAATTTAATGAAAAATTACATAAGCCGATGAAGCATGAGTGAGAAAAGAAAGTTATCATTTATATAAAAATTAAGTTGAATGATTGGAGAAACTTGTTGCAGATGAGTCTCTTAAAATATTGCTGTTGAAATAAGAGCAAGAAAACTGTATAAGAAAAAAGGAAAAACAAAATAAAATTCTAGAATGATTTGGATTGATTGGAAGATGTCTTCAGGTACTTGCTCCTTAAAAAAAAGCTAGATATCTTAGATAATTTATTAAAGATGGGATTTATTTAAATGAGAAAACAAAAAACTCCAGAGGGCTCACATTCAGAGGGGTGATATTCCAAATATTGTTACACTCCATCAGAACACACACCCAGCTAACAAGAATGGAGTCGGGTCCCAATCCACAGATATGGCTGCACCAGTGTGTTCTAAGTGAAGGTAAGCTCCACCCTCAAAGAAAAAGGCCTGATCCTGTGCCAAAAAAGTATGTGAAAGAATGAACATTCATAGTTCAAGTTAAAAAATGTAATGTGCTTTGGATATTTTTATATTGACTCACTCCTAAAGAGATTCTACTACACAATGAGCTGGAGATGGGATCTGAAAAACAGTTGTCTGACCTCAAAGAGCATTTGCTTGACATCTGTGTATATTGCCTGCAAATGTTTTAAGCTACAGTTTTTCTTTAACTAAATACCATAGTCTATTAATACATTCTAGGGTTGCATAAGCATTCCGGAAAGCTTATGCACATTTGGAAAGCTTTTGCCATATTGATGACTCACAACTTTATTTCAACTAAAACTTTTTCATACTCGATCACCATATATCCTTTATCCTCTGTTGGTGGTGTTCTTTTTGTATCCAAGTGCCAGACCTTAAAATAATCCCTTTTAACTTTCTTCTTTGTGGATTTGGCTTTTGAATTCTGTCAAACAACATATCCTGGCCCCCTCTCTCTGAGCCTCATGTCATCAGCTAATTTAATAAGCAAGAACTGAGTCTGCCTTTTTAAAATCTGACCCTGTCAGAAGGCTCCCTGAGCAGTCAAGATGAGTACTATAGATACTGCCTTCATTGCTTCCTCGTGGAATAATTGGTGATTGCAGCCACAACTCTGGTTGTCCCAAGATGCCAAGGCTGTCTTCCAGCAGAGCCTCATGCATGGCACCACACCTGGCTTGTCCACAACTGCATTTAGCCTAATACACAGGGTATTCAATAAATGTGTTTAAATCAGAGAAATGTCCTTCTGTTTCTGGCATAGGATGACAAGAAAGGCTTCTCTAGAAAAAAAAAAAAACCAAAAACATCTGCTACTTTTCCCAGCCATCATATACACGAACAACTTCGCAAGTATCACCAAAGCCATGAACCTAAACTTGGGAGAAGAATGAGCATAGATGAATTAAGATGTTTTAGAAAGTATTTGAATGTACAATTGAACCAGCATTATTTCTTATGTTAGGATTTGAATATTGCAAAAGACTGTATTGATTGCCTAAATCTAAAAATAATTTCATTAATGGAGGCAGATGTAATGCAATTTAATATGCAAATTAATGCTGCATTCACTGAAAAATACTAAATCACTCCGTTTAGCAATCCGACTGAAAATCGCTAATAAAATTTGAGACAATTTTTTTTTCCTTTCACAAACTTACTGAAAACTCTTGAAAGACAATACATGTCTTCTAGTTCTGAATAATCTACCCAGAAGTCAAGAAATAAGCCCAAACTAAGGTGAGATATAATGCTTATTATTCTTTGAATGTTGTTCTAAATTAAGGAGACAAGTTGTAGAAAAGTTAACTACTGTGAACTGGAAAACCTCCAATTAAGTAGTTGGGTTTCAACCTCTCCTTGACTCAAAGAACATTTATCAACCCATACAGAAATCAAGACTGAAAACAAGGGCTAGTTTAGATAACAAAAAACTCTCATTCATTTTCTCCATGTTGACAAAATATACTCTCTGCCCACAAACCTAGTCTGTGTCCATGCACACACAAACCAATTTGAAACAAAAACAAGTGAGCGTTTAAATTTAGACCAATTATGACAGCAAAAGCTGTGTTCTCTGGCATTCTACCAAACAAAAAGCTGCAGAAACCAGCACTTCCGATTCCCCTAGTCTCATGTGTATTCTAGCAGCAGGGACTGGCAGTGGAGCTAATTCTAATCAACGACAAAGCTATTTAGATCCCACAGGACTGACTCTGGGAGTCACTGGGGCAGCTGGGATGTAGGCTGTCAGTTGTGGTTGTGACGGATGTGGTGGTCATAGAGTGGCCCCGTCTTCTATCCCCTCAGGGCAATAGGGGCGGCTGTAGAGCACGGCATCCCTGAGGAGAGGGACGACCTCTCAGGAACTCATAGGCTCAAACTGTGCCCTACAAGCAGACTTCACAGCTTCCTATTTTTTTAAAAAAATGTTTTTAAAATTCTGGTAAAAAATACATAACATAAAATTTACATTTCAACAATTTTTAAGTGTACAATTCAAAAGCATTAATTGCATTCGTGTTATTATACAACAATCACCGTTATCTATTTCCAAAATGTTTTCATCACCTCAAATCGAAACTTTTTAGCCATTAAGCAATAACTCTGCATTCACTCCAAGGTCCTGGTAAGTTACTTTCTGGCTCTATAGATTTGCCTTTTCTAGATATTTTATATTACAATTGGACTCATACAATTTTTGTCCTTTTGTGCTTGGCTTATTTTACTTAGCATAATGCTTTGAAGATTCATGCATGTTGTAGCATATATCAGAACTTCACTCCTTTTCATGGCTGAATAACATTCAATTGTATGTATGTACCACGTTTTGTTTATCCATTCATCTGTTGATGGACATCTGGGTCGTTTCTACCTTTAGCTATTGTAAATAAATTCTTCAATGAACACTGGTGTATAAGTATCTGTTTGAGCCCCTGTTTTCAATTCTTTCAATTTTTTTTTTTTTTTTTTTTTTTTTTTTTGCTTTTCAATACCTAAAAAGTATAACTTCTGGATCATATGGTAATTCTATGTTTAGCTTTCTGAGGAACCGTCAAACTGTTTTCCACACAAATGCACCATTTTACATTCCCACCAGCAATGTACAAGATTTCCAATTTACATCTTAAGACCCAAGCAGAGTGGATAGTTTAACCAGGGGTTACCTCGAAATTACCCATCATCCTTATTCCACCTCAGACTACATAAGACAAATTTCACTATAAGCTATTATAGTTACCAGCCCCAGATCTGCAGTTCCTCACTGGAATTCCCCTAAGACCTTTTTTTCTGTGCCTCAGGCCGATTACTCTCCAATTTATAGCTTCATTCACTCACTCACTCTCTGTTTCCCTCTTGGCTGAAGCAGTCTAATCCACCTATGACTCTAGCTCATCTAAACCACCAGGCCCAACACCGATCCAAGTTGGTACCCCTCTCCCCCTTTCCTCAGTCTTTGCCTGACCTTACCCCACTCAGCATTTCTTGTCCCTGCTCCTTAGTTAATGTGCATCTTACTGCCATCTTCCTAGAGCCAGTTCTCCACTTATTAAAATGAGGCGAGACACTCCTTTTGACTCCGATATTGTACAATGCTGTCCTATGACTGGCATAATTCTATTTAAATAATTTTAGCCAGAGGCAGGAGGCTGACTAATTAATGGATACTTCAGTAGACATTTCCTTCATCCCTTTTCTAGCACTTATACTTTTTTTTCAGTCATCCAACTGCCTCCATCCTACTTGAAGACATAGTTACCTCATTACAATGGCTTCCAAACTTGTCCAAACTTGTTTCTTTGCCTCTAAATTGCACCTCAGTGAATCCATCTTGTCAGCTGCAATCATAGTATAGCACTTACAGCATGAATTCTTACCCAAACCCTTCAACTGTTCAGCAGTTCCTACACAATACAATTCAAACGCCTGATTCTAGCAGTTCAGACCTCCCATGATGGCCCAAACCACCTTTCCCTCACTATCTCCACTATTTCCTATCAGCTCCTCTCTGCCCAGGCTATGCACGTCCCTCTGTGTCTGGTTCATGACTTGGCCTTTGGGTTCTCATTCACCAAGGACTCTTTCCTAATGAATCTCTACATTTTGTTCAAAGATAGAGTTTCCTTGATGACTCCAGCTAGAAGCGAAATGTATATCTTCTTGCATAGTTTGTGACATTTGGTTCATGTTTTAGCTTGATCTGAAAACCATTCAGTGAGCTTGGGGTGTCACTAGAAGAGGGCAGATGGCTAGTGGATAAATGGTCTCAATCAGGTCACCTTGGGGCATTCACTAATGTCAGGCTCTGGTCCTCAGGCTGGTAAGTATGGAGTCTGACTATGAACAGCATATTCTGAGCAGAATTATTCTTAGGAATAATTACCTGATCTCAGGGAACTAGTGTGTGTGTGTGTGTGTGTGTGTGTGTGTGTGTGTGTGTGTACACATGCACATGCACTGCAGAATGCCATTACATTAATTAATTTACAATGACAGTTATAACCTACATGGATAGAATATGTATGTCACATGAGTAGAAGAGTATCTCCCTGAAGGATAGACTTACTCTAGAAGCCAATTTATAAACAGAATATTAAGTGAGTGTAGAATCAAAATAAGTTGCTTGCTTTATGAGCCAAATGGGGATTCCTTTGTCACAGGATATAAACTGCTCATCTTCTCAGGGCAATGAGCACTAGATTTGGGAGTTACCTCCTCTTTGAACTGACAACCTTCTGTCAATTCAGTTTTACTTCAAAAAGACTAAATATATTTCACCACAACATTACACCTCACTCCCCACCTCCACCCCACATACTCCTTGAGGCATTCGGGCATCTTTGAGTATAGTTTTACTTTTCCCCAAATCTGCATTAGCTTACGATCTTTGGTTTATCCTCAGACCAAATTCAGCCACTGTGGATGTGTCTAAGTGTACCTTTCTAGTTTGGCTTTCAGAAGACAAAGCTTTTTTCCTCTCCTTCTCTATGTTCTTAGGAGTTACTTTACTGTTCCACATTTGATTATTCTGTGCCACTGAGCACAAATTCCGTTGCACTATTGGGCTCAGCCTTTATTTCCATGTATGAAAAGAAAACTCCTTGAGGACAAGGCCTATGTCTTGTATGTCTGTCTATACGTTACATGTCCACACCAATACAGCAGGCATTCAGCTAACATTATTGAAAAAGGAACAACTAGAGGCCATACTAATATATATATTGTGCAAAGTTCTCTCTAATTCTTGCTTCTCTCAGATATGTCTACCATTAGTGATTGTCTTGAGATAATTTTAAATGTTGGTTGCTCATGAAAATGCTCTGAATGAAAAAAAAAAAAAATTATCCAATGCTTTCAGGCCATAAATGTGTAACCGTGGAGAAATAGTCCCTACTAGGTCCAAGGGATCTTCCTGTTGGGAGAAAACTAGATTGGAAGACCCTTTAGGATTTGCTTCCACCCTACCAGGAGGCTCTGACCTGGAACTGGGACTGGGTCCTTCATCGCTGCCCTTTTGACTAAGGCTGACCTCCTTTGATTGGAGCAGCAAACCTCAGAGTTACAGGGAAGCATGCCAAAGTTCCTTGGTTGTGTGTTGAGCCAAATAGTCTGAAGACGAATTCTTCTACATTGAGAGTAACAGATTATTTTCTTCCCTGGCCATCTTTAGAAGGCTCCAAAGGAAGAAAGACAAAATGAAACCTGAGTGAACCTTACTCACAACTTTGCCGCATGGTGCTGGGTTATCCGGTGTGCTCAGTATTTATCTCCTGATTTCAATAAGGAAAACAAAATGAATAGGAAAGAAGAACACAAGAAATAGAAAACTCTTTCTAAAGATTGGCTTTAACTGTATTTAAAGTCAACTGGAGAAAACTTTTTTAAAAAAATTTCAAAATCGGTGCAAGCAAAATCTCCATTTGTCCAGGATCCCAAGAGAAATGCTATCACGATGTATGTTTTGTGATGGTGCTATGGGCCCAGATAATAGGACTGGGGCAGGACAGTTGGGCACAAGGGAATCCTGCCCAGCCTTTTGTTTCACGCAGACTCACAATGCAGCCGACTGGGGAATCCAGCGTGTTTTTCTTATCGACTCTTCCTGTTTTCATTGTGAATTATCAAACAATTCTCCAGATATTGATTTTTATCTTCGCACAAGGTAAATTTTAGTTTCTATTGGCACAAGCTGATTCAGTGCATTTCTCTAAAATTTGTTAAAAAACACAGTTAGTGGAACAAAACAGGACAGAAAAATCAGCGAGGAGAACTTTCTTTTTTCCTGTTGTTATGAAAGTGTAGGAGCTTAAATATATGTCCTAATGCAATAGATCACTGATTTGGACTATAATTATTGGTTATTTCTGGCCTCGAAATTTTCACTGGAATAAAATAAATGTATTTTCTGTCCAGACTTCTCTCTTGCTGTGTGTGTGTGTATGTGATGGGGGTGGGGGAATACTAAATCAAAAAGGAAATGAAATATCACGATTAGATCACTACTAGTATGATTGTATTATATTGTCTACTTATTTTAAAAGATTCGTTCATTAATTCAACAATTTATTACGTGACTGTTATATACCCAAATGATGTTGGATATACCCTAATTTTTTTCCTCCTTTTTTAAAATTCAATTTGACTTTGGTTAATAAAATCATGTCGATTTTAAGCATACAATTCAATAATACGTCATATGTGTATTGCATTGCATGTACACCACCCAAAGTTAAATTTCCTTCCGTCACCATATATTTCAACCCTCCTACTCCTATCTACTTCTCTTTGTCCCTGACTTCCCTCTGGTAATCAATAAACTATTTTCTGTGTCCATGAGTCTCTGTTTCTTTGTCATGTTCATTTGTTGCTTTCACTTTTATATACCATATATGAGTGAAATCATATGGTTCTCGACTTCTTCTGTCTGACTTATTTCACTCAAGATCCATCCTTGTTGTTGCAAATGGCAGTATTTTATCTTTTCTTATGTCTGAGTAATAGGCCATTGTATATATGTACCACATCTTCTTTATCCAATCATCTATTAAAGGACACTTAGGTTGTTTCCATGTCTTGGTTATCATGAATAATGCTGCTATGAATACCCAGGTGCACATATCTCTATGAATAAATATTTTCAAAATTTGAGTAGATATCCAGAAGAAGGATTGCTGGGTCATATGGTAATTCTATTTTAATTTTTTGCAGAACCTTCATACTGTTTTCCATAGTGGTTGTACCAATCTGCAGTCCTACCAGCAGTGTATGAGGGTTCCTTTTACTCTGCATCCTCTCCAACACTTGTTATTACATGTCCTGTTGATAGCAACTATTCTAACAGGTGTGAGATGGTATCTCATTGTGGTTTTGATTTCCCTAATAGATAGTGATGTTGAGAATCTTCACGTTTGTTGGCCATTTGTATGTCTTCTTGGGAGAAGTGTCTGTTCAGGTCCTTTGCCCATTTTTTAACTGGATTGTTTGTTTTTTTTATTGTTGAGTTATATGAGTTCTTTGCATATTTTGGAAATAAGCCCTTATCAGAGGCATCGTTTGCAAATATCTTCTCCTACTCAGATAGTTGCCTCTTTATCTTAACAGTTATTTTGCTGTGCAAGAGCTTTATTTTTGCTTTTACTTCCCTTGCCTTTGAGGTCCAATTCATAAAATCCTCTATAAATCCAAGGTCCATGAGTTCGGTACCTGTGTTTTCTTCTGTGCAATTTGTCTCGGATCTTATATTCAGGTCTTTGATCCATTTTGAGTTCATTTTTATATATGGTGACATTAGTCTAGTTTCATGCTTTTGCATGTGGCTTTCCAATTTCCCAGAACCATTTATTGAACAAGCTTTCCTCATACCATTGTATATTTTTGGCTCCCTTGTTGAAAATTATATACAAGGATTTATTTCTGGACTCTCAATTCTGTTCTACTGTTCTGTGTGTCTGGTTTTTTTTTTTGTTGTTGTTGTTGTTTTGTTCGTTGTTGTTGGTTTTTTTTTTTTTTTTTGCCAACACCATGTTGTTTAGATTATTTTTGCTTTGTAGTATAATTTGAAGTCAGGCAGAGTGATGCATCTGGCCTTGTTATTTTTTTCTCAGGATTGGTTTGGCTATTCGGGGTCTTTTGTGTTTCCATACATATCTGATGATTTTTGTTCTACTTCTTTAAAAAATGTCATTAGGGTTTTGATGGGGATTGCATTAAATTTGTATATTGCTTTGGGTAATGAAGTTATTTTAACTAGGTCGATTCTTCCAATCCATGAACACAGAATATATTTCCATTTTTTTGTTTCTTCTTTAATTTCTTTTAATAACGTCTTATAGTTTTCACTGTGTAGGTTCTTCAAATACTTCATTAGGTTTACTCCTAGGTATTTTATTCTTTTTGTTACAATTAAAAAATAAGTTGTTTTTTTCATTTCTTTTTCTGAAAATTCATTTTTAGTATATAAGAATGCTATGCATTTTTGTACATTGATTCTATATCCTAAACTTTACTGTATTTGTTGTTTCTAATAGGTTTTGGTGGAGTCTTTAGAGTTTTCTGTATAGAGAATCATATCATCTGCAAAAAGTGACAATTTGACTTCTTCATTTCCAATCTGGATACCTTTTATTTCTTTTTCTTGCCAGATTGCTCTAATTCGAACTTCTAACACTATATTGAATGATAATTGTGAGATGGGACAGCTTTGTCTTATTCTTGACCTTAGAGGAAAGGTTTTTAGTTTTTCACCATTAAGTATGATGCTAGCTGAGGGTTTGTCATATACAGTCTTTATTATGTTGAGGTACTTTCCTTTAACCATTTTATTAAGATTTTTAATCATAAATAGATGCTGTATTTTGTCAAATGCTTTTTCTGTATCTATTGATATGATCATATGTTTTTATTCTTTATTCGTTTATGTGGTATATCACATTAATTGATTTGCATATGTTAAACCATCCTTGTGCCCTTGGAATAAAGCCCACTTGATCATGGTGTATAATCTATTTAATGTATTGTTGTAGTAGATTTGCTAGTATTTTGTTTAGGATTTTTGCATCTGTATTCATCAGAGATTTTGATCTGTAGTTTTCTTTTTTTGTGTTATCTTTACCAGGTTTTGGTATCAGAGTAATATTGGCCTCATAAAACGAGTAAGGAAGTATTGCCTCTTCTTCAATTTTTTGGAAGTTTGAGAACAGGTATTAACCCATTTCCTGTTTGCCCCAAGAATGCTTGCCAGCAGCACTTGCGGCTACAGCGTTTACCCTAACTCGGGGATTATAGTCCTAACCTTACCCCCAAAGTTTGCCACAAAAATACTTGCTTTAATTATTATTTTTGCATCACTCTAGTATATTGATAGTCTTTGGAAACAAATGACATCATTCTATTTCTAACATTCTGTTTTTAGTAGTGGTATTTCCATTTACAAAATATAGTAATTCTTGATCATTAAAAATGTAAAATCCTAGAAAATGTAGCATTCCTATGCATGATGTTAACATCATTCTCAAAACAATTGTTAGCCGGAGATTCATTTGATGAATCTGATTTATGTATACATTTCTGTTACATTAGGATTAGAGACAAATTCTATTTAGAAATAACTCCAAGAACACTTTTTATATTTGATTTTCACATTGAAAACCATTCAGATTTGCTTCAGCTTCAAAGAATGTGTTTATGTAAAATTAATGCTGGCAGCAAGCTGCACTTTTTTTTTCTAAATGGGAAATAGGTTAAATTATCACTGAATGTTTGGTAGCATTCACTAGTGAAGCCATCTGATGATTGTTTCAATTTCCTTACTGTTGATTGGTCTATTTAGATTTTCCAGTTCTTCATGATTTGGTCTAAGAAGGTTGTATATTTCTAAGAATTTGTCCATTTATTCTAGGTTACTGAATTGAGTGGTATATAATTTTTCATAGTATCTTGTTAGATGCTTTGTACTTTAGTATTATCTATTGTAATTTCTCCTCTTTCATTTCTGATTTTGTTTGTGTCCTTTCTCATTTTTCCTTAATGACTCTAGCTAGAGGTTTGTCAATTTTATTAATCTTTTCAAAGAACCAGTTCTGTGTTGCATTCGTTTTTTTCTATTGTCTTTTTGTTCTTAATTTCATTTAATTATACTCTAATTTTTATTATTTTCTTCCTTCTACTGGTTTGGGATTCATTGGTTCTTTTCTAGTTTTTTAAGATGTAATGTTAGGTTATTTATTTGGGATTTTCCTTGTTTCTTGAAATAGGCTTAAATGACATGATCTGTCCACTTATTACTACTTTTGCTGAAATATACCCTCATTTAGCTGATTTCTATATCCTGGATTTCTTTGAATTCCTAGAAACAGAGTAACCCTTTCCATATAAATATAAGACTTCCTTATTCCCAGCGTATTAGGAAGAACATTGAAGTCTTTTTGAAGATGATATGCAAGGAGTGCTGGTTTCTTCTAAACACAGATGCAGGAAGTAGGCTGTGTTCCCTTCTCTACAAATCAGAAATAACACTCTTTGATGCTAATAGTCTGATAAAAAATAAGAGATGAGGTACTGAAGAACTAGGTCCACCTCTAGGATAACAATGTTAAGTTATTTGAATTACTTTACTTTCACTATGTCTTCCCACCAAATTATCTAATTCGTTCTAATAAATTTATGCGAAATAGCATAGTATCAAAAGTCTAGCACCTGAAAGAAATTAAACCATACACTAAAACAACCCAACTTCATGCCAAATATTATAACATTGAAAGGCATATGCATAACAATATAGACAGATAGATAGATGTTGACAAGTTTTATTCAAATTGTTGATGCATTAGCTTTGCAGTTCTTGTACCCGGAGAAACACAGAAAATCAGAGAAAATATTATATATATGCAACAGAGCCAGTAAAGTTACTTGCAAATTTACTTAAAAGGCTTATTAGCACTTTTTTCTCATAACTTTTTAATGAAAATCCATAAAACATTGTGGCAAAGCAAATTAACTTAGAAATTAATTAGAGATGTTAAAAAAGAGATGTTGGACTAATACAAAAGAGACCAGAAAGTTATTTTCACTATATTAATATGATAACCAAATTATTATAGTTTATCCTAATTCACCAAATTCTTTCATCCTATGCTCATTGACTCTTGATACAATCACTCATGGCTCCTCAGAACATTACTATAAATATTTCATAAAGATCACTGCTTCCAGAAATATGGGAGACCGTGTTGTTGTGAGGGACCCTCTTGATGTAGAAAAGATCTTAGTTAGGACCTGCTTGCTGATGATCATAAAAACCCAAACCATGAGCTGCTCAGAACTGGAAGTAGATGGGAAGAGCTAGCTTGCCTTAAGGTCTTATGCCTATAGTGCTGTAGTAAATTAGATATTGATTCACAGGACAATAACAATGTAGATAAGCTGAGCCTGAGAAATCTGTGTTGAATTGTGACTCTCAGAGGGATCAAATGGTCCCAGGTTGGTGCTGACTCTTAGCTCACAGAAGAAGCAGATACGAACACTCTCCTCAGGAAGGTATCCCTTCAGGATCCCAATAAATGAAGAACAAACAAAAAGCCTGCATTCTGAAATCACCAAGCTCAAGAGAAGGCAAGCACCATGAGTGAGTCAGAAGAAATGACAAGAAACAGATTTAGACCCTTAAAAACTGTAGAGACTAGAACTGACAGACATATAATGTAAAATAGGCATGTGTGAACAATTTAAAGAAATAATACAGAAATTAAAAAAAGAATTGTAAAAGAATCGGAAAATATTTTGGGAAGAAAAGGCTAAAGTGCTCTTTAAATATAACTAAAGAGAGAATTAGTGAAGAAAACATCATCATCTTAGAGAGATAAAAAGATGAATATATATAAAACATTTAGAAATATGAAGCAAATGAAAATTTCTAGCATATGTCTAATTAGAATCTCAGAAGGAGAGAAGAGAGATAATGGAGAAATATTTATAAAAGCAATAACTAAGAATTTTCCAAAACTGATAAATGACATTAATCTATAGCTAATAATCCAAAGAGGATGAATAAAGCAGTTCCATGAGTAGACACATTATAGTGAAATTCCTAAACGCCAATGACAAAGAAGAGATATAAAATCCGGGAGTGAAATTTGAAGCAAAATATGGGTTTTTCATCAGTGAAGGAGATGTTCTGTCAACTCTATGTATACTCATCCAAACATGCTGAAATAATACTATATCACTGTAGGTCCAGTGGATTAACTTTGTTTTTTATTTGAGTCCCTGTACATTTATTACAATTGACTATAAGCTAATAGCTCCTGACACAAAAGTTATCTATTAAGTAGATCTAGAGTTTGAGTTTTTGTTCTAAACTCAATTTTAAAAGAGCAGAAATTATTGTATATTAGACATATGCAACTATTCATTTCAGTTGTTTAGAATAGGGTTTCTCAATCCTGACTGCAACTTAGAATTGCTTGTGGAGTTTTGATGATGTATATAATGCACAGATTTTATGGGCATACCTGAATGAAATATAACAAAGTGACACGCCCTTGGTGCAAGATGGCTTACCACATGCTATCTCTCCTGAATTGGAAGGCAGAATACATCTGTGACAGTGCTAAGGTGTATTGACAGGCAGGCTCCTCAGTAGGACCTGCTGGCTTGGAGCAGACAGGTGGCTGGCAGTCCCACCGCGGTCAAGGAAAGAAGGGCCTTCTTCTGGTGGTAGAAGGTTTTCCTGTTTTTACTTTTGGGCAGAACTGCTAACTTTATATTTTCTTCACTCTCTGAAGTGGAGATCTAGGGTTACTTAAATATCAGTTTCATTTGTCTTTAGGGTCTAATACATTTATTAGGACCCTTCTTCAATCTCATCTCTCTTTAGAAAATTTAGCTTGCACATGTACAAAATGACAGATAATATATTCATTACAACATTAGAAGAAAGAATTCCTCGATCTAATTTTAAAAAGCAAAGTGTTTCAAATCAATAGAGAAATAATTAATAACTATGGTACATCCACAAAATAGAATACAGGTTTCTGCTGCAATCCAAAAGTAGAGTGCTCGTATGAAAACTTTTGTAAGCCTAAATGGTGTAAAGTGAAGAACCGATTACTCTAGGACACAAAATAAACTGAGGTAAAGCACAGATGCTCGGACACGACTCCAAACTATGGTGCTTGATGCTGAGATGCTGAGTGTAGTTCCCAGGGAAGGAGACTGGCAGGGCTGTTCTCACTGCTCCGGGTGTGCACTGCTTCAATAACAGTTCACTATGAAACAAATGCTGAATGCTATTTTTGATTTTCATCTTTTTTTTTTTTTTTGTAAAAGTGAAAATCCTCTTTGGATTTCTTTCAGATAGCAAAAACAGGTACAAATATACAAATATAGATCTTTTGTAAAAGCCAAGTGGTGTAAAGCAAATTTTGAAAAGTCGAGGATACCTGTACTATGAAGCTCTAATAAAGGTGAGAGTTTTTATAATTAGACAGTGATAAGAAAAAATCTACAGGGCATATTATTACCTGAAAGAAAATAAACTGAAGAAGCATGTACATAATCATCTATCTACCCTATTACTCAGCAGACATTCCTAGGTCTTCACTCCACATGTGAATCAGCCGAAGAACTTTTAACAAACTGATGACATGGCATCTTAGATCAACCTATACAATTCACAAGTACGAACAGGCAACAGATCAAGAGAAATATGAGTAAACAAAACAAAATAACCCTAAAAATTCTAAATATTATCCTTAGGGAAATTAGAGAGGCTATTGCATATACCAAACAAGAAGAAATTTTTGGAATTAAAAAAATTCAATGGACCACCACATATTACTCTGTTCGAAATTCTGGAAAGACAATTTGAAAAATTTTCAGAGAGGGGAAAAAAATGAGGTCATCCATAAAGGAAGGAGAATCAGATTAACAGATTTCCCATCAGCGACATTGAATATTGAAGTCAAAGAAACAAAGACTGTCAAAAAAACTTGCTGGGCTAATAACTATGAATTTAGGATTCCGTATTTAAACTATTATTTTATGTAACATTGCAGTCATACAAATTCACAGTTAGTTTATTACCCTCACAAGTTCTCCAAAAACATTAGTCAGCAAGGCTCTCCAACAGATCAAATGAAAAAGAAATAATTTAAAAAGAGCACATCATGAGCCACAAGAGTAACAGCTAAAATGATTTAAAAGAAAAAAAACATAAAAGGAATAAAAAGAGAAACCACTGGACCTTCAGACTTGGGGCATCATCCTTTGAGCAGCTGGGGATTAGTATGTTAGCATTCTATTTCTTTCTCTCTAAATCCAATAGCATAACTTGGTTCTGTAGTAAATATAAGAGCATAATCTCATGAATGACTCTTAAATTTAGGTTAAAAGCTTTGCATTATCTATAATAGACTAAACAAGGAATACACAATCATACAGAACAATGTGTAGGGAAGTAGAGAGAAGGGAGACATGGTATAAACTCATTAGGCTGTTTTTTTTTTACAAATCAGAAAGTTAATAGCTGCTGTCTAAAGTGGAAACACACACACACACACACACACACACACACACACGCACGCACGAGGAAAATGTAATTTAAATTACAATGGTAATTCCAGAAGAATTACAACACAGAATTTTGTAGGTTTATTACTGGGAAAGAATATTAGAAATGCAGTGGAAGTTAGCTGACTTTTTATTTTTGACTCTTCTGTATGATTTGACTTTTAAAAGTATATTAAAGACAGCCTTTATCAATAATTACTTAAATTGAAGTAGAATCTATAATGGAATAATACTGTGTAGCCTTTAGAAAGAATGAGATTTGTCAACATATATTTTTGTGGAATTATATGTTTAATGTAAAAAAAGTGGAATTTGCAAAATAATATGGTATCATCCCCATTTAGGTAAAAATAAAACCATATATATGTCTCTGTGTGTGTATATATGTAAACGCACATGAAAATATCGGGGAGGAGAATCTATAAACTGAGGGTGCTGGGGAAAGAAAGAAGCATTTCAATTTTCACTTTTAAAACTTCTGAATTGTTTTAATGTTAAGAATGGTAACACATAATATGTAAATATTACTTTTAAAATAAAGTCTGTACTTTTAAGTTACAAAGACAATATGTAATGAGTGAAAAAATATAAATTTGTAAATGTATAGTGTTATTGCTTCTTTACCTTCATTTAAAACTTTGAATGCTTAAACAGATTATTAAAATTTAAACTATTTTTGTTTTGATAGCCAAATAATGCTAATATTATTTATTAAATAAACTCTCAATTTCCCATGGAATGAAAATGCTCTCGTGATCATATAGTAACTTCCCACAGTTTTTTATGTTTCTCAGTTCAAACTATTCCACTGCTCTATTTGCTTTTCTTTGTGCAAATGGCCTTTTTTTTTTTTTTTTTTTACATTAGCTTTAAAGTAAATTCCAATATCTGGTACTACCTGTACCACCTCATTGTTCTTTCTCCTTTTTATGTGCTTGAGAATTCTTGCATTTATTTTTCCATATGAACTTTTAAATCATCCAGTCCAGTACAAAAAATAAGTCTACTGAATTTGGGGGTGGGGGGGATTACATGAAACATGCATTATTATTGTAATAAAAAAATTTAATATAAAAAGCAGTACGGTTAAATCAATAGAGGTCATTTTCACCATAGGAAGGATAATACAAGGCAGATCTTCTATTGACTGTATGAAGAGCACAAGCAATAAGTGTTAGAGAATCCCACCTTCATGAACAAAACAAAATCTTCACTAAATAGAAAATAAGCCTGTAAACTTCCTCACAGGCAGATCACAACAAAACATGAGTGTTTACAGATGGCTGTGTTCACAGACCTGTGGATATCATAAACTGAATGAACAGACTTCAGTGAAGTGTGAGCGTTTCTTAGACAGCTTGAATGGGTGGTGAGGGACAAGCCACATGGTCAAGGGTGAGAGCTGACTGCCCTAGACTGTGGGTGTGAAGATGTAATTCCCAGCCATAGTCTTTTTCACAGACAATTAATCCTATTTAAGTAACTGCAAAATTGATGGCCCAGGTCGCTGAGTCACTGTAGCTACAAAGAGAAATAAAATGCTCTGCCAATGAGAGGCCTACAGCTCTTGGGAGGAGATATAATCATATAATATAATCAGGGCCAGATGCGTGGCGCCCAGCACAGTGGGAAGATTATATGCACTGGCACTGTGGCAAGAAATATGGCTCAGATCCCTGCTCTCCCATTGTCTGGTTATGAGATCTTGGGCCCTCTTAGCTTCAATTCCTTTATCTGTAAAATATGGATAAAAATGCTTGTGAGTAGAGCTGTTGTGAGCATTAAAAAATACACAAAGCACCTTGAACAATGTTTGACATATAGTGGGCTCTCAACAGATACTAGATATTAATGACCATCGGAAACGTTATGACAGAAACTAGGCAGAGATAGTATTTTAGAGTGTCCGGAGTAGAGAAGAGTGTTTATATGTGAGAATGCCGTATGAATGGCATTATTAAATACTTTTGTATTGTGAAATTAAAAGTTTCCAGAGAGGGAAAGCCTATGTAGAAGGCTGGGAGGTGCACAGGAATTCGATTAGAAAGGGCCTCCTCGAACACTAGTACGCTAGGTCAAAGAATCATGATAGTATGTAATAACAGTTTTATTTTTAAAGATAGAATAAATTAATAAGATTAATGTTTCACAAAGAACCTCCTGGCAACAGTAGAGAGGATATAATGGAGAAATTTTGGAGAAATTTGGAGGTAGGGTTTTGCAGTAACACTGCAGGCAGGAGGATCATTTTATTTCAAAGAAAGCATTAGACTATTTTTAAAAAGTTGCAATAGGACAGATAGATGATTTATACAGAAAAAAGCTAATAAAAAAGAGTATGTTGAATAGCTAGGGAAGTGACATCAACTCTGGAAGTTAAGGAATCCTCTGTTAGGCTCAGTCTTGCTTTCTTACCTTTCTTCTCTCTCTTACAAACTTAAGATTAACAATGCCTTAAACAAGGTTACTCCCCAGGCTGAGTAACCTTGTCAGAAAGTGTAGAACACCTGTAAGTTTGCGGGATTTAGATGCAGCAGGTAGATGTGAAAGTGCAATGTGCTCTGAGCATTTTGTCTCCATCGAGTGTGCAGACCCACGATAGCAATGGATGGAGCACAATTATTTTTGCTTCAAAGTCAACTATTTGATTTAGCAGAGAGAGAACACAGGCTGCAGAGATAGCCACACTGTAGGCGGCGGTCTAGCTGCTCACTTACATTATGGGCAAATAACTTAATGTCTCTCAGAGACTCAGTCTCACCTGTTAATGCCTCACTCATGAAATCTACATACTAGTGGAAGCAGATGAGACATCAACAAACAAATAAATTCTAAAGATGGTATGTGTAGTAAAGAAGAAGGCTGCATAAGGGGAGAGAGTGTAACTGAAGACTGCTTTTTATATAAGGTGGTCAATGAAGGAGTCTATTATAAGATCCCATTTGAACACACACTTGCAGGAAGTGAGGAAGTAAGTTTTGAAGATATTTGAGAAAAAGAGAATTCTAGGCTTAGAAAACAGCCAGACCAAAGGCCATGATGTGGAAATAAGCTAGACCTAGGTGCAGGAACATCAAGGAGGCCCGTGCGGTTGGAGTAGAAAAGTGGAGATGAGAGCAGGGAGGTGGTGACGGTTAGACCATAGTGGATTTGCAGGAAGCATGGACGCTCACAGGGAAGCATCCAGACCGGCACCTCCTGAGTAATCAGAGAGATGGGAAGCTGTCTTGAGCAGAGCAAAGGCATATTCTGACTTTCTTGAGGATCACAAGGGCTGCGGTATTGAATACAGGCTGTAGGGGGGATTGGGAGGAGAGATCGTTCCAGCAGTGAGGAGATTCTGTAATGGAGTAGCAGGGCAATGAAGAAGGCTCAGCCTAGACTAGGAGGCTGAGGTATAGTGTTGTGGTTATATTCTGGATATATTTAGAAGAAAGTGGTGCTGACAGGATTTGCTGATGGATGGCCAAGGTGTGATCTTTGGCTCAAGGAGTTTTGGCTGGTCTCATAAGAATAAAACAAAGTAAATAAAATGCCAATAATTTGATAGTTGCTTAAAAGCATGAGTTCCTTCCACCTTCCTTTGAGGCTGTTTAACCTCTGCAGCTCCAGGCTGTTCCAGCTTCTCAGCATTGGCAGAATACAGTTAAGAGTGGCACAGGGGAAACAAAGACAAAATAATACTATGAAGCCCCATATCAATCAGATATGTTTAGATTTTTCACTGGAAATTCTCTCCTTATCAGTTAGATGCCCAAATCATAAATGACATGGGGAAGAAAGAATAAAATAAAGCAAAGGGGGGAAAAAAGTGGCATAGGGTACTTTTCCAGCTATTATCTACTGACTCCTGTGTCCTTGATTACTTATTTTCGGAGTGAACAAAAACAAAAAGAGTAAGCACTACATTATTTTATATCTATCACTAGGGCAAGCAGAGACAAGAACTGCTGGAGATGAGATAATTTCTTTCTCACAACACCGATGAGATACATCGTCGGCTTTCACACTGCAGCACAGCCAAGCAACATACACAAACAGTGTTTCTCAAGGCTCAAAGCTTTAATCCAAGAAGCTTTAATGAAGCCTTGAAAAGCAACAGCCAACAGTGGCAGAGGATTTAGTTCCAGAGGGAGCAACGAAAAGAAGAAATTCACTGAACATTATAAATACTAAAAAGTGGATGAGAAAACCATGATTAAGTGTACTTTTACCTAGCATTTGCAGAGAAACTAATTGATTTGGTTCAAACCTGTCTCTGAAATTTAGTTTTCAAAGATTAAGTCATAAGGCCACTTTTTTCCAAGTGAGGTTTTGTGTTAAGCCAAGTGTTAGGGGCACTGCCTTAGTGTTTCTCAGTATCCTGCTTTCCTAGCTGCAGCGCCACAGAAAACATTGAACCTGACCCTCTTCTTGAAGGCCCTTCGGTTTTGCATCTTAAAGGGAAACTAACATTTATTTAGCCTCCAGCTCCTGTCAGGTCCTTGGCACTCAGTTTAATTCTCACAGTAATGCTCTAGGTTGACTCTCATTATTTCCAATTTTCCGAGGTGGTACTTGAGACTAAGAGAAACCAGATCACTTGCCACAAGCCTCACAACTGTTACGTCATGGAGCTGGGGTATGACTGAGTTGTTCTCTTTGTCTTCAAATGTCCTTCCTCCCCCAGTACATTCCCTGGTATTCACGGGAATTTACACTTTCTGAGTCCCTGGATTATATCGTCATTACTCCTAAACCATTTATTTCATGTTTTCCTAATATTTTATCAGGAACAACTTTAGGTAGATAGAAAATTTTATCAACTTTAAGGAGTTTGCATTACACTTAGCACGACTGTTTTCCACCAATCATTGTCTTCAGAGTTTAGGCTACAGCAAGAAATGAACTCATGTCAGACCGAACTTCACCAAACTGGTGCCATCAAATGGGCTAATTATGTGCGTGTACATGTGAGTGTGCAGGCGCTCACGTGCACATGTGGACTTACAAGCATTGCATATAACATTGTGGCTCTATGGGGCAGAACTTAGCAGATCATTGCTCACCATTGGTTACATGTCCCTTTCATCCTAACCATTTCCCTCCTTATATTATTTTTGTTACTTCTACCTTTAAGAAAAGCATAGCCTCACCAGAGGGAAACATTGAGTAGCTCATAATATATGACCCATCCAGTGCTAAAGTGATTTAGTGAAATGTCAGAACTCCACTACTAATAATTGTTTGTGTGTGTGTGTGTTTCTTGTCCAAATTAGTCTGTTAGTGGCTCAGAAAGAGGACTAGTATAATTAATTAATTAAGCAAACAGCAACAGAGTGCTTATTATGCAGCAGCATTATGCTACATGCTCTCTTTAGAACTAGGCTCTCATAACACAGTAGGATTACACAAAGTTGAAAATCAATCTATCATGGAAGAGGCTACAGTTTTGCTTTGATCACCACTGATAGAATTACTGAGCCCTTCCTTCTTTTGGTGTTCCAAATTATGGACGACTCACTATTTTTTGTGTTAACAAATGGGAGAAGTGAAAAAGATGAACTAAGGCATAGCATGATTAAAATACCATTTGTATTTGCTTCAAAAATGTGGTCTGAAATATAAACATGAATCATATCTATTCTTAACAAAAGATTTGAGAAACCAGTTAATTATTGAAATATTTTATCTTACTATTTAAAACCTCTGCAGGTTTTTCCATGTGCAGGTATTTGATGTAAGGCACTACAAATATTTACTAAATAACTGATTTTTAAAGTTTTCACATGATGCTTTTGTGTTAAATGGACTCTGTCCACAAACAGATAAGACAAATTCACATAACCTACTTATCCTCTGAACTCAGATTTTACTAGTGTCCTAATCTGGGTTAGATATGAGGTTCTTGGGAGAGGATGGAAAAGATGATGAATCCACAAACTAAGATTTTTTCTATGAGTGTCTGATTCAGTAAATGCTTGTTGACTTGAGGGCAAACAATTGATTAATAGATCCTAAATTGTGATTCTTACTTTTACGTAAAGTTGATGAACACAAACATTTTTTTCACAGATAGTTTTAATTCAAGATTGGGACAAAAGGGTGTTATAGACTTATGTTACATACTATTTGGCATTGTAGATTTGGGACCGCTTTCCATTCTTGAGTTTATCTCACATTTGTCTCACCAACCTATGTATATACTTAGTTGTCCTTTGTATTTTAAAATAGTCTTCTGACAATGACTTTTATTTTTCGGCTTCAATGATCAGTGGCTTTCTCTGAGAGCATCTCCGTGCTTTTTTATTTTTCTGCATTAAAAAATATATTTACTGTGTGTAAAAAGTTTTCGAATGCACAGGTAAGAAGTATTCTCATTGTTCCAGTATGCCTGCTTCTAATGTATACTGTCATTCCCATTATTTCCATTTATATTCTTCCTTCATGGATCTATGAGTTAGTCTCATCTGTGCTACAGTCTCCTGACTATACCTTGATACTGTAAGTATTTGAATACTGACTTTTTCTCCTCAGCACCATTCATAACATCTCCTATAGTATGGCCAACTTAAGAGTTTAACTAACCTAGTATTGATATATTTCCCACTAGATAATTATACTCCTGTACTTTCCTTAGGATTTCTAGAGATTAAAAATAATCCGTACTCAACTAACTTGTATTAACTTGATTAATTTGTATTAACTTGAAAAAAATAAACACACACAATTTCTAACACAGCACTAAAGACATTTTATTTGTTGAATATATAAGACATGCTTTCTTATTATTTGCTTTAAATAAATTTCTTCCCACTCTATTTACTTCTAATTTTTGTGTACCCTGCCAAGGTTTCTAGAAGACAGACATAGATGTTACTGTAGAAAGCTAAGTGAATGAAAATACAAAATAGTACTTGGAGGCTCAGAGCTCTAGAGTCAGGCTGCCTGGGTTCTAAACCTGGCTCCCACACTTCCTGGGTATGTGACTTTGGGTAAGATTCTTAATATTTCTGTTATAGACTGTATTGTGTCCCCCCACAAATCATATGTTGAAGCTTCATCCCCATGTGGCTGTATCTGGAGACAGGGCCTTTAAAGAGGTATTTAAGGTTAAGTGAGGTGATGAGGATGGGGCTCTCATCCAATAGGACTAGTGCCCTTATGGGAAAAGACACTACAGCTCATTCTCTCTGCATGCGCTGAGGAAAGGCCATGTGAGGACACAGTGAGAAGGTGGTCATTTGCAAGCCAGGAAGAAAGGTCTCACCAGAAGCCAACCTTTCCAGCACCATGATCTTGGACTTCCAGCCTCGACAACTGTGAGAAAATGAATTTCTGTTGCTTAAGCCACCCAGTCTATGGTATTGTCTATAGTAGCCCTATCAGACTAATATAATCTCTAAAACTGAGTTTTAATCTTCTGGTATTAAAATAGCACATATCTGATAAGGAGTATTTGTATTAAAAAGAAAGATATTTCAATTACTTAGCATAGAACCCGACATACAGACAAATCTTAATAAATGTTAGCTATTATTATTTTTAATAAAAGGGTGCTTAATCTACCAAAAGTCAAATAGATGGCTTTAACCTGAAACATTCTTCCCCAAGGCATAAATAATGCTTATAAACATAGTGTAAATAAAAAATTCCTATATGAAAATACTGCCAGAACAATAATGTAGAAGAATTTAGTCTCTGGTAAAAATGTTTGCCACTATCTTGACATCAAGCTGCATGATAAAGTCAAAATTATAGATTAAAATTGGGAATAAAAATCAATAAAAAATCCATATATGGCTTTATTATAAAAATATTTTAATGACTTCTGTTTTCATTTTTCAGTCTAAATGTTGGGCATCATTCAGGCACAAAGTTTTGCTAAAAGGTTCAACTACTATTTCCTGGTAGATTCATAAAGTATCTTATGAATATAATTAATTTTCTAGGGTTAAATAGATCAGAGCTTTACTTCTATTTTTTTTTCTTTATACATATTGGCCCAATTATTAGACAAGATTATTATCTGCTTTTTAAGAAAGTCACAGATTATTGGGTATCAGTTCATTCTTCTCCTGAGGTTTAGAACTCTCTTAATGTTTTTCTAAATATTTCATCAGAGAACAGGTTATACCTGCTTATTCTTAAAAACACATTACTTGCTCTTTAAAAAAATGGATTGATACTAAATTCTGCTTAGAGTTCTATTCTTTTCTAGATGTATAGAGTCCAAATATTGTTCCAATTATTTTTTTTGGTCATATTGGATTTACTTGCTCCTTAAAAGTGATATTTCTTATTTTATAAAACAAAATTGACACTTGAACAGGTCTAATCTTTTATTATTATTATTATTTTTTAACTGAAAACAGTTTTCAGTATATACCTGCATACTTGTGTGGATGAAAAAGGAGCCACGTACTAAACCTGACAACCTCAGAGGAGGCTTGAATGACAGGACTTACAAACTCAAACACCCAAAGTAAACACATGGGATGGTCTGAACCTAAAAATTCCTAACTAAAAATGAGTCATGGTGGCTAGTCATATCCTAGGCCTGTACTTCCTTAACAAAGGTCGATCTTTACCTCGACAGCATTTAATTATTTATTTTATCATTCAGTTTCAGCCTCCCCCATGATGCTACTTGCTTTTTAAGAGCAGGGACCACTTTTCACTTGTTCACCCTGCATAGGATATGTGATGTGTGCTCATAATAGGAGGCTGTGGCATATCTGTTGAATAGATAAATGACTGCAGGTTCAATATTGCTCTGTTCTTATGGGAAAAAATCATTAAAAGTAAACTGATCGAATTTAGGAAGAGGCTTGGTTAAATTTACACAGTATATTTTTATTAAGTACCTGCTCTTGTTAGCTCTAATCTAGGAGCTGATGATGCAACTATGACCAAGAAAACCCAAATGTTAAATAAATCCTGTAGAGAGGACTGCACTGGGGCAACTCAAATAGTCTGCTTTTTGTCTCCCCAGGCCTCTGAGAACTTAGAGTATGAGTCAAAATGATAAAACCATCAGGCTGAAAATTCTCCTCACTGTCGGAACTTGGTTGGTGAGGGTGTTTGCAAGTTCTCTCACAAATGCCAGGCTGAGCCTTTAGAAGTCTATGGGCATTAAAGATTAAAGATTTAAGCACATTTATGGATAAGTCTGTTAGAAATCAAGAGGATCAACCTGCAGACAGGACTGGAGGCGTGGGGCCCAAGGACAGGACTGGAGAGTCAGCACTCTGGTCAACAGTGAGCACGGCCATGAAACCGTCATAAGGGAGAAGTGGTGGCATGGCCCTGACAAGTCTAGCTTCACAACCCATAAGTCACTTCTTTTTGAAATGAATACTCCTCTCTCCCCTCAGATTTTACAGTTATTTCTTATTTCTCTCAGTTCTCATGAGTTATACATTGCCTTTATCGATGATGTGCATGTATGCACCTCTGCCAAAATATAAAAACAACTGTCTGCATAGGCTGCTACAAGTGGGTAGGTGTGGATGGATATGTGGATTAAGAGGAAACAGAAATAAGAAAAATGTGACTAACGTGGCAAAGCAGGTTAAAGAACTGGCTGGTTGCTTTTAGACATCGTGGATTAAAGCCAGAGTATGTTAAATTGGAAGTAAGAAACTCTGGACTACTGTTGCATTCCAAGTTTGCTGATCTCATACATGCATGCAGTGTTCCAAGGAGGGCTTTGTGATTAGGGATATAATCATCATGGATAATCAAAAATGCTTTTAGAATCCTGTAGGAAAATTTGGGTCATGGAAAGTCATAGAGAAGAGAAGAAGGTTGGGAAGATCTTCAGATGACCTGTCACATACACAGCACCAGAAGAGAGTGTCATATGCAGCTGGACCTTTTAAAAAGCATCTGCATGTAAGGTAAGGAGAAAAAATAGGAACACGTGTTAAATCATGAAGGTAGATACTCTTTTCAGGAGGTCTCTTGTAAAATTCTGTCCATGTCAGACTTGAGGCTATCTTTCTAAATGAGGGCAGATTCTCAGGCTCTCTTAGGTATGTTGGGTCAGACTTCTGATTTCTGTGCCTCAAAGCTTCACTGTTGAGCCCTGTCCTTCTCTTGCCTTGTCACTTTGGTTTTATGAGGCTATGCTGTGATCTCTTTGACCTCTCTTTCTGAGCCTAGGATTTTTAAATGTTCCTTCTGCTAGTATTTTGATACTTGCTCATGGCCTTGATCTTTTATTTGAAGTCCTAAAACTTGTTTTTTGCAATTCTGAATAACATGGCTTTTCCTAGTTCCACTGCTTACTGTTTTTATTCCACTTTTAGAGGTTTTCTCACTGCTATTGATTATATACGTCATGGCATATATGACTTAAAGCCAAAACTTCCAGGTTAAGTGGAAAAATTCTGAAGCAAATCACAAATATTTGGTATTATTCAAAATACACTTCCAAGCTATTGACTACATTTCTCCCTTTTCCTGTGTTTTCTGTGACTGCTTGCTGTTAAATCATCTCTTGTCCTGTTTGACATGCACAAATACCTTACATGGCTTTTTAATTTTTTTTTTTTGAGAACTTGAGAAAAGCGAGTTTATCGAAGTAACCTATGTCGTATGCCCTAACAATTCTTTCTCATTTCTTATATCTACATGGCCTATAATAAATTATTTAAAAGAGAAATTCCCTGAAAGATGATTTTTCTGTTGATCAAAAATTTCTATGATATTCTTTAGTATGAACGGTCCAGTGATAAGTGTATTTAAAGAAATCAAGATAAACAGAAGGTCATTTTGTTAACTGAGGGTAACTTAGAAAGAATGAAAAGTTAAAAGATTTAGAAAGAATATCTGACTTAAATGGATATTTATTTTTTATTATTTTTGATTACATTTGACATATAATAGTATATTAATTTTAAGTGTATGATGCAGCGATTAGAAATTTATATACCTTACAAAATGATCACCCCAATAAGTCTAGTACTTATCTGGTACCATACATAGTGGGTTTATTTAGAATAGCCAAGAACATCTGACTTT
The DNA here is from genome assembly GCF_902729225.1 of Pteropus medius. Taxonomy (NCBI): domain Eukaryota; kingdom Metazoa; phylum Chordata; class Mammalia; order Chiroptera; family Pteropodidae; genus Pteropus; species Pteropus medius. Next base: position 19,174,359 of record NW_024345601.1, read on the forward strand.
AAATAGGGGTGGAATGAACATCTATATACTTTATCTCTGTATAAATCAAGAGAGAAACCACTTATCAAATCTGCAGTTGACATAAAACTGGGAGACATTATTAATGTCAGACTACAGAACCAAGAATCAAAAAGGTCTTGAAAGGTAAGAAGAGTTGAAATTAATGAAGAGAAATGTGAAGTCTTACACTTAAAATTGAAAAAAATTTCTGTGGAAATTGTCATTTCACATAAATTTCACGATTGTGCCAACAAGGGAATACAACATCCAAGAAAGCTCTCACAATTTTTGGCCGCATTATAATAGCAGATTGTACAGAGCCATCAAAGGAATTTACTGTACCCATGTAGCTCAGGCCATATCTTGACATTCATACTTGGTTCTAAAAGGAGCACTGAGTAATGAGCTGTTTCCAAAATAGTGACCAAAGTCTGGACGTGCTCTGAATGTAAAGTCAGGAATAGCGGAAGGACTTGCAGATATACAAGAAAAGAGAAAATTTCGGGGAAAATAGGAATGTTGTTTGTAAATAGTAGAAGAAATGTCAAGTAAAAGAAGAATAAGACATTTCATGTAGTTGTAAAGAGTAGGTCTTGAATGCATGGAAATTATTAGGAAGCAGGATTCAGCTTGAGGATATTCAATTCAATAAAAGCTTAATTACCTATCATGTTCTGAGTACCAGAAGTACCAAGATAAATGGGGCTCAATCTCTGCCCTCAAACTTATATTTTAGAAAGGGAGTAAAAGTTCTGAGCACTCAATTTCAATGTGCGTGATGATTTTTACCGCCACCAATAAGCAATGCTCTGGTACCAACTGGACTTCCTATAATTTAACTCAATTCTGACACTATCTACCCAGATACATAACCATAGGTTAAGGGGTCAGTCCTATAAGACTGTCCTGTCCCCGCCTTCAGACTCTAGTCTCAAGACTAGGTTGTCACTTTGTGCTTTTCGGTGTGGTGGAGAAGATTTCATCAAGTGAGAAGAGGGTCAAGAATAAAATCTTGGAGAATTTAGCAGTTTGAGGTCAGACAGGAAAGGGAGTTGTGTCAGGTAATAAGCTGTGTTTAAACATAGATATGGTGTTATTCTGAAAAATTCATGATAACGAATGCCTGAACTTGGAGATGTTGGTTTTACTACATAAAAGTTCATTAATCCCCTATGATTCTGTGAATATGAAAAGAGCTGAAGGTTGAGACTGATTGTTGTAGGAAGTTTTAGATCCTATTATGGATCTAAGGAACGTATTATGGTGTCCTCATTTCTCACTTTCTCATGTCTCCAATCTCCACACATTTTAATATGTATCTCAGAGTCAATCTGTCTCTGGAATGTCTCAGCCTCTCTGGGACATTCTCTCCTAAGTCAGGAGCACAGTGTTTGAGTTAGTCAGAACTGGATGCTCTCTTTAGTCCTTGAAATTACTGGTATCCTAATCAGTATCTGTCAAATACTTACATGATTTTCAGACAACGAATAAGTAAAGCACTTCTTTGAATCATTATGTAGTGTGTCATCCTCTGAAAGATATTGCCAGTCTAATTTGTGGTTAATAACTCAGTAAGCAAAACAAAGGTGTTGTTCTATTGTCTTGTTAAACAGAACTTCTTCATTCCTATATGTAGACACAGTCCAGTGTAGAGGAAAGAAAGCCATGGATTAGATTTTTGGTTCCAAATCTGGCTTTATTATTTTCTAAAACTTATTTTTTTCTTTATCTGTAGAACAGGAATGATAGGTAACTAATGGGGCTATTCTTGTAACTAAATAAAATGATGGTGAAAAACACTTGGAATAATGTATTACACTTAGTGGACTCACCCCCAAATGGTAATTACTATTTCTAATTTTATTTTGGAAAACATATTTTCATCTCCCCTCAATGTGTGTGCAAAAATCTTTATCTAGCATTTAGAGATATACTTATTACCTAGGTCCACAAGGATAAAAGACTAAGGAAAAAAACAGTGTGGTTATTCAAAGGATTGTCATGGCACTGATAAATGGGCCTTTTGTCCAATATAGATTTCCTTGATCACTTCAGTGTTCATTATAGGAGCACCTCTGTCCTATTCTCCCTTTTACAATTTGTTCCTACAACAAAGGAAATCAAAGCACTCGAGTTCAATGCAATACAGTGCAACTCTGATCTAACTACACTGAAACAAAGAGTCAGAACTGAGGGGACTGTCTGAATTTGCTCTCTTTGCTCTGCTGGTTAGTTCTGCTCACGGGAAATACATTATCACTCACGCCACATGTATCACAGCATCAAAGGGGGCAGAATCAGGTGAATTGGGAATTTCATGTCTCATCGGTTTCTTTGGGGGTGGACAAACCTATAACACCACCCTCAGAGACCTTGTCTGCTTACAGCTCACAGACTCACTAGTTAGTACAATGGAAGTTAGCAAGCCCTGAAAGACATCTTGGCTCTAATAATTAATGATCTCCTGGGAAACAGGGGATATGTTTTTTAAAGAATTAACTTCTTAAAACAATGGGTTAAGTCTACATTGGATGCAGGATGGTGAATAAAACAGCAATTAATGTTTCCATGGGCAATGTTTTATTGCCTGAAGGGCAGAAACCTGTAGTGCTATATCAATGATAAAAATAACAATAATAACCACCTCCACCACCACAATAATAATAAACATGTGGTTTCATTTATGCGACAAATAATCATCAAATTTCATCTTAGATTCTATATTAGACTGCTGTACTAGGAGACACCACAAAGAGAAGGGCCATAGCCCCTGTGTAAATATAGGCATATACAAACACCCACAGTATTTTAACTATAAAATTTTATATATATATACACACACAATACACATATTCAGAAGAGGGAGAAATAATTAGTGGCTGTGAGGATTGGAAAAAGCTTCATAGGGGAAACAGCAATGAAATGTGGTGAAGAACTATTTTGGAAATAAAATACGGGATGAGCTAAAATATGGAAGGCATGATAAAGGAGGAAGGGAATAGTGAGGGAGGAAATAGCAAGAAGTCCCAACTGCCTATGACACAGGGTGTGCAAAGTAAGACCATGCATTACAAAGCCAGGGGAATATAGTAGGAGCAGGTACAAAGGAACTTGGATGCCAGGTTGAGGAATTGTAATTTTTCCTCTGCAGTTTAGTTGATAGAAAGCCATCTGTTCTCAAGTAGGAAAATGACATATGATCAAAGATGCAGTGCAAGGTTAACCTAGCAGTACTGAAGCTGCCCCGGGTCTTTTTATGGAACGAGACAGGTCTGTATGTATGTATAAAATAACAAAACAAAATAAAAAATACAATACATTGGCACTGTACAGAATGGATTAAAATGAGAAGAAGAAGAAGAAAAAAAGAAGCAAGGAGAAAGAAAGCAGATAGGAAGAGGCAGTACTTGATCCTAGAACTATTTGGATATATAGACTGAGTTGTTTTGTAATAGCTGAGGTAATTTTGTCCTAATCCATCTATATTTGTTCACTATAACCTTGCATGAAATGTCACAATTCTGTACTGGTCTTCTATATCCACAGAGAAGAATCATGTAAACTGGCCCTGGTAGTACAAATGACCTGACCTGCTGGAGATCATGGCTGCAACACTGCAGTAGAAAAGGGTGAGGCAAGTCAGGAACTAGAGTAGATTTCAGTCACCGGGTCCCAGTTACCTTAGGAAGAGAGTCTGTCTTTTGAAAACAAGAGTGAAGAGCACGAGGTAAGGTATTATTTTCAACTTTCTGGCTGGAGGTGCTTTGTTTTTCTCTGTTTCCTCTCTTAATCAATATGCCACATAGGTGTCCAATTGTTCTTGAACTTTGCTTGTTTGCTTGCACACCTTTTCAAAAGATTATCAAAGTGTGATGAGAGGTTCTAGTCATCCTGAAATGAATCAGCTAATTAAATTAATTTTATCTCAGATATATTGCATAGTCCAATTAAGTTCCTAAGCCAGTCACGTAAGAATAAATCAACCATATTGTTACATAATTCCTTTTAATAAACAGAATTATAATTATATGAAGGCAATTCTGAGGATACCATATGCTACAAAACAAGGAACCTAATTTATTTCCTTGATTTGGAGAGACAAACTCACTCATGTGTAATAACTTTTATCATACAAATTTTAATTCTTATTACATTATAAAGTTTAAAGTCCTTGCTTGCTTTATAGATCACGATAAGAATTAGTTCATAATGGGGCTTGAGGGGAAAGGGAGGTCATGTACTATATCTGAAATTATATGCATGAAACCATGCTGCAAATTCTACTAAAGCAGTATTGGAAACAGGCACTCATTCCTCCTGTTCTTCTGAATGGCCAAGATGAGTAGAGATATAAGTGGGGCTTGGCTTGGAAAAAAAATGCACCTTGAAATAGATCCTTAAAGAGGAGAGCCATGTTGGGAGAATGCCCTTATCCTCCCCCGCCCCCCTTCCCACACACACACATTTTTCTGGCAAGTAATATGTGTTTTGTCAACTCTTGGCTAAAATGACTTCTATTAAAATATAACAGAACAGAAATCCACTTAACAGATCTGAGAAAAAAACGAAAACACCTTTGTTTGACAACTTGGCCTGATTCTCCGTGGATGCTGCTGAAGTTTCAGCTTTGTCGTGGATGGGAATGAATGAAACTGGCAGAAGGAGTTGGTCCACGGAAGCATGATATGATGTTCAGGCAGTTATCATCTCAAGCCAAGATAGTGTTGGCAGAGCCATGGATATCCTTGCCCAAGAGATAGATGGCCTACACAGCCTCGCACACATTCATTCAGCCACTCATAGCAATGAGCACTGGGGAGTTGAGAAATGGTGGTGAAGAAATGTTGGGCTGGGGTCCTGGACAGCCACCTTTGCTTACATTCTCTTTGAAGCAATTTTTGAGAATGCTAGAAAAATAAGAAATCATCCCCCACTTATTATTTTTTTTTCATATTTCTCACTAATGAAGTTTTGAAATTTATGATCCAAATCCTGGTGATTTCTGGAAGAGATAAGCAAATAACCTCATTTCTCAATTTGGGATGGTCATTTAACTAACTTCCCTATCTGCAGAAGTGGTACCACTCATAAATTACTTGCATCCCTAAAATGAAATAACCTAGACACAAATGTCTTAATTTATCTAGAAAAAAAAAATCTAGATTAAAGCAACAAAAGTAGCAGAAGTTGATTTGCAAGCAAGGTATCTAGTGTATTACGTACTCTGTGTAGTGGTTACATCTAATCCTATTCTGGATTGCTGCTAGAAATGACTGGATATCAACTACATCCACTTCTATTTCCTTCCTGCTCTTATATAATTAACTAGATTCAGAACAGAAGCAGAGGATCCCCAAAGTAGAGAAAGCCCTGAGTTGCACTTGATTGGGTCTTAATGGGGAAAATGTCACCAGGGTAAAATGCACTATTGCTAATTCATGGTTACACCTCCCACAGAATCCAACATATTGCTCTCTATTTAGTGGGCTTGCAAAGTCAATCCCATGCCACCATCCGCCCATAATTCTAGCCAACTGTCATCATTCCAAATGGAAGAGAATAACACAAATTTTGGCTCAGACTGAACCAGTTCATTACCAAGGTATTAATCCCAGGAATAATGAGTCTTGGGCTCAGAATTCAGATTTTTTAAAATTTATCCTCAACGACTTCAGATGTGAGATGCCTCAGAGCTAACACTTAACTCTATTTTCAGACACTTCACTTTAATGAGGGGCTGGAGCCCTGAAGGAGGTGTGAAGTTTTTTCTGGAATGTACATAAGTTAAAATACTGAGTAACCCTGGGACGAACTGAGGGCTTTTTAATAGCACATATTGAAAAAAAAAATAGGGGTTGCTTTTGATAATTAAGAGATGAATTTGGGTCTTATGAGAAAGAATCAGCATGTATTTCTGACAGGAATTTTCTCACTAATATTTCTGCTGAATATTCATTTCAAAAAACTGCTATAATTGTAGAGTCAGAGAAGATGAGATTAAAGGTTTCTTCCTAAGATTTCCGTACACACCACAGGTATCCAAACAACAGTGGATCCCATGATGTATGAATGTAACAGGAGTGTGTATAAGACACCAGCAGGACACATGGAAGAACAAAGCAAATCTCTCACTTGGCTGAAACTATACACATTCCTATCAAACAGGCATCTATCTGCTTTTACTGTTGGGCCCAGAGCAAGTCAACTTTATTCGATGAATCTAGCTAAAAAGAAACAGAGACCTAATTTAAATCCAGATTCAAATTCTGTAACGTCAATAGTGTTTGGAAGCTCAGATTCCAAAGGTCTAGAGAATGACCTTGAACAGAATGGATTACATCACAATAGAGATATGATAGTGATAAAAAATAACAAATATTGCTTGGTGTTGGATATGATAAACACAAACAGGAACAATATTTTTATCAAGCATTTTCACTTCTAAATCCATGTATATTGGTATAATTTAGTAAGATCATTTCTTATTTGCAAGACTGTTCTCAAGACTGTAAATATTTATAATTCACATTTCGAAAAACTTGCCCCCCAAAAAAAGCATTCACAAATGTATTGCAATAGATTTATAATAGTGTCGAAGTAGTTCTTTTGATTGCTGTGGCAAATGTAGTTAGTCTGCATTGATCAAATAAGGTTTCCCAAAGTAAGGATAAATGAATTTACACATGCTATGAGGTACCTCTTTGAAGTCATGGTCATCTGGGCAAGATCCACTTCTATTTGAAAAAGACTAAAATTGATGTCCATCAATTGGTGATTGGATTAAAAAATGTGCTGTATCCATACAATAGAATATTATTCAGCCAAAAAAAGTGATAAGTACTAATGTCTGCTGCTACATGGATAAACCTTGAAAACATTATGCTAAGTGAAAGAAGCCTGTCAATGACATGTTATATGATTTCATTTGTATGAAATGTCAGGACAGGTGAATCCGTATGAGAAGTAAATTAAGGTTGTCTAGGGCTGGAAGGGAGAGAGGAGATGGAGAGTAATTCTTTATGAATATGGAACTTCCTTTGGGGTAATAAAATATTCCAAAATTATATAGTAGTGTTGGTTGCACAGCTCTGTGAATATACTAAAACCCACCGATTGGTATACTTTGAAAGAGTGAGTTTTATAGTCTGTGAATTATATCTCGATGAAACTGTTATAAAAAAATGGCTGAAGCTATCTTGTTATTTTATTTTATTTTTTACCATGTCTTTAAATATTCTACTCTCTTTATGAACATTATTAGTAGAGGAGTGACTTGGCCACAGTACAAACTATGTTTCCAGGAGATATAAAGTTATGAATTTGTTGTGACTATTAGAATGCAGTTCTTTTTTTTCCTCCCCACTGATTAGGAGGGATTTCAGTTTAAACATTTTTTCCTCTTCATCTTAAAAAGAAAACACACGAGTGATACACACAAAATGATATTTAAGGTGACACGAGGCTCCTACAAGGAGAAAAATAATAATGCAATCTTTTGTTGTATCCAAAATACAGGTCTTTTCATTTTATCCTTTTCCATGGTGAAGACTAAAAGATGTTTCTTTTTATAGTTCACCATTTACTATCTTCAAAAGAAGCACTCGGTGAATGTGAAAGACCTTGTGTGTTCTGCTTTCAGTGTCTCTCATAGAGTAAAAACAAACAAACAAAGAACATGAAATGTGCAAATAATTTAATTCTAATCGTTAATATATAGTCCAAATATAGCCAGTGACATAAGCAAATGAAGAATTAAATAATTCAACATTTTTGGACATAAAGGAAGCTCATAAAATAACCAAAAGTCTATCTAAATATTCTAGATATTACAAACAATGTAAGTCTAGCCCAGCAAGTAGAGCTACAAATGATTAGCAGCATTGTAGAGCCTCATTCATCTCTTTAGTCATTCATTCATTCATTCATTCATTCATTCAGCAAACATTTATTGAATGCTGCCAAAAGGCCAGGAACTATGCTTAGATATTAGGTACAGAAAGGTGAATAAGACTCAGTCCTTATCTATGAAGACCTTACAGACAAGTGGATGATAACAAATCTACTTGAAAACAATATGACTTCAAAAATTAAATTAAAAAGAAAAGGAGATGTATGCATAGCCCCGACAACTTCAGACAAGTTTTAAAAATTGAAATATCTCAGGCTATAATAGAGCAGAAGTGTAGAGGCCCTCGTTGCAAATTATAAATAACAGTGGTGGTTCTATTGTAATAGACTATTTTGTGGCTTCTCACATAGTGTGGCACCAGGACAGATCTTTCAGCTAAAGGACCTGGCAAATCTGAATGAGAACATTTTGTGGCCAGAAAAATGCAACCCCTGAACATAATAATAATAATGGAAAGAAAAAAAAATTTAGGTTGTTTAAAAAGCATACAGAGGAAACTAACCAAGAGTTAGCTGATTGCACTAAATTGAATTAAACAAAGGGTTTACTTTATTAAATATTTTCTAACAAGTGCTTTGTATTTCAAAAAGTACAAGATAAACACTTATTGGAGATACTAGTTTTAACTCTCAGAACTGTGGTAAGTTTAAGAATATATTTACCTGGTGAATGGTGTGACATAACCTCAGAATAATAACAGAAAACTTTCTAATTCTAGAAAACATGCTTCAAAATACCCGGTCCTACTAAGTCTTACTAGATAAGACAAGAAGACCTCCTTAAATACTTATTTCTGCTAACATATAAACCCTACCATTGGCCATCTACAGATGATTTTCTTCATTTTACTCTTTAGCTTAGAAGTGATTCCCTGCAGATAAATTAAAAATATAATTCAAATTACCGTACATTCTAGGTTTTACAATGGTAGGTCCATTATTTTACTAGGTTCTTTCAATACTGCATTTCTATATTATTCCTAGCTTTACATTTTTTATTTTTAATAAATAGCAAATTTATGTCTCTCAATCTTATATATATATGTGTGTATATGTATACACACACACACACATATATATATGTATATATATATACACACACATATACATATATACATATATACATATTTTTTTTTGAAGAAGCAAGCCTGTTCCCATTATAATCTTCCTCATTTTATTGAAAAAATACAAGAAAAAATGTAAGCCTATTTACATCTTTCAAAGACAGTCTCCTGTTTTATTAAACTACTTTTTCAAAAGCTACATTGTAATAACACCACCATCATCAGAGGAGGCAAAAAGCCTTCTTCCTAAATCAGATAATGTTAAACAGGGTAATACCAGATGGGCCTTAGCATCCCTTCTTAAAATTTATATCTTATTTCAAAGCTGTTGTTATTCAACCTATTAACACCTAAAATAGGAAATAAATAGGCATCCTTGCATCTTTTACTCTCCCTTCCTGAGCATAGATAATTTTCCTCATGTCTTTCCATGTCTGGCTTCTTCATTTCACTCTGATCTCAGCTCAGACATCACATCAGGTAGGCCTTTTCTTGCCACTGTCTATAAAACATTGTCCACCTGGCTCAACTCACACACCCTCAGCCCAACTTATATCTTTCTCTATACTCTGAATTTTTTCCTGCATAGCACCTTTTACTCTCTGAATGTCTCTTGATGGTTTATTTACTTGTTATCATCGGCCTCTCCCATGAAACATGCTCATGAGAGCAGGTATCTGTTTGTCAATGAACAAGAATATCTTGGGACACAGAAGGTACTTGAAAAGAAATATCTGTATAAGGAATTGATGAGTAGTATATGTCACATATTATAGACTATATCATGCTATTTCTGAGACCCAGCTATTCACAGAAACCCAGATGAGAAAGATAATATTTAGAGAAGATAATTTTAAGAATAAATTAACCATATACTGCTCTTGGTTGTCTAACACATTCTCAAAGTGAATTAGATTTTGGAATATACTATAATATATATGACTACATTACAATATCATCTATGTACTATGTATATTGAATTGCCTTTTATTATTGTGGCTTTATTCTTTTAGTCAGATTTTATGAGCAACAGCCATATAAATTTTATTTCTATATTGGCTGTGAAACTATTGTAAACAATTCTTTTATTTTACCACCTTGAAATACTCTAAATAATAAATTCTCCCAGAATAGGGAACAAGGGAAAGTTCTGTCTCTCTGAGAAATTGGTATGTTTCCTCTTTAAAGGAGACATATAATTTATTCACACTTCCTTGATTTTCTTGGCCACCAGCAGCTTTCATGGTGAATTTTAACAACTGTACTAACTTTTATGGTTAAAGTATTTGTTTATCCTCTCATAACTCTGTTTAGATTTTTAAAATTAATTTTACTATATTCTTTCCTAGGGTATCTTCAACTCTTATTTGAAAGGCTGTGAGGAATACTGAATTTAAACTGTAATACTAAATATTAAATTAATTCTTAATACTAAGTACCCAATACTAAGTTGAGTAAAAGACATCATTGAGATTATGGAGAGATAACTTTAATAATATCTGAGATGCTTAAATTACTTTGAAGATACACTAAATTATGAAATGGAGGCCTAATGGGATTAAAAAATGCATTTTGAGACTAGAGTGCTAAAGAATGACTTAATTCTAGTGAACGGCATGGTTTTAAAGGACCAACAATGTGAAAAGGAAGTGTTATGAGAACAAGTTCATGTTATTTCTTTTTCACTCAAATCTTTTTTATTAGATATGGAATTCTGACATCATCCCCATTCCATTTTCTCTTGGCATCAAACTTCTTATTCACAGATTTGAAGAAAAATAGTGGGTTTGTGGTGGGGACTGGATGATATAAGGAAAGTAAGACATCCAGTGGAATTCCTGGTCCTGAATCAATGGTAGAGGTTTCAGGAGAAAGTCTTTTACCTGATGAGATTAGGCCTGGCATTTGGCCACTTCAAAAGAGACATCAGTATCTGAGATGTGTACATTATACATCACGCACACCTTAAACGTTTATCAAAACAACAACAACAAAAAAAAAACACTATATTTTTGAACACTTTTAAATTTATAGAAAATTGCGAAAATAGCGGAGTCCCCATTTACATACGTGATTGTCCCTATTAGTAGCCTCTTACATCAGTATGGTATATTTATTGTAATTAACAAAGCAATATTGAGACATTGCTGTTAACTAAAGCTTTACTTTGTTCAGATTCCCTTAGTTTTTCCCTAATGTCCTTTTTCTGTTTCAGAATTTCATCCAGGATACACAGTCCATTTAGTTGGGTCTCCTTAGGCTCACCCAGGCTGTGATAGTTTCTCAGACTTTGTTTTTGATGACCTTAGCAGTTTCGAGGAGTACTGGTCAGAGATTTTGTGGATTATCCCTCCACTGGGATTAGTCTGATGCTTTTCTCATACTTAGACTGTTTTTAGGAGGAAGACTACAGAGCTAAATGCCATTTTCATCCCACTATATTAAGGAAATATATTATCAATATGACATCACTGTTCATTTTAACTTTGATCAATTGCTTTAGATAGTGCTTGTCAGGTTTTTCCACTACAAATTAATTTTTTATTGTTTCCATACAGTTCTCTTTGGAAGAAAGTCACTACACACAGGCTGAATTTATGGGGTAGAGTTATGCTTGCCACCTCCATGAAGGTGGAACATCTGTATAAATCAGTTGGAATTCTCCTGCATGAGAGATCTGTTTATTGTCTCCTCATTCATTTACTCAGTAATTTATATCTGTTAGAAATCATATTTATTTTAAACCTTGGGCTAGAATACTAATTTATTTTATTGCTCACATTATCCAGTTTTGACCACTGGAAGCTCTTTCAGTTGGCTCTTGTGTTATTTTGACATACCCAATAATTGAGGATTTTCTTTTTTTAGCATTTCTTAACTTTCTGGCACTACAAGATGCTCCAGGGTCATGTTATATATTCCTTGCCCCAGTTTTAGAATCAGACATTTCTCCAAGGATCCCTGGTTCCTTTAATTAAAACATGGTATTAGAAACCAAGATCTGGTTGCACCTGTGCTCGTTGCTACTAGGATGTTGTTGCTTCTAGGCCCTCTCAGCTGGCAGAGTAAGGAAATCTGTGTGTTTAACAACTTGTGTATACAAACATATCTATAGATATTTCTCCGTATAAGCAGCTGTATCTATATGAAACTAGACATGAGTTCATACTGATGTCTCTAACTCTAATCCATTGCCATATGGATCATTTTAGCTTCCTTCCCTTCTTTACCAATAACTTCTAACTCCAAAGTGAGAATCCTAGCTCTGCGCATTAACTGACCCATTCCAGTATACATACATACATATGGTATAGGAACTTAATCTGCACCCCATGGGACACAATTTTATCAACTAGAGTAGAGTGCTTATGTACAGTTTCTTGCCTTTAGTTTTAAGACCACACTCATCTATAAAGTTACTTAGGTCAGCAACTTTCCCTTCTCCCCACCCACCTCAGTGAGGTTGTTTCATACATTTGTAATAGCGTTAGATTGTTCTGTCATATTCAGCATTCCATCCTGGAATTCCTCAACCTTCCAAATAACTTTTTAAAATTTACATACATGGAAATTTACTCTTTTTGCTGCAAAACTGTACAGGCTTTAACAAATGCTTAGTGTCACATATCCGTTACAGTGTCATACAGAAGAGTTCACAGCTCTAAAATGTCTCCTGTGCTTTACAATTTAAATCCTCCCCTGCCCCTTCAATCCTTGCAATCACTGATCTTTTTACTGTCTCTATAGTTTTGCCTTTTCCAGACTGTCATGTAATTGGAATCATAAAGTATGTGGCCATTTAGCTTGGCTTTTTTCACTTAGCAATATGCACTTGAGATTTATCCACATATTTTCATAGTTTGATATAACTCAAACTTTTTATCATGGAATAATGTTCTATTATTAGTTTGTTTATCCTTTCACTTGCAGAAGGACATCTTGTATGCTTCCATTTTTTGGTGATTATGAAGAAAGATGCTATAAACATTTGATGCAGGTTTTTATGTGCAAATAAGTTTCCACATCTCAGGTAAATACCTAGGAGCTCAATTGTTGAATTATATGATAAAACCATGTTTAGTTTTGTAAGAAACTGCCAAACCGTCTTCTTAAGAGTCTGTACCATTTTGCATTCCCATGAGCAATAAGTAAGAGTTCTCGTTGCTCTACAACTTCATCAGCAATTGGCACTGCAAGTTATTTGGATTTTAGGGATTCTAATAGGTGTGCAATGGTATCTCATAATTGTTTTAATTAGTAATTCCCTAATAACAAATGATTTGAGCATCTTTTCATATGATTATTTGCCATCTATATGTCTTCTATGATAAGGTTTAGATCTCTTGCCCATTTTAAATTATTTTTTTATTGTTAAGTTTTAATAATTCTTTGTGTATAGTCACGTACTGCTTAATGACAGGGATACATTCTGAGAAATGCATCATTAGGTGATTTTGTTGTGTGAACATCGTAGAGTGTACTTACACAAACCTAGATGGTATAGCCTGCTATACATCTAGGCTATATGGTATGGCTTAGCACTCCTAGGCTACAAACCTGTACAGCATGTTACTGTACTGAATACTGCAAGCAATTATAACACAATGATAAGTGTTTGTGTATCTAAAAATATCTAAACTTGAAAAAGGTACAGTAAAAATATGGCATAAAAGAAGAAAATGATACACCTGTATAGAGCACTCACCATGAATGGAGCTTACAGGAACAGAAGTTGCTCCTAGTGAATCAGTTAGTGAGTGGTGAGTGAATAGGAAGGCCTAGGAACTTGTTGCACACTATTATAGACTTATAAACACCGTACACTTAGGCTATGGTCAGTTTATAAAATAACATGAGACTAAATGAAGCACAAGAGAAAATGAAATGATCAAGAAAAGCAGTAAACATGAGATGTATGAGCTTCTGCCAGGATAACATGGTATTGTTTTACAGCAAATCTTTTATAAATAGAGAGTACATTATAACATAATGACTAAAAGTATAGTACTATCATCCTATATGTGGTCTGTTGTTGACTGTAACATTGTTGTGTGGTGCATGATATTCGTATTTTGGATATAGGCTTGTTATCAGATATGTATTCAGCGAATACTTTCTTTTAGTCTATGGTTTGTCTTTCCATTTTCTTGCTCTTTCAGTGAGAAGTTTTTAATTTTAATAAAGACCAAACTATCATTTTTTTTCATGAACTGTGCTTTTGGTTTTCTATTTAAAAACTTATCAACAAATTCAAGGTCACCTAGATTTTCTCTTATGTTTTCGTCTAGAAGTTTCTCCTGGTTAAGCATTTTACATTTTGGTTTATGATCCATTTTGAGTTAGTTTTTATGAAAGATTTAAGGTCTGTACCTAGGTACATATTTTGCGTATGAATGACCAATTGTTCTACTGCCATTTGTTGAAAAGACTGTCTTTTCTCCATTAAATTGCTTTTGCTACCTTGTCAAAGATAACTGAGTGTATTTGTGTGGGCCAATTTTGGTGCTCTTTACTCTGTTCCATTGACCTATATGTGTATTCTTTTACCAATTCCACATTGTTCAGATATCCTAATAGGAAGTTTTAAGATGGGGTAATGTGAATCTTCCAACTTTGTTCTTCTTCAGTGCTATGTTGGCTATTGTAGGTCTTTGCCTTTCCATGTAAACTTTAGAACCAGTTTGTTAATATCTAAACAATAGTTTGCTGGGATTTATAATTGGCATTGTATTGAATCTATCTATCAAGTTAGGAAGAAATGACAACTTAACAATATTGAGTCTTCCAATCCATGAACATAGCATCTCTATTTATTCAGATCTTCTTTGTTTACTTTCATCAATGTTTCGTAGTTTTATTTATTTATTTAAATTATTTTCTTATATTTTTTTATTAAAAATGTATTTTATTTTTATTTTTATTTTCCCCCCTCCTCTTTCCCCCTTCTCCTCTGATAACCACTAGTCCATTGTCCATGTCCATGAGTCTCTGTTTGTTTATCCTGTTCATGTGTTGCTTTTAGGTTTATATCCCACATATAAGTGATATCATATGATTTTCAACCATTTCTGTATGGCTTATTTCGCTTAGTATGATTATTTCAAGGTCCATCCATGTTGTTGCAAATGGCAGTATTTTATCTCTTCTTATGGCTGAGTAATATTCCATTGTATATATGCACCACTGCTACGTTAGCCAATCATCTATTGTAGGACACTTCAGTTTCTTCCATGTCCTGGCCACTGTGAATAATTCTGCCATGAACATTGCTGTGCAAAGATCTTTTCGAATATGGGTTTTCAAGTCTTTGGGGTAAATACCCAGTAGAGGGATTGCTGGATCATATGGTAGATCAATTCTTAGTTTTTTGAGGAACCTCCATACTGTTTTCCATAGTGGCTGTACCAATTTGCAGTCCCACTAGCAGTGTAGGAGGGTTTCTATTTCTCCACATCCTCTCCAACATTTGTTATTACTTGTCCTGTTGATTATAGCTTTTCTAACAGGTGTGAGATGGTATCTCATTGTGATTTTGATTTGCATTTCCCTAATAGCTGACAATGTTGAGCATCTTTTCATATATTTGTTGGTCATTTGTATGTCCTCTAGGGAGAAGTGTCTGCTCAGGTCCTCTGCCCATTTTTTGATTGGACCGTTTGTTTTTTTGCTGTTATTGAGTCATATGAGTTCTTTGTAGTTTTTTTTACATACAGAGCCTGACATATTTTGTTAGATTTATAGTACTTAAGTATTCCATTATTTTTGGTGCTCTGTAAATGTTTTTTTGTTTTTAATTTCAAATTCCAATTGACTTTTGTATATTAACCTTATATCCTGAGACTTAGCTATACTCACCTACTAGTTCTAGACATTTTTGCTATTGTTGTTGATTTTTAGGGATTTTATAGTTATACAATCATATCATCTGTGAATAGACAGCTTATTCATTCCTTTTCAATATGAATTTATTCCTTTTATGCCATTTATTCTTTTTCTTTATTTTAATGCACTAGCTAGGATTTCTAACACAAACTTTTTATTTTGATCAAAACATGTAAGTATGCCAATTTTTTTATTGTAAAGCCAAAAACTTTCTCTGAGAATGTGTCCATTGATGGAAGTTATATGTCATATTTCTTACAGAAACCATACTTTCTCTAAGACTTCCAGTGCCAATTCCTTTAAGCACCCCCAAATAAACATACTTGCAAAGTAATCTGGGTGCAGAATCTGCCTAGAGTTTTAGGAATTTTTTTTTGCCTTTTTTTCCGGTTGCCTCGCCCATACCTAATTTTTCAGCAGTTTAAGAAAAATAATTAGCCTTTATTTAATCTACCAAAGACATTTAACTGAATTTTAATAAATAAAAATGCCTTTCTTTTCCAAATCAATTTTTGTCAATTCACAATAATAATTAACTACAGAAACAAAATAACAATTAAAGGTGACATGAATAAGTTGGGTACAAAAGTTGATAAGAGCAATCCTACCGCACTCATAAAGTGCTCAGAAAGGTATCTAATGGCCTCAAATTCTCAATGTTCCACGGGATCAGTCAATATGTTTGACAGAGAGTCAAAGACACACTAGGCTGGCAAACCAGTTAAATAGGTTAAAATGTAATTTATTGTATTATTAAGTTACAGCCTTAATTTTAGATCAATGGATAAATAAGGCAACATTCAGCAGGTATGTGACCCATTCATTTTAATAACTAAATCCTCACACTAAGTAAAGTGATGTACCAATCTTTTTTTTTTTAATTTTGTGGAGTGTGACTTTCCACAAGCATTATGACTTTAATAGAAAAGGTTAAACATGAGTTTAAATCCACCACAATAAAAAGCTACCTGAGAAAGGGAACTAGCAATTTAAAAGAACTATGCTGAGTACTTTACATAATGTTGATGAGATGCCATAGGAACTTAACTCTTGTTTATACCAATTAACCTATGGTGAAATTGGTTTCATTATACATTGTTTCACCACAGTTCCAGGAACCTAACTACGATATTGAGTGACAACTTACTATACGTATGTATCATGTATATGTGTACATGTATATGTATGCATGTATCTATATCTATCTATCTATCTCCCAGTGGTCCTACTTGTCTAGGTGAACCCTGACTGATACACATACCAATGAACTGTCTCCCACAGTCACATCCAAGTAACAGGAAAGGTGGCCCAAGGAATACCATTGTTACAATGTGGCTTTCGATAAGTTGTGAGATGAGGAGAGCCACAAAGACAAACCAATGATGATTCTGTCAGATTCCCAGACAGACTCAAGTTTTTCGGGGGATTTCTATCATATCCTAAATCCACAGACTAAATTTTATAGTCTTAAATAGAGAACTCCAGAAAAATGAAAAATCATAATTAAGACTACATGTCTCTTGAAAAAGCTGATTTTAAATACTATCCCTTGGGTTCTAGCTATAATAATATTAAATAATATTATTGAGGAGCTATGCAGTGTCCTAGGAGGTCTCTGCTTGAAATCTGCTATGACCCAAATGACTATGTTCTATTATCCTTGTGAAATTACTATAGAATCATAGAATTTTAAATCTGAGCATAACTTTAAAGTTCATATAATATTTAAGCAAAGAACAATGAGTTTTTTATAGGGAAAAAGTTTAGTGATATTGTGACTTGCTCAGAGTCACACAGCTAGTTAACCAGAAGAGTTCAATTTTCAAGTTCAATTTCCTGCCCCCAATCCACAGTTCACTACACAATACTGTTCCTATGCCTGACACGTCTTTGCCTGATTGGAGCCCCATGAACTCCTCATATAAGCCTTCTGGCTCACTGTCAAACATTATGTTTATTAAGTCATATGCTTGCATTTGCACATTTCAGTTCTCAAAATTGAAAGACTCATAGAGACCTACTTCCCTGACTGTTTTACTGTGTCTAAAGAATTCTGAAGTCATCAGACTACTTATAACCAACTGTATCTTACTAAGAACACCTTCAAAAGTTTGCTCAGAAGTGGTTCCAAAATATTTCATTCTCTGTCTCTTATTCTGAAGGAATGAGAGCTACTCTAAATCTTACATCACAATACACTTATGTCATTAAAGTGTTTTTTCTGCCTACCTTGACAGATACAAAACTCACCATCTCAGGCCCTGAGACATTTTATGGCCACTACTTCAAGTTATAAAGCAATTTGTGGCCATGTGTGCTGGGGGAGGGATAGACTGTCATTTGATATTCCTTATAACTCCTTCTGAACCCCATAAGCCTTTGAGGCATGGTTTTAAGGACATTTTTCTTTCTTTTTCCTTTCTTCTTTCTTTCTTAAACCAATGTGCCCCATTCATGATTCACAGCTATCTTTGATAGTGGGTGTTTTATTAAGATGGTACATTGTGCAAAATATTTTAGTATTCCGTATTAAGTTGTGGACAGTATGTGGTTTGAAGTAGCAAAAGTTTAATTACCACAGTGGCTGAAATAGGCAGAGACTCAAGAAAAGAAGCCCTGAGGCAGGCAGACTAGGGCTAGTACAGAGTCTTTGCCATCATTCCTCTCTGCCATCCTCAGGACGTAGCTCTCTGCCATGCTTGCTGCCTCGTATTTACAGGATGGCTGCTGCATCCCTTAGCTACATGTCTATAATCCAGATGGAAAGGTGGGAAAGGGGCAAAGTGCCAAAGGGCTAAAGGCACTCCAGCCAAATTTATCCTTATTTTAATCAAAAAAACAAAAGGTTTCACTTAGCAAATTTCTACTTGTGTGCCACTGGCCATACCTATGTCTTATAAGCCACTGTGCGCTAGAGTTTACAAAGAAGAAAGACATTGTAAATGGTGATAGTGACAGCTAGCAACAGTGTCTGACACAGAAGACTCCAATGCCACTATTCTTATATAAAGTGTTTAAATTAACCATCATTCTGAAAAAATCTTCAATTTTATAATCTATTCCAACTTCTTTTTTCCAAATCAAAAAGTTAAACCCTATTTATAATTTGTTCATTTTCAAAGATAAGTGAGAAAATTAAGAAGCCTGACTTTAAATCTGACAAATACTCATATTTGTAGATGACACAGTGGTAAGATAAATGGGCTACCCATTTCTCAACTACTTGTGGGCAATAATAAACTCATCCACAAATCATTCTCCATTTTTCCCTGATGCATATTCCGAATCTGTCCACATATTTGACATTTGCTAAAATTTTAAGATCACTCAGCCTGATCCTCTGAAACAGAAAGAACTGTCTGTTAGAAGCATAGTGATCAAATGGTAAAATCCTGACAAGTTACATATAGAGTATAGAAACGTCTTATCCACTGCACAAAGGATCCTGGCTTTGGAGGAGATATGCCATCAAGATCCTTAGGTAACAGTCAGTCATTAAAACCCATGATGTCCTTAGAGGAATATTTTATAAAACAAAGTAGAACCAGCTCCTTTTAGGCTAATGTTTCTTAAAGTATCTCTAAAATCTGCTTTAGAAGCCCTTTAGATGCTGCTTAAAATCTGGGGTCCTGGGGCCCACCTCAAACATGTGGCAGCAGACTAAGAATGTGCATTTTTAGCAGTCTTTCTAGGTTGTTGCATACTACAAGTTGAAAACTACTTTCTTAGATTTATATACCAGACTCATGCACTAGTGGGCACACTGGCAGAGTTCTCAGTCAGACCAGATGTGGACCATCTTTTGAAAGTCAAATGCTTATGGGAGAAGAATAATTTCAATTATTTACAGGAATGGAGCTCAGGACAAAGGCCTAAGCTTCTTTTGCCAAGCAAATTTCTGGGACAAGAGCAGCCAACTGACTAAACCAGGCTCTGCACATACAAGTCTCTAGATGATTAATACTGCTGCCAGGTTAACGTCCATACCAGGAGGATTTAAGATGCTGAGTTAATTCCACCAGAAGCTCAGAGATCCATAAAGGTCCAAAGCTTCTGTCGCCATGCCTGACTTACTGCCGCCATTTGCCTCAACCTTCCTCTCTGTTTGAGCCTATCCAAGCCTTTCCAGTCTTCTCAGCCTGTGTTCTATCTAACCTCAACTAATTCTTTTACCCGAGCAGTCTCTAAAACATTCTCCAGCTGCCCATGGCTTACACCAAACATTTCCTCTGATTTAAATTACCTGATCCCATCAATCACCATGGCTGTCAATTGCTATAGCAATGGGGCAACACCTAGTTTCTTGGCCAGGTCCTCAATAGTCAGGGGTCATGGCATACTCCAGTAACATTTATACATCCAAGGTTTTTAATGGTATTTAGCTGTATTTCTTTGTGGTTTTCAAATTTCTGTGATTTACTAATACATCTGCTGTGCCTCCTGTTGGTTGTCAGCAAGAAGCTAAAGCAAGTTCTGTGGCACAGAAATAAGTGCTATTCTGAGAGAATATGTTGAAAATCTAAGGGGGTTTCCCGTGCCACTTGAAGCTGAGAAAGAAGGATCCTGGCTTGGACTTTAGTACCCAAGTACATCTTCCTCCACCCCTAAAGTTCACTAAAATAAAGTTGGGAAAGTGGTTTTTCTGGCTGCTTGGAAATATAAGAATATCTAATGTTCAAAGATTCCAATTGAAGTACATATCTAAAGCAAAATGCATTTCATGGTAGGCATTCAAATGTATGTATTATCTGAAGATAAAAAAGCAGGTTGGCAGATTCAGCTAAAGAGAAATCTAGCAACTCTGAGGTTGAAAAAATTAAAAGCCAGGCATCTAAAGCTAATCATTTAAATTAATTGTAGGTGTTCAAAGAGGGTGGCATGGGAGTAGAGCTAAACATAAAAAAAAAATCATCACATTTCAGCGTATAGGGTGACAAAGGTGGAAAGCGAAGATTAGGCTTGTTAAAATCTGGAGTAGTATAAGGGTCAGGCACATCTAAAACTTAGAGAATTTCCTTCCCGGATAAAGAAATATGGCATATAGAGAACTGGAAAGTAGCCAGGACAGCATGGGTCCCCAGAGAAAATGCTTAGCAGGAGTTTCTGTTGGAAAGCATATTAAGCAGATTCAGAGCTAAGTGTATGTGAGAGGGGAGAAGGGGTCAGATGTGAGGACAAAAATCATGACTTCTACTTCTTTTATAGCACACACTTCAGTCTCTCTATGATATATCTGGAAATGAGATCCTTGAACAACACTCTATTACGTTATCAACAAAGTCAATTGGAGATAATAGGACTCCAAAAACTATTACACTTGTTACATCACCAAAGGAACCAGATTTTACACCAATACCAGCACATCTCTCTCCACAATTCACACTTTATCCAGAAACCTCTAGCATCCCAGAATTCTTGATATAAGTCTTCAAGTGTCTCATTAATAACACTCAAAGATGACAGCTTTTGCCCGCCGTAAGCATTAATAAAATACTCTTCTTACATCATTGCAGGCATTTTAATTAATAACAACTTGGATAGAATTGCTTTAGTTCTACATCTCTCCAATATAAATTCAAAGAAAAACAAATCAAAACCAAATATTATAGAAGAAATTTACATAATTACTTGGTCATGGGCCTTAACCTTGTCAATTTTGGTCTACTAACTTACATGCTGTAAAACATATAGAAGGGCCTTATTACACCCTAATATTTCCACCGTTCAGAACACAGAAGGGAAAGTTGTTCCTAGATGAAAATGCAAGTACTTTCCCTGATAGTCCACATGGGGATGCTGTGGATAAAGAGTGGATGCCTTTATCCCATGGGAGCATGTAGACTGTGCTCCACTTAAACCATAACTGTCTGCAGATACTACTCTTCAAATGAAAGTAGACATGCCCCCTTAACTGCTGGAAATATGCTTGTTTACTATAATGAGAAAAGTAACCTTCCCCTACAGAGCCCTGCTTAGCTCCTTGGGTCAGGCTGTACCTACTTGTGTGCACCATTACATTACATTACACTATACTTACTTATATATAAGGTAGGAGAGTTGGGGATATTTCACTGTTAAAAAAAAGTTGCAGTGCTTATTGACAGGTAAAGGGATGACTGGTAAAACCATATCGGGTCTCTGAAGTTTTAAAAAAGCTCGATCATGAAATAATCACCTAATTAACACTAAATAAAAATTTGATACATGGTGATTATAATTTGAAAAGACAGTACATGAAACTATATTTAAAAAGTGCCCTTAGTATATAAATAATAGCAATTAAACTGATTACCTCACCAAAAAAAATTAATTAATTAAATAAAACTAATGTAGAAAAACACTAGAAGACTAGGATTAAAAACCAAATCATAAATCTTGATCATAAATTTAAAATTGTTAAATGTCTAAATTCTTATTTTCATGTTATTTTTCTCTCAATTGACTCTAAACTTTAAAAATACACTTTTTTTCTATATTAATTATTTATTTAACTATATAAATACTAACGTATCAGAAAGGTCAATAGCATGGCATGCTGTACTAGAAACACATGAGTCAATAATAATGATAGGAAGAGATTATAAAGCACTATAAAGTGGATGTCTGTGAATGAACGTGAAATTTTATTTGTGGCTATTTGTATTTATTCTAAAAGGGTAAACAACCAGTTCCATGGCTCCTGAGAATATCCTTTCCTTGTCGTAACAGAAGACAGAATTAGTCTTGAGAGAATCAATCTATTTTAGTATGGTGCTTTACCCTAGGTGTAGAACTCTTGTCACAAAAGATTCTTATAATGATATTGTTAAGAATAAGAGAAGTTAAGGGCTTTTGCCTATATAATCCAGTTTGAAAGCAAAGGGGCTTGGCTTCAGGCACACTTTGAAGAGGTTTGTGATACTGAATTAGCGGACTAAGGGCTTAGACTTTAAATATACCTCCCAAACATCCTCCCTGTAACGTCACAGTTTTATACTGGCTTTGAAGCATAGCCTATGGGGTGCGGGGTGGTGGAGGGGCAGCGGGCAAGGGGGAGGTTACTGAGTGATTTCTTTCAATAGTGCATTTGCTCCTTCCTTCCTTCCTTCTCATCACTAAGATCGCTTCCGTCCTTCAGAGTCCTTCCGTCCGTCCTTCATCTCTCTCTCTCTCTCTCTCTTTTCTCTCTCTCTCTCTACTCTCTCTCTCTCTCTCTCTCTCTCTCTCTCTCTCTCTCTTTCTCTCTCTCTCTCTCTCTCTCTCTCTCTCTCACTTTCTCTAGCATTTATTGGATGTCCACTATGTGGTTGGTTGTGGTGTTGCAGACATTACGTCCACATTTTGTGTTCACAGACTTTGCTTCAGTTAAGTGGAATATACAAAGAAGTGTACCTGCAATAATAATGTCATAAGATAAATTCTTTTTTATCACATTCTTTTTCCTGTGTCATTGACAGTGTAATCAGTATAGCTGCAGCTCTTTCCCTAGGGACTGGCTTATATTCCACCCACCAGAGGCCATGCTTTCGACAGCATCATAAATTCATAAAGCCAAAGGACATCTAAGAGACCATCTGGTCTAGGCTTTCCCAAATCTGGCTGGGCCCCAGCATCACCTGATGCATTGGCCCCAGCCTAGAGACACTGATATAACATGCCTGAAGGCTCTGAAAATACTTACTATGGCTGTAGCCCATGGACCAGCCTTTTTGGAATCAGTGAATCCAAACACCTCAATTTTCAGAAAGAACATTTTAGAGGAAATGCATACCCACAGAACTGAAATGATTCCATCAAATTTCAGGACAACAACGGTGAAACATCTGGCAAAAAAATTTAAGCTCTCATACTCTCTAAAAGTATTTCCAAAGCACATGATACAAGCCATGTATAATAGAACCAACTGTAAAAGCATACAGGTGTGGTTTAGAGCTATATAATGGGAGAGAAAACATCAAGAAAATTGGGATAGTATAGATAGTTGCTGCAACTGAGCTATTTATTATCTCTGTTCTTTCTGGTAGGAAAAGTAGAAAAGGAAACACTGAGTTGGAACACTCATTCTTTAAATAAGGATATTTGATTTATCAGGAAAAAAGATTTTTGTCCCTAGGTACACATTCTAAGGAAAAGCTTAGCTTGGTGTCATGCCTACAGTACACACTTAAACTGCTGAATGAAGAAATGAATGAAAATATGAATATAAGTGTTATCAAAAAAGGTTTTTCATATTGTTGCAAATGGCAGTATTTCATCTCTGCTTATGGATTTCGTTAACCAATGTCACCATAAAAATAAATAATTTTTTTTTTTAAAAAGGTTTTTCTATGACCATTTCCTACATTAATCTTTGAGGGAAGCTAGGAATATATCTATAAAAACTGGCTTGCTTAAGCATTTGTACACAAAATGGCAGCAGCATAATATAGATCTATAACTTTCAAGGTAGAGGTAAGACATCTTCCTGCCAATGAAAAGAAATCATTTTTGATGTGGTAGGAAGAGTTCACTAGGAGAGTGTTATCTGTGTGCATGTGGTGCTTATGTCCAAAGGCAGGAGGAACAATGTGCTGGCCTGCACAGGGTGTCAACACACACAGGAGCCTGTGAAGAGGCTTATCTTCCATAATATAAAGGGACAGAGTGGCAGACCAGCTGCAGTCCAACATGGCTCTCAGTTCATCCCACAACTAAGGTCATTACTTATGCATAGTTATAATTTCATGAAAAAACATTATATTTCAAATTTTAACACCAGGAGGGATTCTGCTTATTTTTTTTATTAGCATGTTTACCTCTGGGGGAGAAGATGCAACTCTTACAGTATACTTTCACAGATAATATTTTTTAATGAGAATTGCCTTAAAGGAGAAACTTAATTTAAGATGCGTTCCAATGGAGAAGAAAGTGGTTCATACCATTTATAAAAATAGGGTAACTCTTAGTTTACATTTCAGTAAACTTGACCATCCCGATTTTTTAATAAAAAAGAAATGTGTTCTTGCTCTTAAAAATTAAGCTTTTAAGAGTTTTAAGATACTTCTTAAAATTTTAAAAACATAGGATCAAATTTTCCACTCAAAAGTGCTGCTCTCCAGTTTGATATCTATAATATAATCTGAGTTCATGATAAACTCTTTGAAGAAGGTTATCCCACTATAATTTAATTGTAACAAATATACACATCAAGTATGATTCAGTTCATATTTTTATCAAACATATTATTTGTAATTATTTTTTTTCTGTTTTGTTTGCTATCTTCTATAAAGTATGTTATCATTACTGCATTTTAAAATATAGAAATTTGAAGGCTTTACTAAAACTCTCTAAGCCAGCCCTAACAACTGGTAAGATCTATACTTGTAAAATAAAATGTATAAATTTCTATTAGAGAGGGAACTCTCAACCACCAAGGATATCAGGAGGATCACTCATTATTCATTTCCCTTAAAAAGGAAAATCTGTCAAACAGAGATGTGTGCACTGCGCACAGTGCCAGACAGAGTTGGCACTCAAATATATTGGTTGAATAGAACTGAAGTGGAGGAAACTTACCTGAGATGAAAAGAAGTGTTAAGAAAGAAACTAGGTCTAGGCAAAATGCTGACTCTTTCCCAACAGACAAAGCACTTAATTGAGAGAGGCCAAAGAGGTCATCATTGATTCAGCTTCTTACAGCCGGGAATCCTCTACAGTGGTGGTTCTCAGCTGGGTATGTTTGTTACCTAGGGCACACGTGTCAATGTGTGAAGACATTTTGGTTGCCACAATTGGGAGAATGTGCTACTGGCATCTAGTGGTTAGAGTCCAGGGAGGGATGCTGCTAAACATCTTACAATGCACGGGACACTGCCTCGCTCCAAAACCTCCTTCCAACACAACAAGTAATTATTCAGCCCAAAATTCAATAGTTTCTCTGCTTAGGCAGAGAAACCCTGCCCTACACATCAGGACCCAACAGATCACCTCTGCTTACCCATTTTTGAAACCACTTATTGAGGCATGACTGACATACACAAAGCTGGAAATATTTAACGTACTTAACTTGATGAGTTTGAAGATAGGTACACACCTATGTAACCATCACCACAATCTATGCCATAAACGCATTCATTACCTCCTAGTGAAGGCAAACTCATGGCCTTGTAAGCATGCCTTCACCACCGCCGAGCAGCTCTCCCCGGCACTAAAAACTTCTTTATTTTGAAATTCGCATAGAAATAATATTTGTCAAAAGCACTACATAAAAAGAACTGCACAAATATGAAATCACATTATAAGGTCAAAATGACTTTTCCAGATGTCAATTTTAAATTTATTTTTATAATCTAAATGATAAGAAACAAAAGCACATAGTAAATAAATTTACATACTAAGTTTTTGTTGGCTGCGTTATTTTTAATTCTATTATTTG
Organism: Pteropus medius; assembly: GCF_902729225.1. Classification (NCBI taxonomy): domain Eukaryota; kingdom Metazoa; phylum Chordata; class Mammalia; order Chiroptera; family Pteropodidae; genus Pteropus; species Pteropus medius. Next base: position 19,200,606 of record NW_024345601.1, read on the forward strand.
GTAGTTTTAAGCCTTTATGTCTATTTCTTAGTTTGTTAACATTAGATAGCTTCTCTTCTTACTATGAAAGATAAGAAAATAGGCATGCTCGCCTATCACCACCTCTTGTATTCCTTTTACTCCAAATTTTTATATCATATTAGTTCATTACATTCTGTTCTTAAGTTATATTTAAATCATCGATGCTTTGTGTAGAAGTACATTTCAAACTCAGTAAACTTATAATAGCATTTATAAAAGTGAAATGATTTAAAATGGAATTCCCTGCAGAGACACAGTAGGACTGGATCACAGAGAAGGAAATGGAACACTTCACCTTCCAGGGTGAGGCTAACAAATTCTTCTCTGGCTTCCTTCACTTCTTCTGAGTCATGCTCAGATGCTACTGTATCCCTCATCATCCCTTTGTTCTATATTCTTTCTTTCTTTGCTCAAATATCTCTCTGAGGACGTTTCCATATGGAGTAAATGGTAACTCCTCTGAGATCCTTGCATGCCCCAAATGCCATTTTTTAATTTTCTCTTCCTCTTCTTCCTCCCCTTTCTCTTCATACTTGATTAATAATTTGGCTGTAGGTTCAATATCCCTTTCCCCTCAGAACTCTGAAGGCACTATTCCATTGCTTCTAAGATCTAGTGTGGTTAATGAAATGTGTGTTTGTTTTGTCAACAATTTGTCTTGTTTCTCTGAAAGCTCTTAGGATTTTCTATTTTTTTCCTTTGAGTTCAGAAATTTCACCAGGATTTTGTTTGTTTTTTAATCAGCTAATTAAACACTGTTCTTTGACTACGTTCCCTCCCTCATAGCCTGTTATTTGTTTCTGGGGCTCCTCAATGGATTTTCTGGGTTTATCCTGTGTGCCTCATCACTGTTCTCTCACATGTCCTATTTTGGTCATTTGGTTCTGTTATGGCAGATTTCCCTGACTTCACCTTACAGTTCATCACCACGGGCATTAACCCTGTTCTTTCAACCTTCTCCCTGTTCTTTCAACCTTCTGCTTGACTTTTTAATTTATCGGTTATATATTTCATTTCCAAGAATTCTTTCTTGTTACCCAGTTGGACTTTCTTCACAGCAGCCTACTCTTTTTTTCAGGATGTGGTACCCTCTTGATTATCTGGGAATACTAATTAGGAATCTTTAAAATTAAAATCTGCCCCCCCCCTTTTTTTAGTGAGTTCTCTTAAATGTCTGATGATCTTTGGTTGTTTGTGTCTACTTATGAGTGAAAGACCATGATAATTAATATAAAGACCTGGAATAGGTCTTCTTTGTGGGTGTTTGGGTCTCTTTCTTTAACAGAGGACTTCTTTTAGTGCGAATTTTGATAACAAATTCTCTAATGGGATATATGTAGTGTTGCTTTCCTAGTATGTATCAAACTGCATTCAAGTACCCGCCCCCATCCCTTCTCAAGCTAAGACATATGACCCAAGCCAATCAGGATCTCTCAACCGGAACATGTTATCTTAAACAAAGTGAAACAAGGACTGGAGGAAAAAAGGTTGGCATTTATTCATCATCTTAGCTAACTGATACTTTCCTGATACCTAGGCCCTTGATTCTGCTCTAGATGTGCCTAGTTCTCAACCTTTCCTGTGAGCTGCCCTGTTTTCATGAATTTCTTCTCTGCCTAAGTTTGTCAGAGTCAGTTTCTGTTGCTTGCACACAGAGAACGTAAGCTGTTGCAGGTGGAAATAAAAACTGACCTTTGTTAAGCTAATGCAAGGTACTAGGCATTTTATATTTTTGTATATAATCATCATAACCATATGGAATAGCTATAATTACCATTATTTAATGAGGGAAGTAAATAGAGTAGATTTATTGGCTTGACCAAGATACTAGAGATAAAGCACTGAGAGTATGATACCAAAACCTATGCTTTCTCTGTACTCTAAAGTATTCTCGGAGTATTAAGGATACACGCTTGGCAACAGATAAGAGTATGTGCTGAGTATTGGATGAGGTATTCAAAGCTGGAAAACCAGAAAGACTCAATGAGTTAAGAAAAAAGAAATCACAATCTTATTCTTAATAGTGGAGTGGGATAGTAAATTAAAAGAGAATTTAAGAAAGATGATTTCGTGACTTGTGGAATGAATTTAGAAGTCTCATGTCTAGTAGACCAGCTAAGAGGCTGCTGTAGTGTTGAAATGGCAGCAGGTGGAGAGGAAGAGACAGTTTACAGAGGGATTTGGAAGGAAATTTCATAGGATTTTGTGACTGAATGGATATTATAGGGGATAAAGAAAGATGAGCCAAACATGACTAGAAGATTTCCAGTTACAAGGGGGAAAGCTGAGTGAATGCATTTACCTTGCATCCTCCCCAAATTTCCAATGAAATGAACTAGAAGTGCAAAAACCAGAATGAATGCATTGTGGTGATAGAAAGAGAAAAGGATGCCAAGAGTCAACAAATCTTGAGCATCTCTAGAAGATATAAAGAAAAATGAGTCAGATGATGGAAAAGCCAAGTGTGCTGAGCAGCCTATAACCAAACAAAGGCAAAGGAGAAAAGCACAGAAGCAGTAAACTGGGGTTTACTCTCCACAGAGTACAATCTTCCCACTGCCAAGCTTAGCATAGAAGCTGGGAATGCAAGCAAGCATTAGCTAGTGTTGCTATCAGGAGGTTGCAATGTCCTCTACTGAGCAGAAAGAGCACTGAGGCCCACCCTTTAACAGGGGGCTTCATTTAGGTTGGACCACTCAGTGAATTAACTATGGACTCCGCCACAGAAAGCTTCTGTTTATACTGGTAGACCTAGAGAAAGAAGGAGGGCAGACCCCTAGGAATACGATCTAAGGAAAAGCTTAGCATAGTGTCATGCCTACAACAGACACTTAAACTGCTAAATGAAGAAATGAATGAAAATAGGAATATAAATGTTACCTAAAAGTGTTTTGTTCCAAAACAATTAATACAGACTTAAGGGGGAAATATGGCATAAATTCACAGGAATGGAGTAATTTTTTAAATTAAGGTACTAGTATATATAATTTTATGCTAAATAAATTTTATGCTAAATACACAAAAAATGCCTAACTCCCTTTTAAAATTAATAAAAGGGATTCAGTAGGATTGAAGATGAAATCTTGAATGGATAAGTAGCCATAAAGGAAATGAAATGTTTATAAAAGATCTCCTCTCCTAAATAAAACAAAAAGGCTCAAATGAATTAAAATGATTCCCAACAAACTTCCAAGGGAAAAACAATTTTGAATTATTTTAACTTCCCCTGGATTGAAGGACGAGAAATAGAAGTTTTTCTAATTAGGATTCTAGAATAAACCTGATGCAAAAGCTGACATATTTGACTTTACCATGTTTTACTTATGAATATAAAATTAGTGTTCCTAAATAAAATACTAATAACATAAAAAAATATATATATATATACACACCAGTGTGTTAAAATACAGATAATTTAACTTTGTTTAAACAGCTTAATTCTAGGAAACCAATTCACAAATAAGAAATATAAACAGGTTAAAAAATTTAAAATATACGATCATTTTGAGGGATGATAAAACTGTATCTGAAATCAATCTCTGTGATTGATGTAAATCTATTCTAATATGGAAGTGTATTCTTAACTTGATAGTTTATTAGAAACTAAAAGCAAGCATCATATGTAGTGAAGTTTAAAGTTGGAATTATAAAAAAAAAAATCTTTCACAGTGTTATTAAACAATATTCTGAAATTTCTACTAGGTACATTAGGAGAATAAATCTTAATTTAAGAGTCATAAAAGTTCAATAGAAAGAGCAAATATAAAATTATTTACAAATAATATGATTGTCTATACAGAAAACCCAGAAGAATCCAATTAAACATTATTAAAACTAATAATACAGTTCAGAAATAGAACTGATACAAACACAAATATACTAAAATAAATAGCTTTCTTTATACTCCAGCAAAAAATAATTTTTAAATGTCAAGCTTGTAAACAATATCCACAATAACACCATAATATATAAAATATCCAAGAATAATAAAATAAACAATTATGCAAGAGCAATATGAAAATGAAACTAAAGTTTAAAGGCTAAAGAAAAAAATTGAAAAACAGGGAATTATTTAAAAAGGAAAATCACAAAATAAGAAATACAAATTGCTATTAGATATAAAAACACACATTACCTTTCTGATAAGTAGTATAAGCACATTTTAAAAACAACGAGGTGTTTCCCTCTAATAGATTGGCTAAGTTTTAAAAAAAAACACACAATTTAGATAGAGATATAGGTAGGCATATGCACCATGAGAGGCATATTTACGCAAATTCATACTATGTATTCCCGGCACTGAATCAGTACTTTCAATTCCAGGAAATAAAATTCCATTTTATTCATTCTAGGAATTTATTTCATTTCTTTGAATTCATGAATGTATAAAAAAATTCAAAACAATCAAAAAATTAATAAGGGACTGATTAAATACACAATCAATGCGATGAAATATAATGAATCCTCAAAAATATAAATAATTTCTATACTGCACAAAAATGGCCACATTACTGCATTAAAAATACATGTTATAGAACATCATGTTGTGTTGATATACTTATGATAAAAGCATATATATCCATACTTTCTAGAAAGATACACATTAAAATATTAATAGTGATTGTTAGTGTGAGATGGCAGAAAGCAGAGAGAGATGAGAATGGTCACTTAAAAAATTCCTGAATATGAAAAAATATTAAACAGAAATCTTAGATCGGGTTCTCCAGAAGCAAATGCCGAGACAAGTGTTGAGTGCAAGTGCTTTATAATCAAGCACTTCTGGAGAAGTCTGGTAAGGGAGTGAGGCAGCAGGTGGGAGAATGGGAGGGAGCCCTGGAAGTGTGTGATAGATCTCAGGCAACTTCTCCTTGAAGGTAGCTTCAGCCTCCTCCCACAGGGGCACTCCAGAGTATTAGTTAAACCTCAGAGCTAAGGAGCAAAGCTTTTCACACCCTGGCCCCCGTCAGTCAGTCATTTGTCAAGAGCTGTGCTGAGGAAGGGCACAGCAGATTGGCTCTGAGTGCTTTCCGGCAAGGCGCATCCAACACCTGAGGAAATCCTCCGAAGGAAAGTTACAGGTACCTAGTGTTAAAATAAAAACAAAAAAGGGGCTAAAAAGAAATCCTAAGGGATCTGGGTAGAGAGCTAATAATAACATCTGCTAAAATATACTACCTTTATAATAAAATACACATTTTATAATAAAATACATATTTTCATACTTGCAAGAGCAAGTATGCTACCAGTAAAGCAAAATTAAATATGAATGCTTGCAAGTTCTGCACTAGTGTGAGCACCCGCAGTACTAGATAGCCTCTCCATATCGGCTTTCTCGTATTCCCACCTGTCGATTAGAAAACCAAGATTAAGTGGCCCTTAATAGAAATTACAGCCTTTCTCTCTTTTCCTGTTCATCTTCTCAGTCTGAAGTGGTACAGCTTGATATATATTAAGAAATTAAAGGAACTCTCAAATCCTCCGCTGATTCTAACCCAAACCGGCCACCAACTTAACCCTAAAACTACGTAAAAGCTGGAGCACTTGGCAACTAAACTCTGCGATGTTAAATTCTAAACAGAATGCCCTCTTAAGGGACATGATCCAACAATCCATTTGTCCTGTTTAACTTGTTTGGCTTTATGACAAACTTGTTTAAAAGATTTTTAAAATGAATGAGTTGAGGTTTCTACCTCAGCATGGTCACTGAGCAGAACAGGATGTTTCCTAGAAATGTTCCTCAAGCCCATCATTCTGAGTGTCAATGATGGATCTCACAACCTTCTGCTACAAATGGATGCTGCCATGAGCTAAGGGCTGGACTGGGCTGGCAATTCAGGTTTCACCTTCTGTGTGGTCTAGTCCATCTCTGAAACCTTCAATGCTTTTGTTTCTTCATCTGTAAAATGGATGCAATAACTATTGCTCTGTTTACCTTTTGGAGCTAATGAGAAAATGAACCATGAGATAACATATGTGAAAGAATCTTGTAAACTCTGCAGTACTTTATGCTAAGTCACTTGTCCGAACACAAATATACCAGATTAAAAAGGGGGAGGTAGTAACTTTAAGATCTGAATCCACGAATGTTGGAAGGCACTTGTTCAGGAAAAATGACTGTGGGTTGGTAGTAAAGCATCTAAGTAAAAATGAACAGTAAGCTATGAAACCACAGGGTAGGAACTGAGGTACAAATTTGGAAACCATCAACATGGAACCAAAAGGGGAATTTATGATTGTGGAAAGCATGCCCTTGATAATTTCATCTCTCTTTTCATTTCTGTGGCCATATTCCTTATACCGATCACAATTGCTGTCTGTTTGGATTATCAAAATGCAAAACTTTATTCATAAAAATTATTGTTATCATTATGACAAAATGTTCAATGGTTCTTTAGAGTCCTTATTTTCTTACTGGATTCATTATCCTTTCAAAATATTGTGCAGATTGTTGTGCTCAATCAAAGACGTTTACTGGTTAAGTCTACACACACAAATTCGGGATAGAATTCTGGAATAGAAATCATATGGATTTTTAACAGCCATATAAATTAAACATGCAGTCTCTCTTTCAAATAATCTTGACTATTTCTTTTTTGAATGAATAAATATACATGCTATATAACTTAAGATGAAACCATTGAGATTTAAAAATTGTTAGTATATACAGCAGTGCTTGAAAGTCACAATTTTGCATATTCTCGCATGAAGAGATTTCCAGAAATGTTTTTATGACCTCAGAATCACTTTATTTGGCCAAAAACAGCAATGTCACAAAGTCAAAGTTTATTTTTAAAGCCATTTATGTTGTTTAAAGCATATCTGGATTGAGACCCAGGACTAGTAAGACAGTTTCAGTTGGCTCGTTTCCTGATATTAAGACTATTAACAATTTTCTCCTTCTTCGATGGGTCTCACATACTAGCTCTTCGTTGATTTTCCTTTAAACATTTTGTACCATTTACATCTGAACTCCTGAATCCTTTGGAGTTAGTTTAACGTATTTCTGATTTAAATATGCTGGATTCTACTGAGGTGTACAAAAGTCACATACTAGTCTTTGGGTTAAAGTACAGTATTAAACTGTAATTTTGTTTATTTTAATAGTTAGAATTTAACTGAGAGTCAATCTATTTTTTATATAAATTAAAGCAGTGACTAGATGTTAGTAGTTTACAATTTAAAATAATATAGGGAGTAAACCGTGAATGTACTATTTTAGTGAAATATTATTGATTTTATTGATTACATGTGTTAAATAAGTGTTTATCAATTCCCTTTGCCTGGTTTCACTAAATTTTCCTTTTCAATAAGCAGGATGAACATGAAGCTGTTTGGCAGTGTTTTAAGTCTACTTCTAAATATATGTACCGTTTGTGATGTAGTTAACAGCATAAACTTTATGTAAAAATTATATTTAAAACTATTATGTTCATATGCAAGACATACTTTAAATTGTACAGTAACTTAAGATGGAATTCATAAAAAAATTCAGAACCACTGTTTTTTATATATATATATATGTATGTATATATATATATATATGGAAAGAGATGCTAGAAAGTTGATTTTTCATCAACTTTGTCATTAATGACTTCATTTTACAAATGTAGCTGTTAAAAAACCAGCCCAAGACACACACTCATGAATACACACAGACACTCTCAGACCAGTTCTATTTTGTTTACTTCTATGTCCTCAATGTCTGCTATAGTCTCAGCATGAAGTCTAGGTCCAAACAGTTAGTCAGTAACTACTGGTTGAATTTGCAATTTATTTAGAAATAGAACCCAAGTCTATTGACACCAAATGAATCGTTCTTTCCAATACACAAATGGAAACAATTAAAATGGCCTTCTCTATCTTGTTGTTTTATTGGAAGAACAGAATGTGATAAACTATGTGAAATAACTTAAAAACAGGTAATTATATGCAAATCTAAGAGAGTATTGTTATCATTATAGTTTAGGTTTATACAACTTTCCACTTCTCTTACCATAGGTCCATAAATCTAAGAAAGGCAAAATGTACAAGAATAATGGCAATTTTAAAGACAACTATTTTAATTTCTTGAATAATCTGGCAAGGAAATAGGAAAATATTTCTTATAGATTTTGGGTTTGAAGAACAAAACTTTCATTTTCAATAGCAGTTAAAGAAATAGAATTCCTTATTATATATTAATCTTAAAGCATAACCAACCAGTTATTTCAAGATTTTTATCTAGATTTACATGAACTAAAAATAATATAAAATGGGAGTTTTTAATCAATCATATATTAGAATTCTTTCTATAAAATGAAAACTTATACTGTAAATTGCTTGAGATCCTTTTTTTTTTGAGCAAAGTGATGAACTAAAGAATGGAGTGGTCATCAACACCATTGGTCATATCACAAGTAATAAAAAAGTTCAAATAGATTGTTAATTATAAAGACTCAAAAACACTGACTAGGGCACTGAATTTGGCACAATTAGAAACATTCTTGATAAAACAGTGTTACAAAATCGTACAACGTGTAATAAAAAGGTTAATCGAGAAAGGAGTATTTAAAATAATTTAAACATATTACAATTTAAATTATAATCACTGTGCAAAAATAACATAGAAATTAGTTTGTTAAATCATCATCTTGCATACTATAATGATACCTAGAGAGTAGCCTCACATAGATGAGAGCTCAAAATCATTTGGATCAATTTTTTAAAGCAGCTTTAAAATAACTGACTCCCAAATCAAGATATTAAATGCCAACTTCTGACCAGCAATAATGCTTATGGCTAAGATAGAAATGAGATTCTTTACGGAAACGCTGACACAGCCCTAACTGTAAGCACTTGAGTGTGGGGCTATAATTCTTTTTTCAAATCTTACCCAGCAAACCTTCAAGTAAAGAAGTCCGCAGAATATGTAAACCATAAGAGACAGTCCTAGAGCTTTTACAAAATCATAAACCTGTGACACATTTATATTTATCATTGATCGCTACTACTAAATGACTAACTCATTGAAAATGTGTTGACTACCTCTTTAACAGATGAAAGGTGGGCAATGTATTATAAAAATCAACATTTGTTAATTCATTCTACTTTCAAGAGGTATGCATTTTAAGCTGACAATGTAAAACCTCTGAAAGGTTTTTCATAAAAGATTTTTGCCTTATTTAGCATTTTGACCACTAATCAGAAACAATTCACAAAAAGGAAATTAAAAAAAAAATACAGAAAAAGATTAAAAAAGCTTTTCTTTTCTGTAATAACTAGATTTCAGAAATCTAGTTAAGTTATAAAATAAGTTCCCCAAAGGAGTCAGTTTCCTATGTGGAAGGCATTTAAAACTACACCAAATAACAAAATCTCAGAATAGGTAAGGGGAACACAATTTATAGTGGGAGGCGAGTGGCTAGAAAAGAGAATTTAATTTTCTAATCCTAATTCTCATTTAAAAATGTCTAAGATAACGATGCTTTTAAGGAGGAGTTAATTTTAAAGCCCAGCCAACTCTAAATTGTAACCATGATATGGTGTTTTTCTCCTCTGCATTGTCATCTCGCCAACAGACGATTATCGATCCAACACTGGGAAATACTGATTTGATGTTTATTGATCAAAACTGTATGAGGGAAATTGCGATTTTTGAATGAAAGACAGTCATGAGTAAAAGCGGAACTGGTAATAAATGTTATAAATATTATACTAAACAAATATTAAAATTAATTTGTTAAGATAAACAAAAATCTTAATAAGTTCATGTAAGACAATGCTATATTATGAGAATGAACTTAAAACTGTAACACCTTACATCACAAGTATTCTGATTTTATAGGATTCTAAAAATTTGCTAACTTACATTACTTTTAATTTATATTTTACTTTATACACTCATCGTTATATCACAGAAAAATAAGTTGAAATGTATAACTTATTTAACAAGTCATAGCTAAATTTTATCTTAAACTCAAGATAATCATCCATTTAAATTCAAATTTAATCCTTTTATAATCTGCATTTTACTTAAAGGCAAAAAATCACACTTATTATGAGTTACAAATTATCATGCAAATCTGTAAGAAGTTGTCAACTAGTGATGTCTTTACCTTGGATCATATCATGAAATAACATTCCATTCATTATAATATTAATTTCAAATGCTAATTTTCTCTTCATTAAGTGGCAGAAAAAGAATAACGTGTTGTTAATATTTTTATAAAGAATATGTTGCTGAATAAAAATTGCAAGGAAAATAATACATTTAGGATTGATATTTAAATTTTGCAAGTACCTAGTAATCCTATTAATTAGGTATAGCAAACTGTCTATTAAAAGACTGGACACAGGCCAGGAAAATTGGGCAAAAACAGGTAACATACACACATACTTTTTAGGCTACCTTCAATATTCATCAATTCAGTTTATTGTTTTCTTAAAATTTTTAAATATCACAAAGATAAGTAAAACATTATAGTTATTGTACCAGTATTATGGAGTTAGTGACTTATTTGGGCCCAACTCCTTGCGACTGCTTTCAAATAAAACAGGCAATTTTCTTAAAATTAAATTTTCAATATCCCCAAATGAATCCACTACTCATTAAAAATATTTAACGTTTTTAAAAGTATATTCTTCAGGCTAGGGGAGTGCGGATGGAAAAGTAAGATCCGGTTCCAATAATAACCCAATCTCGTCCCTCCTCCGCCCCTCCAGGACAGATCTATAAGTAGATATGGTTCTTAGAAAATTAAAAGACTAGTTTTCAAATCTAGAAAACATTTTATCCACTTGGGATTTAACAAAGAAGCTCAATATGAGCTGAAAAAGGTAGAACAAAACTATAAGCTATCTGAAGGACCAAATTATGATCTGTCCTTTTTGATACCTGCTGGGGTGGGGCATGTGGTAAGATTGGGGTATGTTTTAATTTAGATCTACTCTGCCTGGCCACTCTTTTTTTTCCTTTCAGATCCTAACCCCTTGTGCTATAAGGCTGGCAACAGCTCTAAGAATGTGGAGAATGTAAACAGCCTTTTATTGTCCAAAAGGATGGCAGTGTAAAGAATGTGTGCTTATCACACAGCTGCAGCTCCCCACCTCACTTACCATGATAAAGTGCTCCAGGAAAAAAAACAACAGCAACAAAAAACCCCAACATTACAACCCAAGCACAATCCAAAAACGGATTAGAATTTGACATAAGCTTTCTTAAAAACTAATCAATCAATTTGTGCTGTAATATTAGAATCTAGCTCCTAAGGAGGGTATGTAATAGCTTCATGATGTATTTTCTATTCCCTATTGACTATGGTGGTGTGAAAAAAAAAAATCTAATATCTGCAATATAGTATCTGATAGGAGAACTTTTTCCCAAACATATGCCACAAAATATATCTAATCTTTAAGAGTTTAACATAGTGGAATAGATGCAAGGTTCATGATCGTTGAACGCAAAATTAAATTAATGAACTAAGATATTCATGAATATATTCTGGAGATCCTACCTAAGCACCTGATTTCCTCAGATTTTTAGAGTTTTATTTACACCCACCATATAAATACTGCTTTTTTAGATCACATTTTATTGGAATCCAAATTAAACATTTCAAAAAGCAAGTGATACTAAAGACTAATGTGGCATATATGTTGCTTGCACAATGCCTTACTCAGATGTAAATTTTATTTTAACATGCATTGTTACATATAGCCAGTATGTGCTCACTCATTCAAGGGCACTTGGGAACATCACTGCATTTCCTTCTTGATGCCTCTGAAGAAGTCCTTAGTAAATGCTGAGCAGGTGAAGCTAATCTCTGTTGTAACAAGAATGAACAGGCTCTTCCTTGCCACTACCTCTTCCCTTCTCTAAGACCTTTTAGAATGCCTTCCATCTTCAAAACTTGCAAAGTATCGCTGCCTTTACAATAGCACACATATGATAGAAAAAGTTTCATAAGTTGCTTGATCTTTCCCTCTAAAGGAAAATAATAGAAAGAAAGGAGAAGGAAGGAAGAGAAAAAAAAAGGGAGAGATCATCATTCTCTAAGTGTTTGGGTTCCTTAATCTTGTTTTAACAGACCAGAGCTAACTGGGTGGTCTTCAGTGTGAGGGCCAAAGAAATCAGGGCACCTGGAGAAAGCCCACTTAACAGCACCCTATCAAGACCAATAGAGCAGGAAAAACCCATCACAGAGGCACATTGAGCCAAAGTTGTCCCCTTCTATAATTTTAAAAGTTGTGTTCTCAAGATCTTACTTGGGACTCTTCCTAAAATGTAATTAACTAGCAATACATACAGTAAGTATATAGGCATATTTCCTAAGGAGAGCAGGGCGCCACGCGGGAAACGCAAGGAGAAATGAGAGTCACAATGCGAACAGTCGCCTAGAGCTTCTCTGGAGAACCCTGGATCACCTTCTAACACCCTTCCTATTCCTCAGCGACCCCTGAGCTGCCCAGACCAGGATAGAGAGGTCTTCCAGAACATACTGCTTAGAGATGCCCGAAAGGGGGCTCTTGCGTGGAGTTGAGTGGAAAGTTACCTTCTGCGTCCCCGCCAGCAGAAAACCCCAGCTCAGTCCCCAGTGCCATATAGAAAAGGAAGAGAAATCCTGACTGCCCCGCCTCCCCCGCCCCCGATCGGTCTTTTACCTGAGTTTTACCCCGCAGCAAGGCGCACTAACTGGCCCTGCGAACAAAGATGCACCATGCGGTGGTTTGGAAGAAGTGTGCCTGCGGGCATCCGGGCAAAACACGTGAAAAATCACCAAGCCTCTCAAACTCTGGGCTGGAGGCAGATCTTTCAGCCCATCCTCATCATATTCTGTACTCTCATCCGCTCCTGGACGCTTCTCAATAAACCTCTTCTTTCTCTTGAACCTTGTTTTCGGTCACTTTCTGCCTACTTTACCCCAACCCTCAAGTCCCAACCCACGCTAAGCCCCTCATTTGCCTCCGGGCCCCCTCTATTCTATTTCCCTAATCTTCCCCTCCGACCCATAGGGCCACCCTAAACTCTCTACACTCCGCGCGCCCCCATACCCACGTCCCAAGCAGCCCCAGGCTCCGCTTCCGAATCTGCCACCAGCGCGATTTTCCCGCCGAAAGGCGTCCCCAGAGCGCGGAGCGCGCAGCGGAACAAGCACTCACCAGCTGCAGCAAGCCGGGGACCACGACGAGGGGCAGCGGCCGCAGGCGCATGGTGCCGGCTGGCGCGGCGTCTCACGAGCTGCGCGCCCTCGCCTGCTTCTCGCGCATCTCCACTTCGGGGGACAGGACTGAGGACGCCAGGGACACAGCACGGCTCTTCACTCCCGGAATCCGAGCGCAGTGCAGCGCCGTACCTCGCGGCGCGGGCCGGGTGGGTGGGCAGATAAAGGGGGAGGGCGGGCGGTGCCTCTTGGGCCCCAGCGCCCCCCTCCTTAGAGGGTGCCGGAAAGGAGCTTGTGGGGCTGTTCGAGCTCCCGCACGCTACGCTGGGCTCGAGCTTCGACCAGTACTCCGGCGTCCGGGGGTCTGGGTGAGCGCCCCGGCGCCAGGCGTCTGGAGGCGGCGGATCCGGCGCTTTGGTACCGTGTTCCCCGCACAAGGCTGCTTAGCGATCCGGCCCCGCCGTGAGGCTGCGGGTCACAGCTGAGCGCGTCCCGGAATGCCTTGAGGCCAGGTGCCTCGTCCGCCCCCGCCCAGCGGAGGGCCGGCCCGGGAATCTCCGCTGGGCCAGGCGCCCTGCCTGCTGCCCCGCTCTCGTTTTGCTGGGGAGGTGGGAACGAGGTCTCCCTGCGTAGATGCGGGAAGGAGTGCGCTGGGAGAGCACCCAGGGAGTTGGAGGCGGCGGGGGGAGGCGACGGCAAGGTCCTTGGGCGGGGCGTGGGGGGCTGCGAATAGGAAAGGCTAGGGCACGGAGGTAGGGGCTGGAGCCTGGGACATCCCGGGAGAGCTCCCTGCTCCTCGGCAGCCCTAGGTCGAAGAGCCCCAAGCACGGGGTGCAAAGTGCGGCTGGCGCGGCTGGAAGGATTTCCGAAGTGGGAAATAGCGGAACAGACAGGGACCTCGCGGAGGGGTAGAGGCTGGCTGTGAGAAACCGAGCCTAGGTGTAGCGTCCTGGCTTACTTCAGGTTGGGGATTGTATAGACAGCTGGGTGTCCCGGAGACACAGAGAGCTGCGCTGTGGGGAGCTTGTGCCCCGGCGCGGGAGGAGAGGAATAAAGGGAGGAGACCCCGTGGCAACCTGCCACTCGCGAAATCTTGAAGACGGGTATTTTCGAGGCCCGGCAAGATTGCAAACCTGCTGCCGGTTATCCTCACCCCGGTGTTAACAACTCTCCTTCGAAAAAAACCCTTAACTTTTAATTGTCTCTGTGCTGGGCACTCGACAAGGAAAGTCAAAGGGCAATGGGGCTTGCCGACACCCACAACGTTTACTGTGGATGAGAATTTAGGCATCATTCATCAACCCCTTTATTGAGCAGATGAGAAAGCTAAGGTCCAGAGAGGAAAAGTCACTTCTCCAGAGTGAGTCTCTAGCCAGCTGTTTCAACAGAATACACAATGCAAAGCTATTTTCTACATCCAGAACTGCAAAGCTCTCATTTACAGAAGAAAAACAAGTTGAGGCAAGGGAGTAAAATTGCGATTGATTTTCAGCCTTTAAAAAATAAAACACAACCAAAAATAAAGCTTGGTTTGTAATTTCAGGGGGGAAAAACACGTTTTGTTTTGTTTTTTCTCCTCCTCTACCCCCAGCCCCAAATAGAAATGAAGGTGGAGTTTGTAAGTGATCCAGGACCAAGTTTGAAGCAGAGCATCTTGGTCCTAGGTCTCAAGAGCGAGAGGATTGACGAATAGGGCAAAGTTCCACCTTTCTTTCATTGGGTGTGCCAAGATTGTGGATTTAGGGAGGGAAACTTTTCAGAGTGTTCTGGGACCCCATCCTGACTCTGAGAGGTGTTGTTCCTGAGGCTACAGATGGAGTATCTCTCTAATACAATTTCATTCTCTGTATGGAGAGAGGCAAGCCAGGGCCATTATCTTTCCTAACCCCTTGCCAAGCCTGACTGGGAGAGTCTACCGCCCTATGGCAAAAGATGCACCAGCTCTATCCCACTTCTGCTTGTCCTCAGATTCTTCCTATTCCTTGTGACAGACTTAAAAAAAAAAATCACTATTTGTATATCTAAATCTATAACTCACCTTATATGGCCACCCCTCACCTCCACAAAAATCTCTTTACCAATGCTTAGAACCCACATCTGGAAAGTTATTCTATCCTAGAAGAATAAATAAGAATTTCAAAAATTGGAAGAGATCTCTATGGGTTGATCTTCTTGTCCAACTTTAAGTCCCTGGATAGGGCTGCATTTTATTTACAGACAATCTTTGGGAAACGAGAAGGACTTAATGGGAAAGGGTTTGGCAGACAGAAAGGATCCCCTTTTTGGAGAGGTGCTGCTAGGAGAGGAAGGAGGGCACCAGCTTTGTAAGAGGCAGTACCTCATTTAGACTCAGTGTCCTGTCTGCCTGAGCCTCTGCTGACTCAACTGTGAAACCAGAAGGTGCAGTCCATCCTTGACTTAGTAGCTTCCAATTCTATTATTACTAACTCTCTAAATGAGGAGTGCATGACTTAACACACTATTGAAATAATTAAGTGATTTAATGACTGGAATGATTATTTTTTTTTTCATAATTCTTAGACCATTTCTGTGCTTTTGGGACACTTACACATAAAATTTTAAAGTGAAACCTAAATTTGGATGTATGTCCTAGTAATACTAAGTATTCTCACAAAGGAACACGCCGAAGGTCATTGGATTCCAAGCTAAAAGCTAAGCTACACAAGAGAACTTGTGTGTCCCATTGGTCAGGCTGTATGAGAGAGAAGCCCCAAGGACTCCATTGACGAAAGTCTGGTATTACTGTATTTATAAGGTGACTACCGATAATTCACTGTATTCCCCAAATATTACTGTACATACTATGGGAAAGTGGAAGGAAAGGATGGAGGGAGGGAAGGAAGGAGGAAGGAAGAGGGAAAGATAGGCAGAAGGATAGATGGAAGCATTTAATACATTGAGTCCGTCATTGAGAACACATAGTCTAACCAGGAAACATGCAACAAACGTGTGAGAGAAAATGGGAAAAGCCACTCCATGTGGGAGGAACAGCATGAGCGAAGGCATAGAGAGGGACTTCCTATGACATAACTGAGGGATGGAAAATAAATAGAATGCACTCAAGTTTTAACAGCATATCATTAGGCCACACTGGCTGGAGGAAACGTGTTGAGGAAAAAGTGAGAGAAAAGGTAGATTATGGGCTGGACTGTGGAGATCTGGGGATGACAAGTTAAACAGTTTAGTTGAATCTGCAGGAAATAAGAATTCGTAAAACTTTTTTGGAGTAGAAAAGTCATACATAAAGGGGCATAAAGATATATGCAGAGCTAACATGAAGGATGATCTTGAGGAGGAGGTTGCCTGAGGAGACAGTCATAGTAGTTGGAGAAAAAAATGGAGAGACATGGGTGCAAGAGCTATTATAAAGGAACGGTGAACTGAACTTGGGGTTGGAATATTTTAAAATACTCCTGGCATATTAGAGGATTTTTTTTTTTAAAAAACATCATCACTTTCTCTCTTAGAGGTAATTAACAACTAGAAAATCAGATCATTGCCTTTTCATTTTGCAAGGGTGGTTTTTGAAGTGTGAAGGGAGTGAAAATCGCCTTTTCATATAGGCAAGTAGCAGAAAGTGGAGCCTACGAAATTTCACTACCATATGATTTCACTGTAGTCTTTTAAGAAGGCAATTTATAAAGATACTATCAATGCTTTGAGAACATATTTGTCAACTTTTTGCCAATGGCTCATCTGGACCATTAGCTTTTTTCTTGTGCTTCTCTGTACTTACTTTCCCACCCTTAACTATTTATTACATCATTACCAGAAAGTAGATAAGAACATAATATGCACTATAACATTTGAGAATTGCAGTGGGTATTATTCATTAATCAACTTTCTCATTTTGCATTTAAGGAAATGAAAGCTCAGAAGGTTGTGTGTGACTTGCTTCAGGTCATCTGGAGAGGCATGGGTAAATCTGAAACGATTCAAGGCCTTCGGTTTCTCAGTGAAGTGCTCTTTCTAATTCATCACTCTGCCCCAGGTATATTTCAACTGGCCAGCAGTTATAAAAGTTTTGATGTA
The DNA here is from genome assembly GCF_902729225.1 of Pteropus medius. Taxonomy (NCBI): domain Eukaryota; kingdom Metazoa; phylum Chordata; class Mammalia; order Chiroptera; family Pteropodidae; genus Pteropus; species Pteropus medius. The sequence goes on from NW_024345601.1 coordinate 19,217,819, forward strand.
GTGAATGAATGAACCTTTAACTAATAAGAGTTGTGGGAATGATCTATGGATACTAAAAGCCCCAGAGTCTATCTTATTATCAGGAAAAGAGGTATGACAGTACCGAGCCTGAAGCATTGATCTGGTAATAATCTCAGAAAGGTGAGAGATAAGGAGAAATTACATGGCACAGGGCTACTGTGAAGCCCTCAGAGAAGTGGGATTTGGGACTCAAAGACATGGTGGTACTTACCCCAAGGATAAAGAGAATTCTCAGGGAGTCTTTGGATCTCTAGACCTCTGTAATAAGAAAATGGTGGGCTTTTTTGTAGCAATTCTTAACTACTAAAATCCTTCCAAGTTGCCGCTCTCATTGAGTAATTGAATATTTTTGAGTCATTATTTAATAAAATATGATGCTATCTAACATTGACTCTCAAACCTGATTGCACGTAGAATCACTGGGGATTTTAACGTCACTAAAAGTAGGCTTGAGCACTGATACTTATCATCCAGGAGATTTCACTATACACCCATGATTGAGAACTACTGCTCTGCCAGAAACTTGTTTATTTTTTCCTTTCTTCCTCCTTCTCCCCTTTCTTCCTCCCTTCCTACTTCCTTCGTTCCTTCCTCTACAGAATTGTAGCCCCCACATATGAATGCACTCAGGTTTTAACAGCATACCATTAGAATCTATTTACATTCTTAATTCTATAGGACTTTTCAGGAGAGACCTGGACATTTTCTTTGTAGATATGATTGGGGAATTTACAGATTTTATCACATAAGCTTATCAGTTGCTCCACACACAAATCAAAAGTTCACACACAAATCAAAGCATTCCTCTGTAGGGAAATTGTTTTTTTCTTGGACTTTGGTGGCCACGATACTATCTCTTCACCATCTCTTCACTTGTAGATTAGAAGGTGCTCCCAGGAGTGTGCTAGTGGTTTATGCTACTGTCAGCAGCCAAAGGGGAGGCTAGAGGCAGAGGAAGAGTGGCAGCCTACCACTGGGTGAACAAGACTGACAAGGCTAGAGAGACAGTCTCCCTGCATGCTCATGTTACATCTCTACCAACCACATCAGACTGATTTTTATAAACCTGTCATTGTCTTTCCATGTGTGTTCCCATGTGTTGTCCATATATGCATGATTATTTGAGCGAATAATCATCTTTTCTATTTGCATATCAAATTTGATGGATGTCTTTACTAGGAGATCATTTAACCTGCTTTTGATGTTGCTTCATTTATGGAGAGAATGCAGGATAACAAAGCCATAGAAGGTTAGAAATGGAACATCTTGTTTAATACCTCAGTTTATACATGAAGAAACTGAGGCCCAGAGTGAGGAAGTGATGTTACCAAGGCTCACAGCCATATCATGGCGGAAGATAACTAGACTTGAGGGCCAGTGGCTCTTTTGACTATGTTGGGCTTACTTTAGGGTAGGGAGCTGCTGTGGAGTGCTACTGCCCAATTCACAATGATTAAGAAAGCGACAGTGGAGGGAAAACACATTTACAGAATACTATCTTAGTTAATCAAATGGCAATTTTCCAGTCTAAGAACTCTTATGGTTCCTAGAAGAGAGAAGCAAGAAATTTGGGGTGAAAAGAGGTTGGAATGAACCTCCACCTCCCCTGCATATTAATAGGGCAATTTTAGTTACAAGTGCCCAAACACAATTTAAACAAGTCAAACAACTAAAACAAGAAAGGCATGTAATGGCTCACACGAAGAGGAAATTCAAAGGCTGAAGGTAGTTTCAGGCAATTTGAGGCTAAATGAAGAAATTTTTGAGCAGGATACTGGGTCAGCCATCCTGAGTATGTAAGTCCACTGAAGTGGGCTGGGGGCAACAGCTGTAGAAAGCTTGGACCCTGGTGAGTAAAACCAGGGAGTGAAAATCTATCCACCCAGGAATTGACTTTTTAAAGAGCCTGACCACCAAATTTCTGCGAAGGAATTTGAAGTTATTCCTTTGGTTTTTTTACTGATTCTTTTTCAGGTGCCTTTTTCCCTTGGTCTTTTTTCGTTTAGTTACCTCCAATCTTCCTCTGATAGATATTTGAGTGACTCTCATCTCCTAACTTCTCACACTCCAGCTTTCTGTATCTGCTTGGACTGCACCTTAGTACCCATCACCTTGTTTAATGTAGACCCAAACTTGCTGTATCAGATGAACTGAAATTGCAACCATGTAGATGATGGTTCAAAATCATAGGAGCAGCTCGCTTCACCACTTTCTACATCTAAAGGAACATGGGTAGCTCCATATACACCATAGAAGCCATCATTTATCAAAACGTAGAAGCAGCTACACATAATAGTAGGTTCAACTACTCCGAGGCACTGTCCACCAATTTCAAGCAATAATGATTCATTTTTTTGTTTATAGCCAGGTTCTTAGTTGTTTAAATATCACATTGCATTCTGAAATACATGTGGCCTTTGAACTGTGCTCTTTAGTAGGGTGGATAAGTTTTACAGGGTGTTGAACTTTGAGTCTTTTTTGTGAAATGCAGCTGGTATGGTCTATGTTGTGGTTTCTCTGGATGTCAGGATTACCATTCAAGTGCAGCTTTCATGTTTTTATTTCAACTGTGTCAAATGAGTGGTACTTCCCTTGCCTCTAAACAAAAATTGTGTTAGGAAACAAGTGGATTAATTTTCTTTCCCTGCTAAAGTATAGATTTACATTAAGAGGCTTCTGGAGTTTGGTACAAAACCCCCAATTTCTAAACATTTGAGGGCACCTAATTCCCGCCTCCGTTGATCTAAAATGAGCTTGTCTAATATTTCCCTGGCAGAGTAACAATGGAATCAAGATTCCTTTTCTCCATGTATTGGAATGTCTTGAGTGCCATCTACTGGCCAAATGTGGCATTGCCTCATACAGCATGAGCTTCACATAAATTGTCATGGCTCTTTTAAGGATAACTTTGTCTAGGGGCTGAATTTATGCCACATGTTTTAACACAGACTGACTGAAGATCTGCATTCTTGAATGCTGTCACTGCTAGCTATCATTCATTGCCTTCCAGGTCAAAAGATACCTCAATTAGGAGTCATACAAGTTGTACTATTAGTGAAAGGTGATAGGTGGGCAGGTGCCTGCTTGTCCTTCCTTGAAATGCATGACTATGAATAGCTTAAATCTGACTCCCAGTTTGCTGAGTAATGTGAATGGATAAAAATGTTATTAATTAAAATGTGTTATGAGAATCAGTTCATAATCATCTCTCTTCGTGTATATAAAAAGGAAGAACAAGAAGTTAAAAAAAATCCTTTCCGTTAATTTGCACTTGACATTAGGTAAAAAGTACATGCCAATACTAATAATATTGATCAGAATACTTGAAAGGTAACAGATAGCCAATATTTGGTATGAGTTAAAATTAATCCTATTTATTAAGAAAACAAAACCCTTATGTATGCTGCCTACAAGAGCGTCACTTCAGATTGAAAGACACAGACTGAAAGTAAAGGGACAGAAAAGATATTTTATGAAAATGGAAATGGAAAAAAAGAAGCTGGGGTAGCGACACATATCAGACAAAACAGACTTTAAAACAATGGCTATAACAAGAGATAAAGAAGGACCCAGTAATCCCACTTCTGGGCATTTATCCGAAGAAACCCGAAACACTACTTCGAAAGGACATGTGAATCCATATGTTCATTGCAGTGTAATTTACAACAGCCAAGATACGGAGGCAACCTGGGTGTCCATCAATGGATGAATAGATAAAGAAGAGATGGTACTTATATACAATGGAATATTACCCAGCCATAAAAAAGGAATGAAATCTTGCCAACTGTAACAATGTAGATGGACCTAGAGGGAATTGTGCTCAGAGGAGTTAAGTCAGACAGAAAAAGACAAATATCATATAATCTCATCTATATATGGAATCTAGAGAATAGGATAAATGAATAAACAAAATAGAAACTGGCTCATAGATACTGAACATTTTGATGGTTGCCGGATGGGTGGTTGAAGGAATGGGTGCAGGGAAGGAAGGGGATTAAGAAGTACAAATAGGGAGTTGAAAAATAGTCATGGGGATGTAGAGTATAGCATGGGGAATATAGTTATCAAACTATGTATGGTGTTGGGTACTGAATTTTTGGAGTGATCACTTAGTAAGTTATATAAATGTCTAATCACTATGTTGTACACCTGAAACTAATATAATAGTATGTCAACAGTAATTGAAAAATGATAAAAATATTTTTTTAAATTCATCAAATTTACACTAACCAACTTGTATTTTTTGTCCAGGGTCTTTCCTTTTTAAGCATTTTATAAACTATCCAGAGAAGTACATTATGCTTTAATCAGGATTGCAGAAAAGAGCAAATCCAGGAGGGAGTGCAAACCAATGAATGATTGAGAGTCAATGCCAAGTGATTTGAGAGACAGGTTCAGAGAGCTGCGGGATCTTACTTGTTATAGCAGCATGAATAATGGTCCCGTTTAGGACAAATAGTTATAAAGGAAGGACCAAAGACAGGAGATCACTATGGATTATCAGGAAATAATGAAGAGAAGGTCTAATGTGTTGACATTACCTTAGGCAAAGATCTGGATTATGAAGCTGTAGTTAAGATGAACTTCATGCCAACATAGAGATTTAACAATATACAGGGAGATAGAATGCCCTATCTACATTTTGAAGTTATTAAAAGGCAACTAATGCTAGTTTTAGCTCTTTTTAATTGTGTATTCAGTAACTTAGAGTTACTTATGTCAGTTCATACTTATATATTATACTTCAAGTTATAGTTTAAAAAATTGAATATCCTGAATTCTGGGACTACATGATGTATGTAACATATTTATTTAAATGTTATTAAATAAAGATAGATAAAAACATTTTGATTGATAATGAAAAATGAGAGAACATAAAATACATAACTATAATTTAAAACCATTCTGTTTCATCTATAGAATATTTTAAAAATTGTATTTATAAGCATAAGCAAGAATCTCACTAATATTTATTTTCAATCATTCCTAAATTATGCTATTTATTTTTAACCCTGTGTGCTATACATATGTTATTACATGTAATCTTTACAATAACCTTGTAAGGTGGGTATTATCTGAAATTTGCAATGACAAGCTGAGGAATACAGGAATAAATATTTTGCCCAAGATCACTTACCTCTCATGTAATAGGACCCAGGATTTTGGCCCAGAAACTCTGGAGCTTTCTCTCCTAACCATCACACAACATTGTCTTCAATCGTATTGCTGTTTACATCTTGTTAGTAAAGTTCCGGATCTGTCCAAACTCCTCTTCATCTTTCTCTCATTGTGACCAATAGAAATGGGGAAAAGTAGCATATAGTGTGATACTGCTAAAGAAGCTCTGTGTATGTGCATGTGTGTGTAAAAGGGAGAAAATATCTGGCACAATGTCTGACACTGAGTGGGAATCCCCGCAAAGCTTGTTAAACCTGAATGATGTGAATACCGTTTCCAACCAGAAAAGAGATAGTTTTACTGTTTTCATTTCACTAATAACCCCTGTGATGGATTGCTCTGGTAACCAAGCTGAGAACCATATTTCCCACTTTCCTTTTCCCTGTACAGTTCTATGTTAGAACTGGCCAAAGAGATCTAGGTCTGCATGAGATCTAGAAGGCCAAAGCTCCAGGGCAGCAACTCCTCTCTACACATTTTCAACTTTTAACAGGTAAACACAGTTTGGACCAGCAGTTCCAGCCTGTCCTTGCTCTCCTCCATCTGCATCTTGCTCTTCTACCCAAGGGCTGTCCCTCTGGCCAACAGCCACCACAGGCTCATCACTAGATGCTTGGAGTGGATCCACAGAAGCGGTCCCACAGGTATCTTCCCTTAGACCACCCCATGGATTCTCCTTCAGGACCCATCTGGCTTCTTAGAATATCCTGACTAAACCTTGACTGACAGCATCTCTAAGTTTTATCCTCTTTTTTTATTTACTTAGCTGAAATTGGCCACTAATGTTAATTGCCTGATCATTTGCAGCTAAAATGTGTTCCTCAGGGAGGGCTGTGCCTCTTCCTAGTATATAATGGAATAAAGATTATAGCTGAGTGTTTCCTGGCTTTTCCTTCTTCTACCTACCAGAGAAGACTCTGCCTCTACCTGCTGATTGCTCCCCTACCCCCGCTTTTCCTCCCTATGGAAAGACTTACCCTGACAGACTTCTTGGATCTCAGCAGCGGCAATTCAGGAGTAAATGTGGACTGAAGCAGAACCAAAGGTGACATGAGGTATAAATGCAGTGGAAAGGAAAAAAGAGGATTCTAAAAAATATTGCAGGGACTATGTGGCCCTTTCAATGTATTCAAATATTTAAGTTAAGAGCTTGAGTTATTTTGAAATTAATATCAGTTGTATAAATTGCATTCCTTACATTGTACCACCTCCCTGGGACTGGATTCCAACATCTATAAGTGTTTCTCAAAGTATATTTTACTAAACCACCACCAAGGAAAGCTAATAGATATTTCCATGAAGAAAAAATTCTGAGTTCAACCAAGTTTGGGAAACACTGGATGAAACAAAGTTAAACAGATTAATTTGTTCAAGGACTATTCAAAGTCCTTAATTTTTTTCTTGTAACTTTTCAACAACTACTCTTGTTGAAAATATACTTTGGGGGACTCAAAGAGAACCGCATAGTAGCCATGTCTTCCTGCACACAAGAGAGATTCAGTGGGATCATGGCCAAAGTCAAATGTGTCTGGATTTTTGTCTTTGCATTGATCATGGGAAAGGAAAAAGTGAGAGCAAGGCTTATGAGTTAGACTGATGTATTTGACCTGGTAAGAGACAGACCAACTTTTATAATATTCAGTTTTATCCCCTAATTATAGTTAGCAAATTTTTGCTTTGAGAAAATAAAAATTGGTTTAGAATTCAGGGGTTTTTTTTGTTTTTTTTTTGTTTTTTTTTGCATACAGTAAAATTCCCTTTTTACTGTGTATCGTTTCATTGGTTTTGGCAAATGCTTGCAGTTCCTTCACAATTGTCTTATGTTTTCCCTTTTTAGTCAACCCATCCCACAAACACTAACTCTGGCAACCATTGATTTATTTTTGATCCCAATCGTGTTTCCTTTTTCTGGACATCAAAAAATCTGTGGCCTTTGGGATCTGGCTTCTTTCACTTAGCAAAATGCCTTTATGTTTTACCCATGTTGTTGAATAAATTGATAGGTAGTTTCTGTGTTATACTGTATAGATTCTTTGGAATTTGTTTATCTATTCTCCTGTTGAAGAACATCTAAATTCTTTCTAGTTTTTGACAATTATGAATAAAGCTGTGTCAACATTTTGTTCTTCAATTCACTTTGGTAAATACATAGTAGTGGGTTGCTGGGTCACTTGTTAAGTGTACGTTTACCTTTAAAAGAAACGAACAGGCTGTTTTCAAAATGTCTGTACCATTTGAATTCTCACAAGCAATGTATGAGCAGTTATTCACATTCTCATCTGCATTTGATATTGTCAGATTTAAAAATTTTAAACCATTTTAATAGGTATATAGTAACATCTCGTGTTTTTAATTTGCATTTCTCTGAAAACTTTTGATGTTGAGTATAATTTCATGTGTTTATTTGCTATCTATATGTCTTCTTAGGTGAAGTGTCTGTTCAAATGTTTTGTCTATTTTCTATTGTGGTGTTTTGTTTTGTTTTAATTATTGAGTTTGGGGAGTGTTTATGTATTATGTGTATAAGCATTTTATCAGATCCATGATTTACAAATATATTCTTCTATTCTACAGGTTATCTTTCCATCCTCTTAACACTCTTTCACAGAGCAAAAGTTTAAAATTTTGTGCCAATTAACCAACATTTTCTTTTATGGATTGTGCTTTTGATGTTATATCTAAAAACCCTTTGACAAACCCAATGTACAGCAAATTTCTCCTAGAAGTTTTTTATACTTTTACATGTTACCTTTAGGTCTCTGACTATTTTAAATTATTTTTTTAAAATATAGCGTGAGGTATGGATCAAAGTTCTTCTTTTCCTGCAGGATGTCCAATTATTCTTCCACCATTTGTTAAAAGGGTTTTCTCCATTGAATTGCCTTTGAACTAGTGTCAAAATCAGTTGACTATATTTCTGTCATCTATTTCTGGGCTCTCTATTCTGTTTGATTGATCTATGTGTCTGTCCTTTTCACAAAACAACGTTGCCTTGATTACTGTAGCTTTGGAGTAAATCTTGCAAGTAATGTAAGGCTTCTGACTTTGTTCTTTTTCCGAATTTCAGAATTGGCTAATCCAGTTCCTTTGCCTTTCCATATAAATTTTAGAATCACCATGCCAATGGCTACAAAAAAAAAAAAAAGGTCCTGGAATTTTATTGGATTGCATTTTGAATCTATAGATCAAACTGGGGAAAACAGATGAAAAATGGAGTTTCGATCATCATTTCTTGACTAAGACAGCGAACAAACCCAAACCTTAATGGCTCTTTTCCTAGTAGAAAGTAAAGCTCAAACACCATGCCCTGGCCTGACATTAAAGTTCTCTATCATTCAGCAACAACCTTTTTCCAGCCTTATATTTTATAACTTCTTAGCCTAAATTCTTGTTTCTATCCAAAGCAAATCATTGCTCCTCCAACATACAGTGGTATCCTCATGCTCATTAATTCCCTCCTTTGCCTCCTCCAAAATCTTGCCTCTCCCTTTATTTCAAATCTATTTGTAGGGTTTACCTCAAGTAAAACTTTCCCTGGTTTATTCAACGGACAGTCATGTCTTGGTTTTCTGAGTTCCTTCCATAGGTATTGTGAGTACCACTCATTAGAAGCTTCTCAAACACTGTAGTATATTGTAGTGTCATTTTTATCTGAGAATGTCTTATCAGAAGCACCACCTGGTAAACTACCTGAAGATAAAGACTGTATTAATGTTCTTTTCTATTTCTACAGAACTCAAGAGTATGCAGTGTGCATGACTGATATCCCTAAGTATTAACTAGAATAAACTAACTTTTTAATGTTTGATATACTAATAAGTAAATAGTAAGACTTCTAATATAACTCTAAATTTAAATATTTGGCCTGGGAAGTATGTGGATTCCAGTCGGGCTGCTTTTGTAGTTCATATCCACAGTTCTAAATTGTTTCTTATCTTCTTATTATTCCTCTTCATCTCCCCCAATCCCTTGGCATCTGGGTGAGCTCGCCTGGTACTTGGGGTCCCCTGCATTCAATCCTCTATGTAGGGCCAAATTTTCTGGGGCTTTGCTTATTTCATTCTTTTGATCAAACATTTTCTCTCAGCTGTACCATGTCCTCAAAGGGCTTTTTCTTTCTAAGTGGCATGTGGAGATCAGAAAGAGAGATGGGATTTTGATCTGATAGATTAATCTTTGATGATACACTAACAGAATTTAGGTTAGGAATTTTGTGGAAAGTGCATGGCCTTTGAAGTCAGATAGTCCAAACTCTACCAGTTACCGTCTTTGTTAATTTGGCGGAATTGTGAAGTTTAAAAAAAGGTATTTATAGTCTTTCTAGAACATGAGGAGCACAACACATATTAGTTTATTTGCCCTTGTTTTTCTGTAAACCTTCCCTGAGAATACTGTAATAGCTATTATTATTTAACATTTTCTGTATGCCAGACACAGTGCTAAGTGATTTCTCATAATCCTTAAAGATGTATAACTTTTCATTATTACTATACCAGTTTTTTTTACAAAAACAGGCAAAGACAGTATAAAGAACATTTTGTAAGGTCATAATATAGGGAAGTAGTGAAGTTGACTTCGAACCTTAATCTGATTACTGCTAAGACCTGAGCTCTTAGATACTGTTAAAGAGCAAAATTCAACAGCAAATTTGAAGATCTAATTGGCTTTATTAAGCAATTCATGAACCAGACAGTTTTCATCTAGCAACTAGAAGGGCCCTGTGAGAAGTTGTACAAATCGTAAGGTTTTTATAGGCAGAAGGGTATTATAGGGGAGTTATTAGCAAAAGGAAAGAAATAATTATTTTTAGGCCAGTCATCTTTTGTGGGGAAGGGAATGACAGGGGTTTTATCGTGCAGATTACCTTACTGGTACTGATCTGGAAATTCCAGACATTGGTTTAAAATTCCACTCCTGGGAGAGGCCAAAACTGCAATTAGGTTAGTTATTAAGTTTTGTTTTGGTGACATGGCTTAGCAAAAGTGACTTCATTTTGGCCTGTTCTTTCTTTTTTAAACATTACTATACCATGTCTTGCTAGTTACATGCACCATATCTCCTTAGAAATTTTATGTGTGAGGTCAAGAAGGGGGAACATTCAACATCTAACAAACTTGTGAAACACATATTTTAAGTTGCATGGATTTTTTATGTGTCCTTCAGATCATATCCCCCAAACTGTTACCTGTAACATGCACTTATAATTTTATTAAATATATTCTAGTTGGCGAAATATATTTCTATAGTTATAGCACTTGGTTAGACTTTTTTCTATTGTAACGTCTTTTAGCCAGCTAATCAAGAAGCATGTGAAGACTTTCATAACACTGTCCCTGGTATTATTTACATTGACACTTTCAATACAGCTCAGCTTGGTTAGCAAGACCCCTCTTCTAGTGTTGATGGATTTGGAGGTTGTACAAAAGGACTTAACTATTCACAATCAGAGCTGCTGCTTGCACTTTTTTTTTTTGCAACTTTTTTTTTTTCTGGATTCTGTTCCTTTGGATGACTAGTGTGGCTGTGCTTCCCACAGTCCCTTGCAGCTGCTGAGCTGCCAGCCTTCTCTGAGGGGTCAGCCTCTAGTGACCGGCTCCTCCTCTGGCCCTCAGAGACTTTCACCTCTTATGACCAAGTTGTCTCCAAGATTTTCAGAGAAGTGCAGCGAGGGACCCTAATGACATGTTTCTCTCCTCTTTTTTTGTCCCCACTTTCTTCTACTTCTGTTTAAATTTAGTTTTATTTTTCTCAGATGTGCATGATTTAAAAAGCTTACTCGTAGACTTGAAAACCCATATCCACAAAGATATTTGCACACCAATGTTCATAGCAACATTATTCACAGTGGCCAGGACATAGAAGTGTTCCAAGATAGATGATTGGCTAAAGAAGCTGTAGTACATATATACAATGGGATATTACTCAGCCATAAGAAGAGATGAAATACTGCCATTTACAACAACATGGATGGACCTTGAAATAATCATACTAAGTGAAATAAGCCGGACATAAAAGGTTGAAAATCATATGATATCACTTACATGTGGGATATAAACCTAAAAGCAACACATGAGAAGGACAAACAAACAGAGACTCATGGACATGGTCTAAAGACTAGTGGTTACCAGAGAATAAGGGGTGGGAGAGAAGGAGGGAGGTAGATGGAGTAAAGGGTGTCAAATATAGGGTTAAGGGAGAGGGTGAAGTGGGTAAAGGGGATCAAATATATGGTAGCTTCAGAAAGCTGGACTCTGAGTGGTAAACAAAATAGAATATACAGATGTCAAATGATAATGTACACCTGAAAATTATAGAATTTTATTAATCAATGTTACCCCAATAAACGATTAAAAATTTAAAAAATAATTTTAAAAAAGCTTACTTGTTATTTAAGAGTTTTTAAGAAAAACAGTATTCTCATGCTTACCTGCTGCCCAGTTAATACCCAGATTCCCACAATCAACCAGTTCGATCCATTTTGTCTGGATCATTTAGTATTTATTTCTATTTATTTGACTTTCTATTTTACTACTTTTCTCTATTTCTAATTTTCCCATACCATTTTATCTAAATAAAATTATTATATTGCCATTCCTCGATGTACATTTTATGGTACGCATTTTCATTGACTTTCTACTATGAAGATAAAGCCATTCAGTCATGCGCTGCATAATGACGTTCAGGTCAACAAGGGGCCACACATAGCCAGTGGTTTCACAAGATTATAATCAAGCTGACAAATTTCTATTGCTTACTGACATTGTAGTCATAGTGCCATTGTAGCCGTGGTGACGTGGTAGGTGTGGTGACGTCATAGCATTGTTGATGTTGCAGCTGTGGTGATGTTGTAGCATTGACACCATATTAGTGGTCAGCAGCATCATAATGCAAGAGCATTGCTCACAACTGTAGAATAAGGATGTAAAGCAAGAAATATTTTTGTACAGCTGTACAATTTGCGTTTTAGGCCAAGAGTTATTGCAAAAGTTAAAAAGAGTTAAAAAGTTTATAAAGTAAGAAGTTATAGCAAGCTAAGTTTTATTTATTATTAAATAAAGAAATTTTAAAAATAAATTTAGCATACAGTGTTTATAAAGTCTACAGTAGTCATGTCCTAGGCCTTCACATTTACTTACCACAAACTCTAATCCTGCAAGCTCCATTCAGGGTAAGTGCCCTGTAAAGTGTACCACTTTTGATTTTTTATACCATATTTTTACTGTACCATATTTAAGTTTAGATACACAAATACTTACCAGTGTTTTACAATTGTCATTAGTATTCAGTATGGTAACTTGCTGTACAGGCCTGTAGCCTAGGAGCCAAAGGCCCTACTATAAAGCCTAGGGGTGTAGTAGGCTATACCATCTAGGTTGGCATTAGTGCACTCTATGATGTTCGCACAGGATGCAATCACCTAACAATACATTTTCTCAGAATGTGTCCCTGTCGTTAAATGATGCATGACTGTACAGCTTTCTTTTGTTAGTTCTCACCCCTTTACTACAGTTACAACAAAACTTTGGTTACATATTCCATTTTTACTCTATTACAACTATTATAAATGATATTCATAGATAAGCTACATGGAAGACTGCAATTACTTTTTATTGTTTTCATAGAATTAATAATTGTCATATTTTTATTTGTTTAAATTTCTACATACTTATTGGTGATCCAACCACAAACTTTCACCCAATTGTTTAATCTCTCTGTACAATGATAATTTACTAAATAAGTTTTGAGGGGAGTCTCTCCAGGAATTTGACCTGCTCCAATCTGCTCTAGTTCTTTCATCTTCTCCTGTGGTACAGAGGACATACTGGGATCTTCCTTCCTGTCAAACTTATTTTGGTTCGCATTTCCTGAGTGCTTTCAATTTTTCTGTTTGTCTCCAGCATTTCATGATAATGTGCCCCTCACATGGGTTTACATTTGTCCACTATGCTTAGGGCTCAGTAGACTCTCTCATCCTGAAAACACACCCTTCAGGGCTGGAAACTTTTCTTGAATCATTTATTTTATTATTTTCTCCCTTCTTTTTCTGTTTCATTCTCCCCACTCCTCTCTAAAAGGCCTATTGTTCAGATGTTGGACCTCTTAGGTTCTTATTTTTTCATATTTTCAATTTCATATTCCATCTCCTTGTCTTTTTCTCTTTTCTCCTTGAAGGGTTTTCTTAATTCCATCTTCCGAGCCTTCTATTGAATTTTAAGTGTATGTTAGTTATGCTGCTGTAATGCAAGAGCTCACATCCTGTTCTGGTTTATGGATGAAATGCCTTCTCTTATTTTTCTAAGAATATGGTTTTATTTTTGAAATTTTCTTCTCCCTGTAGCACCTCTGAATTTTTTTCAAATTACTTTGGTCTCATTCACGTTAAGGGCTTTTGCAGAGGCAGAGTAGTCTTTGGATACCTTCTCATATTGAGGAACAAATCACCAAGAAGCTGATTGGAATACTGTATGTACCAGTATGTCAACTCTGAGCTTCACTGAAAATTAATTTGCCTTGACCATTTCCTTGAAGAACCCCAAAGTCGATACCATTAGCATTTTTCTCTTGGCCTGATCAGAATGCTCAGAGAAGAGTCTTCCAATCTTCTTCATGGAGAGAACAAGCTTTCTTTTTGTAGTTCTAGTAATCAACTGGTGATAGGAACCTGCAGGAAATTGCTTCAAATTTCAGGATCTGAATTTTCACTTTAATTTCTCTGTGTTGATTATCTATCTCTGATTTTCCAGGGTGTCTGATAGTTTTCAGTCCAGAGACTTTGTTTTGTAGTATTCAGGGACAAGGAAGGGCAATTTATCCATCAATATGGAGTTCGGGAAAGGATTGGGGAATATCTGTTTCTTAAACATACTTTTAACTAACCTCCCTATTTTTGATTACTTTTCCCACAGATGTCTGAAGCCATCTATTTCTAAACCTTTTCTGGGAGCAGGAGATCTTTTTTTTTTTTCCTCTCAGCTTTAATAGTATTGGCTTAAAATTCAGCTTTCTCAAATCTGCTACAACGATTTTTACAAGTCCTTTTGCTTTTCCGAATTTGTATTTTTAAGCCTCTATTTTCCCATTATTTTTGACCCTATGAATTTAGCATTTGAAATTTTTAATAAAATTACTAAAAATTCTATTTATGGTTATTTTACCAGGGGTTTAAGAGGCAGCAGAACTCAACTGGATGTTTTCTGTTTGCCATTTTTGACTAGAATTTGTTTTTATTCTTTCCTGTCTCACACCCTCGTCTCAGCTGAAACTGGACGTCCTGTTCCCTTGAAACCCCAGACTAGTTGCCTTAGTCTGTTTTATTCTGCTAGACCCCTTTGTTCATCTGACTGTTTAAGGGGCCCCACTGTTTCTCCCTCAGATGTGATTTCTTCTAACTTTGTCCATTTCTGAACTCTAATGAAGCACTGGGTTATTTTTTTCACTTTCAAGGTTCCTGGGTCTATACAGATCTAGAGATATGACTGGCCTCTTTTTCCATATCTCTAAGTATTCTGTGATCTGTAAAGTCTCCCTGCAATTTCAAGTCTGGAGTCCCCCAGAACAGCAAATGAAGTCTGCCAGGGCACATAGAAGAGCAAAGAATCTCATCTCATCCTAGGCAAAATATTACTTAGGTAATCTGCATACATGATGTCTTCAAAATTAATAGGAATGTCATTTGTAATTCTAGAAATGTGTTTTCCACTTGACCACATTTCTTTCTTTACATTTTTTTCTTTTGTATTTCTTTGAGGAAAAAAAAGCTTTCTAATGCTGACCTTCATTTCTGGTCAATATCTTATTTTTCAAGTAATTATACATTTTGTAAGTCTAGTACCTTATCATATTTATATGCTTTTTTAGATATAGGTAGGTACCTAGCCCTTTATATAAAGAAGGGGATTTACTTTTAAAATGTATTAATGTTTTTCTAATTATGAAATTAATGTAAATTTATTGTGAAACATGGAGTTCAGCGAGGTTAAGTTATTGGCCTAAAGTCGTCCATTAAACTAGTGTCAAATCCAGTATTCTCACTCACATGCAAACTATTAACTACTCTGCTCTACTACATTTCATTAACCTAAGCTAACTTTTGCAACAAGAGACATATAAATAGTAATTATATAGAGATGAATATAAAACTCATCCAAATTATTTTCTTTTGGTTTTATTGATACTCAAGTTCCAAGCTTATATAATAGTATTAGCCAGCATTTTCTAAGGAGTAATTAACTTATTTACGAATTAATTCAACAGATATCACATAAGCATGCACTGTGTTCCAGACTCTGTGCTAGTCTGTCAGACAATCATTGGTGATCAAAAGAGAATTTTGGGGTGAGAAATTTCTTGATTTTCTTACTTTGGATTTTGCATGTGAGCTTATCTTTACTTTTTCTGCTCAGAGGAGAGAGCCTTAAATGCAAGAGTTCTTTTAGCTGTGATACTGGGAGGCAAATGGCTTTTCATTCTCCCCAGTCTTGCAAGCTTGTGATGGGCATTCTACCAACAGTGCTGTTATAAATTGCCAGCTAGGTCTGGCTTAGAAAATCAAACAGATATCTTAAATCAATAAGTTTTTTACTTATTCCAAGCTATAACAGGACTTGTTCCAAATCATCCTCTTTAGTCACCAGTGAAAAATCAATGTACATCTCACTGGGATATGTAGTAGGTGAAAAGATGTAAGTTGAAGGGAAAACAAATAATTAAAAATTTCAATATTTAGTGGGAAAGAAAACCAACCACTTACGACATTATCAGATATTTATATTCTTCAGTTTATGCACATTCTTGATATTTAAATTATTGCCTTCTCTTAAAAAACTAAAATAACAAGATAATTCTGCTTTCAATAAATTTGGCGTGAGGACGTAAGGAAGTAAGCTTAGTTTGTGTTGTTGTTTTTATTGTTTTGCCACTCATGGGGCAAGGGTTCCTCCACTGGTAAACATACTCTTTCTTCTATTATTTGGGAAAGAGTAATAATACTGAAATAGCTAACTGACCATTATATTTTTTCCATAGTGTCATAGTTGTATTTCACTCACACATCAACCTTCGGGGACCTCGGAACAGTAATTTGTAACTGGCTGCACCTCAGAATCTTCTGTGGAGGGTTTGAAAACTTCAGGTGCCTGGGCTTAGGTTCCTGGATTTTCTGAAAAGCTCCACACCACACATAAATGATTCTGCTGGGTTATCAGGATTGGAAGGCCATGGGCAGCAGCATGAGCCTGACCAGAGCAGGCCCTGAGAGTTGGGTGAAGGCTGAACTGGGCACATGCAGATTAATAAATAGGATAAACATGGAGAGCTCAGTTCATGGTGGGAATGGAGAGAAAAAATACAAATATCTTTAGTAAATGACTCAAACAAGCATTGATTTAGTATGCCTTAAAAAAAAAAAAAGGATCTAAGGCAATGCTATTCAATGGAAACCTAATGTGAGGCACATATGCGACTTTAAATTTTTCAGTAGATACATTTAAAAGAGCAAGAAGGCACAGGCAGAATTAATTTTAATATTTTATTTAACCCAGTATATCACAAATATTATCACTTTCAAAGTTAATCAATATGAAAAATTATTAATGAGCTATTTTATTTTCGTCTTCATGCTAAGTCTCTTAAACCCAGTGCATATTTTACACTGATAGCACATCTCAATATCAACTCACCCCATTTCAAGTGTTCAATAGTCGAAGGTCACTAGTGGCTTCCATATTGGATAGTGCAGGTCTAGGTGGACGATTGCTTTAAATCCATTGATGAGCAATTGTCAAAGCTCCAGTAGAAAAGATAATCTGAGCTAGGAATTAGACTTTTATCTGAGAAGTATTCCGTAATCTAGGCTTTAGGGAAGAGATTATGGAGAATTATGGCTTCAGCAATAAATAGAATTGCTGAGAAAACTGATGGATCAAAGAGGAAATTGGTCACCATGCAACCATGTTGTAGAGAAGAAAAAACAGCTAGGGAGATAAAATAACCAGCAGCTCTTGCACGTTTACTCTGTGCCAGGTACTGTTCTATACATTTCACTCTATGAGGTAGCTTGGGGTCATAATTTGTGGCTGGTGCTGATGTGAATGGTGGGTATCCTTTGAAGTTTTGCAATGTGGTGGTTCTGAAGTTGAGTATTACCCCCATTTTATAGATAGGGAAAATGAGCCTTTTCCTCCAATTTTCTTCACTTTAGTATACATTCCCTCCTCTTCTTCTGCCTTTGCCATCATTTCTCTCTGACTTAAATTATTGTTTTTCCACTTAGAGGAAAAGAGAGAAAATAGAATACTAATACTATATTCTCCATCTCATACCCTGCTACCTGCCTCTCAAACTATTATGTCTTTTACTTTGACTTGAATCGTGAAGTTCTGTCTTTCCACACTGTTCCAGGAGAGAACTTATTATTAAAACCATCTAGTTATTGATGATTTTTCAGGTCTGAAAACTCCAAACAAACAAAACAAGAAAACTTCCAAACAAATAAAAATAGAAATCTCTACTTTATATTGTAAAGAGTTGATTTTTTTTCTGAATTTTTTATTCCCAAAGTCCCCAAAAGTCTTCAGAATTCTTCTTTTTAACATTGTAGGTGATTAATACCAGATCAAACTCCAACATAAGGGGAAAAGAGATGCCAGTCTTTAAGATAGGGTTTCTGTTAATTCTTGAGTGGTCCTTAAGCTCTAATTTGAAGATATAAGGGTAGATCCCTTTACGCAACTTTGCACTATGGGATGGCATGCTGAGCATCTTTTGAAGGGCATGTCACAGCCATCTCCATCAATTGCATGCTCACGGATCCAAGGGCCCTTTCAAAATA
This sequence comes from Pteropus medius, assembly GCF_902729225.1. Lineage (NCBI taxonomy): Eukaryota > Metazoa > Chordata > Mammalia > Chiroptera > Pteropodidae > Pteropus > Pteropus medius. The sequence goes on from NW_024345601.1 coordinate 19,235,847, forward strand.
TGTCATATGTTCCAAAGTTACTGCATGCAATTAGTGGATTTCTTCAAATCATTCTGGAAATATATACTGAGAAAGAACAAAAGCGTGTATTTGTATGTTAAAAAATGGAGAATTTAGTGAAATAGAGAAGAGAAGGTTTAGCTTCTAAAGGTATAAGGGAGAAAAAGAAACAAGAATTTGCTCTGATTGTTGTTTGCTTGTACAGTTACTTTTAAAGATTTTTAAATCAATATGTATTTTTTAATTTCCATGGTGTGATGATATACTTATGAGTTGCCATAATTACTGTGTCTGGTTTTCAATCACTCTCAATCATTTATTTAGTAAATACTTAAGGAGTTCATATTCCTGGCTGGAACCAAAGGCCACTCGATTCTTTTGAGGCTCAGATTCTTCATGTACAAAGCAGGTGAATAATGCCAGAATTAGAGTATTGTTGTGAAGATTAGAAATAACACGTGTAAGTAGTATATCACAATATCTGGAACGCGGTAATAGTCAGTGAGAGTTTCTTCTTTTTTTTTTAAAATAAAGATTTTAAATCTAGTTGGGCGTAGTAGACAGATGTGCAAAAAATAAAAATATAATCTATAGTAAGTGTAAAATAAGAGGTATAAGACTTCAGAGGGTAGAGAAAGCTATGGTTTGATTGGGTCATTGCATATCTCTCGCTCTAGTCTGTAAGCCCCAGGAGGGTGGAGTCCTGCTCTGGTTTGCTCACCATTGTATATCTCTAGAGCATGGTAGATGTTTAGTCAATAAATTTGGACAATAATACAGGTGAGAATTCATAAAGCACTAGCTATATGTTACCTCCTCTTGGTCAGTACCTTGAGAATGTAGACAAGTAAATAGGTTAAGAAAACCCAGGGATGCTTCATGGAAGTACAGGTGGAATTTAAAGTGCCAGAGTGGGAAGTGGAGGGGCATTTCACGCATGAGCAAGGGTGCAAAAGTTAGAATAGCATCATTTATTGAGGTGATATTAAATAAACCAATTTAACCGGAAGAGGTTTATATTATTATTTATGGAGAAATAAGACTGCTGGATATTTCGGGTAAATTTCAGATAGCCTTGAGTGCCAAATACATTTTTCCACCTAAGTGCACTGAGTAACAAAAATTACTCTGTGAAACTACTCTCAATCAATAACCTTAGCAAATTCTAGAAGGCACTAGGCATGCAGGAGAAATCTCCCTCTAAGTGTTCTCCTGCCTGCATTTATATTATAAAACCATTGCTGAAGATCCATAAGCGGAGATGGAAGATGCTATCTATTTTGCATGAGCTGATGCCAAGAAATTTTCCTGCCCAGCTGGGGAGCCCTAGTCAGAACAGATCTCTTTTAAATGCACAATCAAAGCCAGGTCAAATATGTTCCAGAACAGACTGAGGAATGTGAAGCCAAATATGAAAAACCATGGCAAGTAATTGGCTGTGAGAGAATTTGGCTCCGCGTGCTAAACCACACATGGTTCAGTGAGTGGTCTGCCTGTTGATTGTTGGGTGCATTTAAAATCAGAAACCCATTCCCTCCTACAAATATGGCCACTACTTTTTCCCGTATGCCTCAGTATTCCCCAGCTGCAACAAGGGACCAATTAACATAAGCATTTGGTATTGTCCGGATTGGTCACAGTTAGGTGCAATTCCAATTTCTGTGATATTAGCTAGAAATAACTCAATTATCCCTTTACAAGAATTCACTTTTTCAATTTTGTTTTTTTTTATACTGTGATTTGATGTCCTGAGTTTTGTCCTAGATACCAAGTGCTTCCAAATTCTTTTCATACTATATCCTTGTTTTGTTTTCATTTTTAAACCATAATTTTATTTGTGTGCATAGAATAGCTCTTTTTGTGAGAATTGTAGAACCCGATTCTTATGAAGAACATTCTGACTTTCTATTATATCTAGACCTCGGTTGGGTTGTCACGTAAAACTAAATATAAGGAACATAATATGTTTAAAATACAAGATACTACAGCCCCAGTGATACATTTCAGAGTGTGTCCTGAAGAAGGGTATTTTGTTTTAATGAAAAATTATTTTACTCTAAGAATAAGTTGATCTGAGATAGATGAGTTCATAAACCTGGCATCTACCCTTTTAACAGCTGGAAGACTCTGGCAGACTTACTTTGGATCATTAGAAGTATTTAAATATCCCATGATGCCAGATCCTAGTTGTGTTACTCCACCCCCTGTGCTAATAACCTGATATTTTAGTCAGCTGCTATTCTTTTGATAGTAGGAATAAAAATTACACATTTTAAATGCAGAGAGAAAGTGGATAATTTATAACAAACAAACAACAACAAAAAAAAAAACAGAAAGAAAGCTTTAAGAACACAGAAACAAATGCCAAAGCTAGACAAGGAAGGGAATAAACCTCAAAACAATATTTAGAATATTCAGTTATTTTAATGTGAATGATATTGTTTATAGTTTTTAAATATTTGTGATCATTCTTAGGAGTGATTTTTATTTTCTTCTACATATATTTCTAGATCCGTCATACATTTCCTACAATAAGATTATATTTTATAATCAGAAAAATGCGATTTTAGGTAAGTCATTAGATTTGTAAAACTTCTGTTAGGTTTGCAGAATTATTTGTTAGAATTATTCCTTACTTATGATGTTGTAGGTAGGGAGTGGTTACCAAGCTAGGACTAATTATGGTTAGATGACCTGGGCCAAGTAGTTTAAACTTCCTGAATCGGAGATTCATTGTCTCGAATCACCCAGAGCTGCTTGTCTATATAGTAGACACTAGTCAAATGTGGCCAATGAACACTTGCAATGTGGTTAGTCTGAACTAAGATATGTTGTAAATATAAAATATACTTTGGGATTCAAAGACTTAGTGTAAAAAATATAAGTATTGTATTGATAATTGTTTTTATATTGCTTACATGTTGAATGATAACATTTTGGCTATATCGGATAAAATAATATATATATTTAAAAAATTAATTTCATGTATTTCTTTTTAACTTTTTATATGACTAATAGAAAAATTTACATTATATTTCAATGGTACTGCATTAATCTAGAATGTAGACATTTAATGACCTCCAAAGTTCTAACTCAACCATTCTATGAATGGAGATGAAAATATAAACAATTTGTCATGATATAGGAAGAGAATGAAACGAATCATTTTAGAGTTAGCACAGAAGCAATCCATGGATTGTTTTGGTGAAAAGGAATAATATAACTTTGCATAGGTACTAACTGAGGAAAATGAAAAAAAAAATTAAGGAAAATGTTGCAGGAAAATGTAGAAAAAGAAGGAATAGAGATACCTCTTATCTAATACAATATATAGTCTCTTACCTGTCTTCTACTCAGCCAATTCACTTAATTAACTGACAAGCTCCATTTTTTTTTAGAAACATATTATATTGACTGAGGCCCACAAGTGCACTCCTTATTTATCTTATGGCTAATCAGGTGCCCAGGAAGTTACACACCCATCAGTTGATTCATATACTTTTGCCAAGGGTCACTTGCGATGATTCCCAAACCTGTTGATGCCACCTGTACTTGTATTTGTAATAACATAACCTAATCAGATACTAAGTAATTGATGAAATATAAGTGTGAAAGAGAATTGTTTCTATGAAAAATCACTTTAATGCTTTGGAATCAATAAAGCCAAGTTGTCAAAACCTGGTATCAAGTATTAACTAAAAGTTTTTGGAGAACTGTATAAATCTACAAAGATTCTGTAATCAATTTGCTTCACAATGTTATTAATATCTATGAAAAACCTGGAAATTACAGACGATGCATTATGAGGTAGTTTATGCAAGAAAGAATAAAGACTTCTAAATGTTCTTTGACTTTATATCGAAAAGTAATGCATCTGTTTACTTGTACACATATTGAGACAAACGCTTGGTGCATATATGTATTACGTTACAGAATTTTTATAAAAATTTATAAATTTTTAATAAAAATTTATTTGAACCTAACAGAAATACATCTGGAAACAAGATCTCAACAGATTAAGATAAATGCTTTGGAGAATAACAGTTGGCAGTTTCTTTTTTGAGATTAAGGAGGGAATGTAAAGAAAATTACATGAAAGTGAGAGGCGATAACTCAGTGACTGGATTATAAAATAGTTAAGATTAAGTGTTCCCTTACAGGTGATTGTGCGGAGATTGGATTACATGGTAGTTAAGATTATGTGCACTTCTGAAGGGTCTCAAAAGGTGGTCAGGTATTAGAAGGATGGCTCTGAAAGCGGGTATTTCAAAGTGTGCTAACCTAGATTCTTGAAAAACGACGAACAGGGTTTGCTTAAGGCAAAGACAAGCTTTTTAGTAGAGAGGTTGTATGCCAGGGATGTGACTACCCACCTTGACCTGCCCAGTTAGGAATTTATGATTACAGCACCCTGTGAGATTACTTTCTATAGAATCTCTTTTTCATCCACACTCCCTTAGCATTTTATTTGTACTTCTTTATGGCTCAGATTGCGTGTTACTTTTATTTGCTAACGTACAATTTGTATCTCACTTAAACTGGCAGAGTGTACTAGTTTCTTATCCCAACATCTATCCCCCGCTCTCCTTCTTAGTAATAAAACCCTATATTATTCAGGAAGTAGTGCTTCCACCTAAGAACAAGAAAAACCCCTCTTTTGCTGTAACTGATCATTTGACTAAATTCTGTCCAAAGACACTTCCACAGAAACATTGTGTGAGACATCTGGGAATCTCCATAAAAGCTGGGAGGCAAGTTATTCTTTGTCACTCCTTCATCTGTACTGCCTGGAATGCAATCAATAGCTGAATTGCAGCAGCCATTTTGGACCAGAAAATGACCTTGAGATCTGTTTTGGTTAAAACATAATTATTTTGGTTTTAACCTAATGAATTTACCTTGGTTGATAGATCCATTAGACTCTGTTGAAGGGAAATTCTTGGTCTAATCAAACTTTGTAGTTCTAACTGCAGTGTTTCTCTAATTATCTCTGGTGAAGTACTAGCTTCCCCATCTCTAATCCATCAGGGGTGGACAGTTTTGTAAAATAAACTAAAAATTAATTATCAGAATAATGAAATAAATAAAACACACAAAATACAAGTCCCAGTTCTTTACTATTAGATTTAACGGGAAAAATTAATTTAAAAAATAGAATTAGAAAAAGCAACATAAGAAAAGAAAATTTTAAAAAAGATATACATTTTTCTTTAAAAATGTAGATATAAAATGATTAATATAAAGAATCACTATTATACTGTTATCTTTTGGTCATTCTGCAATATAATTAAATGAAGGTTAGAATAAAATATTGACTATATTAAACTATTTGTTCATTTTGACTGGACACCATGTATATCAATATTTAAAGTTTTTAATATGATGAATAACCTTGCTCATTATTTAATCCGTATTAGTTTGATAACATTGCTATTTCAGGGGATAACATACAGAAGATTATTAATGGGAATGGAAGAAGATATTTTAAAGTACATTTCACTTCAGTTTCCACTATTTATTTATAAGGATAGTTTTGCTGTTTACTGCTTCTTGTTGTAGTTAAAGCATGAGTTCTGGAATCAGTCTCTCTGGGTTCATACCTTTGTATACTGTTTACTAAATATCATGTATTAGGTTATTTAAATTATGTGTCTCATTTTCCTTGTGAATAACATGGGGTTTATAACCTTCATAGGGTTGTTGTGAGGATTAAGTTAATACATGTAAAGGGGTTCGTAAGTGCTCCAAAATTGTTACTACCATTCTACCATTTATTAGAGACCACATGCAGAAAACTGTGTTTGATAGCATCAGAGAAAAGGGTGGGCAGCATCAAGAAGCTATTCATTAGTGAAGCACCTCCAGAGTACTTCTGGCATGGCAGGAAATCAAGGGGAAAGGCTTCTCTCCTGCATTCTTCCTGTGCTTGTATGGGAGGGCAGGAGGGCCCTGCAGAGGTAAAGGGCACTGGGGGGCCTGGAGTGTCTGCAGACCCTGGCCAAGATGGTGCTATCCCCAGCATCCTTGGCCTGGACCATCTCCACATGGCTTTCTAGCTCCAATTTGCTACACTCATCAATTAGACTTCTGATTTTACTTTGGTTTTCCTGGGACATCTTAAAATACAATTTGCCCTTGGCTAAAATTTAACCACTATGATCAATTTTATCAGGATGTCATGTCTTCTCTTTACATCATCACTGAGTTCTTGGGCAATTGATGCTGAGAGACTAAACTTTGGGGCCCTAACTAAAGTGCGAATTTATCTTTTTCTTTTCTGACCTGGGTGATCTCTCTCCATATCTGCCAGGTATCTGCTTCCTCCATATCTCTTAGGCTCTTCATAGTACATTTCATCAGCCTGGTCTGAGCCTGAACTCCCACCATGGTCCCTCCCCACCACTCCATTCAAGGTGTGCATGATGTTTCCTCAGGCTCTGATCTCTTGATAAGTCACAATAAAGAATCATCCAACTAAATACAAAGTCCTTCCAGTTTTGCCATGTCTGCCTGATAAGAAGCTCATTTCTCCTGAGGACTACATGAATTTTAGAAACCTCTGGCATACTGTGGGATTTTTTTTTTCAGGGAAGGATGAATCTACAGATACAAATCTGTATCTGTAGACCACACAAGCAGGCTGTGGATTACTCAGGGCTTGACATTCATGGAATTGTGGTGAAGTCTTCTCTGCTAAAGTCTTCTCAATGTGCGTGGTCAAACAGTGGCTGGATCTAAGGTTTATTCCATTCAGAAAGCATGTGCAACTCCTCACAGCCAAGTGGCCCAGCCTTGGCTAGTGTTCCAGGCTCAGTTGTGTTGCCTCCGGCCTCTGTTTCCTGTTTAACACTCATCTCATGCATGGTTATACTCTGATTACCTGGAACTGTATTTATAGACCATAGGAACAACTCACTGATTAACTCAGTCCCCAAACCTGGCCACTTCCATGAAAATATTTATCAGCCAAGTTTGTCTAGTTCCTCCAGATTTCCACTTAATAGGGATACTTCTCATTTATTTGGTGCTTTTAAATTTACAAATACATAATATATATGAATCAAACGTGGTTAAAATCTAATTTTTATTTAGAGATGAGAAAGCTTGAGACTTTCAGAGGCTATATGATGTACTCAAGTCCATACAAAGGTAATGGCAAAGCCAGGGCAAAATTCATGTTTCTAATTATATTAGCTAGAATGTATTAAGCATAAAAACAGACTAGCTATATTCTAGTCTTATAAGCCAGACCATTGCAGTGGAGATCATTGAGGTTTAGAAAGCTTGAGTAATTTGTCCAATTTGGATGATTAATGATGTAGAGCTGAGTTCAAGCCCTTGTCGGTGGCTTTAGAGCCCACCCTTGTATTACCAGATTCTGCTGCCTCCGTCTATCTCCTGACACCTTGGTACTGTGCTCTTAGCTTCCTCCAGACTCCACCACAGCTCTGTAAAGGAAGCAGAGAAGGATCTATTCTTGCAATTTTACAAGTGAAGTAATTAGGAGCAGAAAAGATGCCCGTCAGCGAACGAGTCGGAAGTCACCCCTCAGTTTCCTGGAAACCAGACACCAGGGCTCTTGTTATTTTGAGAAAGAGGGCTGAGATTCTTTCCTTGGGCATAATAAGGGGGGCAGTCTCTGTATCCTCTGCTCGGGAGTCAGGCAACTTTTTGATGGCTGGGAGCCCTGTGTTCTACGAACAACTATCTTTAATATCAGGCCTGATGACAAAGAAGCACTTAGGCTTCCAGTTCCTTTACCATAAGTGATCAATAAAGAGTATTCAGATTCATGAATGTTCTTTTTACTGCTTTCCAAATAATTTCAGTGAATCAGCCAGTGTGTAAATATATTTGTTTTCCTTTTATTTGCTATTTGCAATTATAGTTTTCACTCAGAATGCTCATTGGCTAATACATAGGAAATTTGGAGATGTTATATTTGTCAAATGGATTAGGCTTGGCTTACACACCCAGCTCAGATTCTGTATCAAAGACTCACAACTGTTGATCCGTCTTGACTCTGCTCAGCAGAACCAAAGGCACATCCTCACCCGAACAGTGGCTCCATGCTGCCATCTACTGAAATCTTAGAGAAGATGCTTTTTTGTGTGTATTTATTAGAAAATGCTGTAAAAACACAATTATTTTACAGCTAGAAAAACAGTAAAAAAGATAAGAGATGTGTGAAACTGGAGAAGTAAGCCTGAGATTATTTCAAAACCAAAATAACTGTAAATATAAATAATGAAGTTACACTATATTTTCATTTTATTTCAACATTTGCTACACTTCCTGTTACAAGTTTTAGACTGAAATCAAATAGCTGCTGTAGTATTGAATTAGACTGAAGCTGAGCATCATCTCTTGAAGATGCGCAATTTTCTAAAACCAGTTTAGAAATAAGAAAAGTAGTAGAGAAATATTAGCCCAAGTTTCAGCAGACAAGGATCACAGTGAAAGAAAATTTCTGAGGTAAAATGGTGTTTGTAATCAGCAAGAATGGCTCAAAAAACATTGTACTTGTTATGAATCTGCAGACACTTTAGAACAAGGAACTTAACTCTTTCCTAAGTCTAAGACACGAAGAATGACAAGCACTTTGGGGGCCCTTATGTTTTGAGGCTAACACCTGAAATAACTGACAACCAAGGTAACCATCATTTTAACTTTTTAATATATTTTTTTAAAGAAGTCAAATCAAATCATAAAAAAGTTAAAAATGAGAAAATGAAGATATATACCAGATCCATGAACTGAAGCCTCAATATTGTAAAGATGGCTATTCTGTCTCCAAGTTCAGTTCAATTCCAATCAAAATCCTAATAGGGTAACCCTAAAATGTATATGGAAGAACAAAATAGCTAAAATTTTTCTAAAAACAAAGCTGGAGAACAACCCTTCTAGAGAACATGGCTTGTTATAAAACTATCATGTTAAGATAATATGTATTGGTCATAAGATAAGCAAATGGAAATAAGAGAAGCAGGGACAGGGTAGAGAGCCCAGAAGTAATCTATTGAAACTTGATAAGTGACAAAGAAAATATTTCAAGTAAATAAGAAACAATTACCTTTTCAGAAAATGATGCTGTGTCTATTAACTATATGGCCGAAATAAAATAAAATAAAATAATCCACCTTATTCATACCCAACAACAAATTAAATGTGGAGTAAATGTGAACAATAGTCCCCTAAATTTTATTTAAAAATACATAGAATAACTTTACAACCTTATAGTAAACAATGCTATCTTAAACAGGCCTAAAACATACACGAGATTAAAGAAGATTGTTAATTTTGCCCATGTTAATATTAAAATCTCTGCACAAGATAAAAGACCATAATTGAAAAGGTAACACCAGAAACAGAGATACTTGCAGCATATAGAAAAAATGCTCATCTCTATAACAGGAAAGTTCCTTCAAATCAGTAAGAAAAAGGCAAAGTCCAGAATAATGAATGAAGAATATGAATAGGTAGACCGAGAAGGGAAAATCCAAATGGCCAATATTTAAAAAGACACAGCCTCACGAATAATCAGAAATGCAAATTGAAACAATCTGTAATATTCGCAGATTTTTTTCTATTTAGTTGTAACATTTGACTAATAAAGATATCCTGTTATTCTGTATATTGTATTTTTTGCAGTTTATGTTAAAAGATTAAATGGAAATTTTGTCTTAAAAATAATTGTAAGTGATATTTCTTCTGCTTGGTTTTCAGTTAACTATCATCTTCCCAAGTAAGCTTTCCCTAACTGCCAGCAAAAAATAAGGACAGGCCCCTTGTTGTAATTTGTCATTTGCTCACCACTTTTAAGCATTGAACACAGCTGTCTGTAATTAAATATTTATTTGGTAATATATTGTCAATTTTTTCCCCTCCCCTCAGGCATATTTGTTTTCCATGCCTGGCAGAGAATAGATATTCAATAATTATTTGCTTAGTAAATAAATGGCCTTCGGTATATGTCCTGGGTTCGGTATTATTTATAAGTTCCTCCTCTGTATCTAATGACAATTCAAGTGTCTGTGCCAAATCCCCATCCACTACTTCAGTTATCTTCAGTGTATTCCTAAAACATATACTAAGATGGGAAGCTGACTCTTCCAAGTTCAAGAATTCCAATAAGAATTATTGAAATATCAAGGGCTTTCAGATAACCAAAAGTCCAACAAAGCAAAACATCTCATTCTCTGGGTAATTTGGTTTTCAAAATTGTTAAGCAAATACTCTCCCTCAGGCTCAGTTAAACAATATATCAGCCTCAGTTGACAAGTCAGTGCCAGGTTACTTTCAGCTTCCAGCAAGACTTGTATCTTCATTTGTCTTTGGTGCCTTTCTCCTCTGGGTCCATCATCTGTCATGGAGAATCTTTATCATTTGGGGAAGAGATGTCATTTGAAACAGCATTTAGAGACCCTCTGGAAATCTAAAGTGTACCAAAATGATACAATTCCATGTGTTAAACCAGTACAATTAAATGTGTTTATCAGTGTCAGGGTGATAAGCTGCCCAAAGCTTTATCCTTACTCTAGAAAGATTTGTGTCTTGCTACTCAAGATAGCAGAACCCTCCACCGGGGACACGCCCAGATGTCTGTTTTAAGGTTGCTGATCAAGCTGGGGCTATGTCACTTCTCATTCAGCCTCTGAGTGCGCTGCCATTGGAGAACTGAAAGGACATCAATTGTTGCAAAGCAAAGTCTACTTCTGCTTCTGACTATAGTGAGGACATTTGAAATCTTGTATACAGTGAAGCCCCAAAACTTTTCAACTTTGTTCAAAAGCACATTCTAATGTTTATCTGATTTTCCATTTGATTTTTAGGTACTTATTGAAATAAGTTAGTTGGGTTATTTTCTGACTCTAGTAATTGCAAAAATGCAATGGAGTTACTCTCTAATTAAATTTTGATATTTGAAGAACCATCATATTTTGACCCTCGAAGTCCCCTTGAAGTAACATACCTGATCCTGTTGACGTGGTGCTCTTATCTGAGTTTCCAGACCTTAAAAGACACCAGATAGCTTCACCACTTTACAGTTTAAAGTTAAGAGGGGGTTAGGCTATAATTCTATGAATTTGTGATGAAGATATTGACTAAGAGAAGAATAGTGTTTCATAGTGTTTTTCTTCCTTCCTTCCTTCCTTCCTTCCTTCCTTCCTTCCTTCCTTCCTTCCTTCCTTCTTCCTTCCTTCCTTCCTTCCTTCCTTTCTTCCTTCCTTCCTTCCTTTATTTATTTTTTGAGGAAAGAAACAATCCCATTTGTTATAAATATTACAAGGAGGTTGTCTAGTAGTCTCAGTTTACTGGTTAGTTACGTCTCCAGTACAGTTTAGATGATGGGGGTTTTGTCTTATATTGCTGCCTGCTCTCTAACAGCTCAGCAAAAGCTGACAGTTCTCTCATTAGGACTCTATATTTTTTCCTGTGCTATCTTTAGTTCTGTGATGTTCAATTTTATGTGTCAACTTGACTGGGGCATGGGGTTCCCCAGATATTTGGTTGAACATTATTCTGGTGTGTTCGTAAAGTTACAGGATGAGATTAAATTTGAATTGGTAGACTGAGGAAAGCAGATGGTTCTCCCTGGTGTGGATGGGCCTCATCTAATCCCTTGGAGGCCTGAAAGGAACAAAACGTGGAGTAAGGAAGAAATTGCTTTCTCTATTTTTGAGCTGGGACATTGGTCTTCTCCTGCACTGAGACTAGAACTTCTACTATACTGATTCTGGGCCTATGGCTTCAGACTAGAAATACACATCAGCTCTCCTGGGCCTCCAGCTTATGGTCAAAAGATTTGTCAGTCTCCATAGTCACAAGAGCCCATTCCTATATCTGTCTGTCTGTCTGTCTGTCTATCTATCTATCTATCTATCTATCATCTATCTATCTATAATTTTTCTATCTAGAGATACAGCTACCTAGACAAGTTGTTGCTGTTCAGTAGAGAACCAAAGATAGCTATCAAAAGAGAACCAGAACACCTATCTGTATATAACAATGGGATTTTTATAATAATTTTTTTGAAGTTCTTGTTCTTAGAAACTTTTCTACTGGTAACTGTTGTTTTTATTCAAGTCTGAGCTGCCCAAGACTAGCAAATTTCTCGTTAAGAAGACAGGGAGATGATCTTAGAAATAGCAGAAATTAGATGCGAGACACTTGGGCCTAGAAAGGATAACTCCCTTGACATAAGAGCATATCCCACATTAGGTAAAGGAAAGACCCCTTTAAATTATGATCATGAAAAATAAGCTATAATCACAGATATTGTAACAGATCACTGACCAATAAGCTATGTAGGTGCAGAGTATAGAATGTGTCAGTATATTTATAACAATGTCCAAGGGAGAGGATACTCTGAATCTTGACTCCTAGATTAGACAGAAATAGGATGCTATGGAATAGACTGGTAGTTTTTACCTTCTTTCACATTAATATGATTAGCATATACCCATCTGCAACCAAATATACATTTTTAAAAACATCTCTTGTAGCTAATTGTGCTATGTGACCAAGTATTGGCCAATGGAACAGGAGCAGAAGTGTGGGAACATTCTGGGCCAAACATTTAAAAGTAAGATTCCCTCTTAACTCTTATCCTTTTCCCCTCTTCCTAACAGCAGAAAGTTAGGCATGATGGTGGAAGTTGGAACAGCTATCTTGTATTATTACATGAAAGGTATATGTAGAGAAAGATGTATGTACTTTTACACAAAAGGTGTTTATAGAAACAAAAGAGAAGAGGCCTGCATTCCTGATGATTATGGGGCAGCCATATCAGCCCTCGATCACCTACCTGGACTTTTATATAACTGAGAAATAAAATAACTTTGAAGAAGCACCATGATTTTGAATCTCTCTGCTCTCTGTCATAGTACATACCCAAATTAATACATATAAAGAATATTTTATCAAGGTATCTTATCTTACTGGAAATAGATACTAAGGCCTAGAAAGTTAGAGGTGTATAAAGGTTAATGGTGTTGGAAAGACATATTCAATTCCAGCTCCATAACTTGCTTGATGTGTACACTTGAGCAAGGTACTAAATCTCTTTATGCCTCAATTTATCTTATCTGTGAAATGGAGATAAGATAGTGCCTAATTTTCCAACAATCCTTCTACTGGGTATTTACCCCAGAGACTTGAAAACCCATATCGAAAAAGATATTTGCACTCTGATGTTCATAGCAGCATTATTCACAGTGGCCAGGACATGGAAGCAACCGAAGTGTCCTATGATAGATGATTGGTTAAAGAAGCTGTGGTACATATATACAATGGAATATTACTTAGCCATAAGAAGAGATAAAATACTGCCATTTGCTACAACATGGATGGACATCGAGATAATCATAGTAAAAGAAATAAGCCAGACAGAAAAAGTTGAAAATCACATGATATCACTTATATGTGGGATATAAACCTAAAAACAGCAAATGAGCAGGACAAACAGAGACTCGTGGACATGGACTATAGGCTAGTGGTTACCAGAGGACTATAGAGTAGTAGTTACTAGTGGGATGGGGGAGGAGAGGGAGGAGATGTAAGGGGTCAAATATAGGGTTTAGGAGGTGAAGTGGGTAAAGGGGATCAAATATATGATGACTGAAGGAAACTGGACTTTGAGTGGTAAATACACAATAGAATATACAGATGTCAAATGATAATGTACACCTGAAAATTATATAATTGTATTAACCAGTGTTACCCCAATAAACTTAATTAAAAAAAAAAATAGTGCCTGATTTACAGGGTTTATATTGGATCAAATGAGATGTGAAAACAGCTCTGTATGAGGTAACTATCCAATTGATATTTGCTATTATTACTATTTTTTGACATTTTGTAATAACTATCGAACATCTTGGTGTATAATTTAGTCCCTTAAGTATAGAGATAGCCTCTCTTTGTAGCCAATTTCTATTTTAAATTAAAAGATTAATATTCTAATATTTAAACCAATCACTTGTTAGTTTGGGTAACATGAAACAAGCTTTAATTTTCTGCAAAGATGAGGATCAAGCTACAAACTGGGTGATAATCTGAAGGGGAACCAATAATATTGTGTTTAACAATGATACCGAAAAGATAATAATAATGAAAGTAATAACAATAAGTAAAATAGTTTGAGGACTTTCATGTGCAGATTGTGTACTGTCTGTTTAAATGTGTTATCTCCTACAGTCGGCACCACAGTTGCATAACACCATTATAACATTATTATACTCATTTTGAGGATGAGAGAAAACGAGGTCAAGTTAGTTATGTTCCTTGCTCCACAATACATAACCATTAGGAGTCGATGATGGGGGATTGAAATTCAGTTATTATTATTATTTTTTTAATTCCAAAGATTTATTTTCCATTATTTTACCTTGCCTCCTTGAACTCCTGCCTAAGGAAGCATTCAGTCTGTATCCACGGTTTCCATTTAAAATATTTGAATAAATATACTACTTTTCCACTTTATGTTAGAGATCTAGAGGTTGATTCTAGGCTCATTATTTTACCTTATTTATTGTATGCCCAGTTTATTAAAATGAGAATGAAAGTACTTTAACTTGGGATTTTAGTAAGATGAAGGGAGTTTTCTCTTTCTTCAAATCTGGTAGCTGATAGGTTGATTGTTTCTTAGGATATTGTAAAATATATTTAACGGGGCAGGCAATGTCCTAATAGCAAACAGAAATATAAGCAAAGTGGCAAGCTACTTCTAAATTCTGGGCCTCAGTTTCCTTAACAAAAAGTAAATTTGGTTGGGCCAACTCATCATCAGCTACTCTAATTATAAATATTATTTAAATAGAACATTTCTACCTATCTTTATCTTACCTTTCAACTTTCTACCTTTCCTCCTTCCTTCTTTCTCTGAATTAGTAATATTAAAATACTTTACTTAGCTTCAATCACCCTGAATGGGCCATCTGCTTCTGTATTACATCGAAAAGCAGAATTCGATCATGGCTGCTATAGAAGAATATTTGGATTATTTATATTATAAGCAAATCAATCTGACATTTATACCATTGTGGCCTAAATTCTTCTAAATCTTGTCTTATATGTGAAATGTGTATGATGTGTAGAATCTTAGAAGCTCTTAAGAAGGTTTACACAGTTGAACGAATTTCTTTGATCTTCTCAAGACTTGAAAGCTGCAAGGATAAAATACAGAAATATTTCTGAAGTTCTCAAAATTACAGGTAATTCAAATTTAGTCTCAAGATTTTAACATGATCAATGAGTGATGTGTAATATCAAGTGAATATCATTTCACTGTTAATGTAATACACTGAATCTCCTAAATTAATCCTGTGAATAATTAGTTATTTTACACGATTAGAAAGACTCTCCTTGTAAACCTCAGAAAATATGATAAAATGTAAATCGATGCTTAGACAATTTAATGTCATTTGAAATATGATTGTTTTTAATGTAATTATTTTAATACCTTAACATAATTTCATATGATAAGTGTAATTCCATTTGTTTTATTTAATACCTCTCACTTAAAGAATAAGAATTTACTGAGAACCAATCCTGAGCAGACTTTTGCAAGATTCTACATATATTTGTTAATTGGATTGTGAAGCGGGTAGAAAAGGGAAGAGATTCACAAGAATTTGTCAACTCTGTCTTCCAAGTATTATAAAAGACTGAGAGAGAAAAACCATATGGCAAGCAAAATGACAGGGAAACATTACAAAGAATGATATAAATAAGTGCAGAATAAACAGAAGTTTTTATAAGTATAAATAAATTCACACTTATATGTGATGTGAATTTTCAAAAGATGAAAAAAGAGAGGAAGAGAAGAGTGAGGAAGTAAGAGGAAAGAAACAGGTAGGAAGGCAGGCGGGAAGGAAGGAGAGAAAGATCGTTTATACAAAGTCACTCACACCAAAGTCATCTTATGTCTGGGGTTGATGATATTCCCCAAGGAAATGTTTCAGAATGAGCTCCTCACCTAAGTGTTACCCAAGGACTGAACTTGGGCAGTAGACAGTGCCTGCCTTGTGACATGTTTTGTTTTTTCCTTCCTCCTTCTTCTTCTATCTTTTTTTTCCCCTTAGGGTAAATTTTATGTTCATGCTGAAATTAATCCATTAATTTCAAACATCCTTGGACCTTGTATAACTGAGGACTAAAAGCATTCTTGATGTAATTAAAAAATATTAGGAAACAAGGTCAGTAAAGAATCTAACAGATCCTTAAAATACGCTAATTTAATGACTATTGGTGATTCATTTCGGAGGTTAATTTTCTATAGAAATCTATGTGATGGCAGACACAAATTTCTGAATGCACTCCTGCAGATTGCTGCTTTTGTTCTTTAGATTAGAGAGAGAATAAAGACAAGAAATTGCCATGTGTGTGTGTGCATGACTGGGGGATAGTATGTGAACAGGCTTACAACACTGGTTAAAGGAGAAAGGACAGGGCAATTACGAATTGCTAGCCAAAGAGGAGTTGGTGGGCTCATTTTTGAAAACCTGGTCATATTACCACTACATATATTTGCTTTTTATTTGCAGCCACTGTTGTAGATCTTTCTTGGTTTTCAGTTTTTTATTTTTGTGAACCTTAGCCACTTCAGTAACAGCATTTTTGCGAATGAGGACTAGGGTGTGTAAACTAGTTGAACATTGCTTTTCTAGATTAAACATACTTCCAAAAAGAGAAAGAGGAAATAAATAGTATTTTTAAGTTACTTTTTTTTCATATTTGATGCTTTTTCCATTTAATCTGGCATGAAGTTTTATTTCTCAGACAGTGGGAACCTAAACAGTGTTTCTTAGATCCTGTCCTAGCAAACATTTCTACTGACCTTCTTCCCAATATCCATATCTTTATATAAAATCTGAGCCCCAGGGGAAGAAATAGCAGCAGACTTTGCTCAGATTTTTTTTTTTTTCTTTTCGACTAAGGTTTAGCTTCACAGTAGATGGTTACTCTCAGCTCTTGCCTATGCTGAATTGAAAGCATGAGAGAGTGCTAAGGACCACCTGGTATGTAAGTCATGGATAAAAGAGGGAAGGATGATAGGGAGATTTCAGTTTTCCTTTTTGTATTGCCTGCACTCTTAAGAAGCATAAGAAAGAATCTTATGACAGAGCTGATGTTAGTCCAACAGGCTGGCCAGTCCAGCATTTATGAAATAAGGCTTTCTTTGAAAGCACTCAGAAAATTGATTTTAAAAAGTGAAATAGTTACTGTTTATTTAATATTTGGTTGATTGATTGGGATATTTTTTGCATATGGAGAAGCTCTGAAGGTGTATTTCTACAACTGAATGAAAAGAAAGAAAAAACAGTTAAATTAAATAAATGTTTAAATACTGTTTATGGTGATCAACTCTAGGCATCCAAAATTGTAAATTATTTTCATGATAGACTATTTTTGCACTCTTTATGGAGATGTTTAGTTTTCTGTATGTATGCCTCATTTACTCTAACAGCAAGATGCCAGGACATTCTATAAGTGTTACGGACAGGCTGCCTGGGAGGAGGGAAAATGGCAATGATATAAGAAGATAAAAACATATTTTGAAGGCTAAGTTTTGATGTTTATTTTTCAGTGAAGTTTATTACTATTGACTATTAAGGAATAATTTACATACAATGCAATGCATTCATTTAAAGTGTATACAGTTGACCCTTGCTCAAGACAGGGGGTAGGGGCAATGACACTCCCACAATTGAAAAATTTGTGTAACTTTTGACTTCTCCCAAACTTAACAACAGTCAGCCCCCTTTATATCCATGGGTTTTGCTTCTACAGTTTGAACCAACTGCAGATTGAAAACAGTATTTTGATCTGTGGTTGGGAATCAATGGATGCAGAAGGTCAACTGTACTAACAGCCTACTGTTGACTGGAAGCCTTAATGATAACATAAACAGTCAATTAACACATATTTTATATGTTATATGTTT
This sequence comes from Pteropus medius, assembly GCF_902729225.1. Lineage (NCBI taxonomy): Eukaryota > Metazoa > Chordata > Mammalia > Chiroptera > Pteropodidae > Pteropus > Pteropus medius. The sequence continues at coordinate 19,253,794 of NW_024345601.1, forward strand.
ATATACTATATTTGTACAACAAAGTAAGCTAGAGTAAAGAAAATGTTAAGAAAATTATAAGGAAGAGAAAATACATTTACCGTATTTATTGAAAAAAAAATCCCATGTATAAGTGGACCCTCACAGTTCAAACCTGTGTTGTTCAAGGGTCAACTGTAGTCTAACGAGTTTTGATAAAGCTATATACTATGTCACCACCACTACAGTAAAAAAGCAGAAGGTTTTGATCACCATACAAGATTCCTTTGCCCCTTTCCAGTCAACTCTCTTCACACCTTAGCCTTTGAGCAACCATTGGCCTGCCTTCTGCCATTACAGATTAGATTTTTCTTCTTTAGGGTTTCAAGTAAATGTAACAGTATATATTCTTTCGATCCCAGTTTCTTTCACTTTACATAGTAATTTGAAAAATTATTCATGTCGAATAGTATGTCCTTATATACAGATATGCCACAATTTGTATATCCATTTACCTTCTGATAGACATTTGGGTTGTATCCAGTTTGGAGATATGAATAAAGCTGCTATGAATATCTGTCTGCAAGCCTCTGTGTGAACAAACAGTTTTGTTTCTCTTGGGCAAATACTTAGAAGTAGAATGGCCAGATCATATGGGAGGTGTATGTGCAACTGTTAAGGAAACTGTGAAGCCATTTTTCACAGTGGTTGGACCATTTCACATTCCCCCCAGCAGAGCTTAATAGTTCCAGTTGCTTCACATCTTTACCAATATTTGGTATGGTCAGTCTTTCTGATTTTAGCTATTATGGGTATAAACTGGGAGTTTATTATAGTTAAATTTTTCATTTTCCTGATGAATGATTAGAGTGAGCATCTTTTCATATCCTTATTGGCTACTCAAATTTCTTACTTTGTGAAGTGTCTGTTGGAATCTGTTTGTGTTTTCAAATAAGTCATCTGCTAATAGAGATGGAAGATTTCTTCATATATATTACTTTTTATTTTTTATTATTTTTAAAAATTTTATAGGCACGGCAACCCTTAGTTGACCTCATAGATAACAATGACCTTGTCAGCTTACAATTCCTTATTTTTTTATTTTTTACACGTACAGCACCTGGTCTTTCTAGGTGGTCTCCCATCCAAATACTAACCAGGCTCAACCCTGCTTAGTTTCCGAGATCAGATGGGATCTGGGTTGTTCAAGGTAGCATGGCCTTAGACTTCTTCATATATTTTAGATACAAGTTCTTTGTCATGTATGTACTATGAATATTATCTCAGTGTATGGTTTGTCTTCTTTTTTTACTGGTGTCTTTTGAAGAGAAAATGTTTCTAATTTTGATTAAATTCAATGTTTAATTTTTCTAATATGCTTTGTGCATTTTTGTGTCTAAGAACTCCTTGCCTACCTCAAGATCACAATATTTCCATCTAAGAATTTTTTCATTTTAACTGTTACATGTAGATCTATGATATATTTTAATTAATGTTGTATGTAGAGTGTGGTAAGGATTGAGGTTTTTTTCAGTTGTTCCAATATCATTAACGGAACAAACATTCCTTTTTCCCTTAGTAGTTTGTGAAAAATTAATGTGTAGGTCTATTTATGTATTCTTGATTCTGTCCTATGTCTATTATTATATCAGTACAATACTGTCTTGATTACTGTAGCTTTAAAATAAGATTTTTTTGTATAAAGTACAAGTTCTTCGTCTTTGTACTTTCTTTGAAAAAATTGTTTTGACTATTCTAAGTTGTTTGCATTTCCAATTAAATTTTGGAATTCACTTGTCAATATGTACAAAAATATGTGATAAAATTTTAATTGGGTCTTCATTGATATCTTAGCAATATGAGCTCCTCCAATCCATAAAAATGGTGTACCTCTTCATTTATTTAGATCTTTAAAGTTTTTTAAACATGGTTTGTGGTTTCAGTAAGCTTTCACATATTTTAAAATTATCCTTAAGTATTACATATTTTTGGATACCATCATAAATGGAATTATTAATTTAATTTTAATTTCAAGAATTTTATATATTATAATATATACAAATGCAATTGATCTTTGTTTATTGACATTTCTTTCTGTACCTTTAAACTCACTTATTTGTTGTAGTAGCTTTTATAGGTTTCTTGGAATGTTCTTCATATATTATTATGTTGTCTGAAAATATAGTTTTACTTCCGTTTCAAGCTGTATAACTTTTTCTCTTTTTTTAAGGTTTTTAAATTTCTTTTTATTTTTTAATTGCAGTTGACATTCAATATTAGTTTCAGGTATGCAGCAGGGTGATTAGACATTTACATAACTTATGAGGTGGTCCCCATAATAAGTCTGGTACCCACGTGACACCATATATAGTTATTACAATATTATTGACTACATTCCCTATGCTTTACTTTATATCTCTGTGACTATTTTGTAACAGCCAATTTGTGCTTAATCCCCTCACCTTTTTAATCCCTCCAACTCCCTTCCCATCTGGCAACCATTGATTTGTTCTCTGTATCTATGAGTTTGTTTCTGTTTGTTTATTTGTTTATATTATTTTATAGATTCCAGATATAAGTGAAATCATGTAGTATTTGTCTTTTTCTGTCTGACTTATTTCACTTATCATAAGACCTCATAGATCCATTTATGTTGTCACAAATGGAAGATTTTATAGGTTTTTTTTTTTTATGGCTGGTTAATAATCCATTGCATATATGTACCACATCTTTTTTATTGATTCATCTATCAATGGACACTTAGGTTGCTTCCATATCTTGGCTATTGTAAATAATGCTGCAATGAACATAGTGATGCAAATATCATTTTGAATTAGTGTTTTGGATCTTTTAGAATAAATACTCAGAAGTAGGACTACTGGGTCATAATAGATAGAGAAGTTAAGAAAACAATCCCATTTGCAATTGCATAAATATATATATATATATATATATATATATATATATATATATATATATATATATATATACATATAAATTTAACCAAGGAGGTAATAAAACAGTTCTCGGAAAACTATAAGACATTAAAGAAATAAGTAAAAGAAGATACAAATAAATGGAAACGTCTACCATGCTCACGGATAGGAAGAATCAGCGTCGATAAAGGTCCATACTACCTAAGAAAATCTACAGATTCAATGCTATCTCTATCAAATTATCAATGAAATTTTTCACAGAACTAGAATGAATAATCCTAAAATTTATGTGGAACCATAAAGGCCCCCGAATATCCAAAGCATTCTTGAAAAAGAACAAATTTGGAGTTATCGCTCTATGCCTGATATCAAACTATACTACAAGGCTATAGTAATCAAAACAGCATGGCACTGGCATAAAAACAGACACATAGATCAATGAAACATAATAGAGAAGCCAGAAGTAAATCCATACCTATACACCTATATGATCAATTAATCTAATACAAAGGAAGCAAGGATATACAATGGAGTAAAGACAATCTTTTCAGTAAATGGTGTTGGTAAAACTGAACAGATACATGCAAAAAAATGAAACTGGACCACTTTTTTACACCATATACAAGAATAAACTAAAAAGGAGTTAAAGGCTTAAATGTAAGACCTGAAACCATAAAACTCTTAGAAGAAAACGTAGACAATAAACTCTTTGACATTGCTCTTCATAATATATTTTAGATATGTCTCCTTGGGCAAGGGAAACAAAACAAGCAAACAAACAAACAAATGAGACTACATCAAACTAAAAAGTTTTTTCACAGCAAAGAAAACCATCAACAAAATGAAAAGCCAGCCCCTGAATGGGAGAAGATATTGTCAATGAGACATCCAATGAGAAGTTAATATCCAAAATATATAAAGAACTCATACATTTTTTTATATATTGAATGCTCAACATCACTAATCATTAGAGAAATGAAAATTAAAATCGCAATGAGATATCACCTCCTACCTGTCAGAATGGCTATTATCAATAAATCAACAAATTAATGTTAGAGAAAAGAGAACCCTTGATCACTGTTGGTGGGATTGAAAATTGGTGCAACCACTATGGAAAACAGTATGGAGTTTCCTCAAAAATTAAAAATATAACTTTTTCTTTTAAAAAATGCTTGTAATGCACTATCTAGAACCTCTAATTCAATGTTGAATAGGAATAAGAGCAAGAATTTTTTTTTTATTACTGACAAGCATTATAGGGCAAGCATTCAGTCTTTCACCACTATATATGATGTTAAGTATAGGTTTTTCTCAAATGCACATTGAGACATTTCTATTCTATTTCCAATTTGAAAGAGTGCTTCTTATATTTCTTTTTGCATGCTCATGAATTAAAGTAATATTTTCAGTGAAAATGCGTACATATGTAATAAAATACTCATAGAAAAGATGTTTCATATTTTTAAAAAAGCTTTAAGATAAAAAATGTAAAATGTAAAATAAGAGAGAATTAGTTCACTTTCAATGTGCCACAATCAACTCTAAAATAATATATTTTTCAAGATCTTTTTTTCTGTACATAGGAGAATTTAAACTTATTTATTCTTATGCTGGCAGGCAGAAGATATGATCTGGATAAGAACGACGTATTATCAGATTAATTTTTTTTCCTCAGTGAAGAATGGACATAGAGAACAGAATAGTGTCTTGGAAATCCAAAAAGACAAACCAAATTCAGGCTGTTACCTCCTCCTGGAGTTTTGTTTTTGCAGTGAGGAGGCCTTTGAAGGACCATGATGTGGGTCCCAGGTCTGGCTGGTCCCAAGTCTGGCTGTGATACAGGCTCGTGGCTAGAAATAGGACCCTGGATTCAGAATCTTACCTTAATGTATGTAGTTTGGTGCCGATGTCTAAAATATGTAAACATAATTTAGCTTATTGTTTTCTGATATATGTGAAGTCCATGCGGTCCCCTGGGGAGAAGAGGGGCAGAAGAGAAGCAGAAGGGGAGCAGAAGGGGAGCAGAAGAGCAGAAGCAGAAGCGTGCTCCCCACAATAGAAGTGCACTCTCCACAATAGAAGCACGCTCCTCTCAGTAAAGTTGGTGCCTGCCATTTCATTCTCATGTCGGCCCCTCCTGTGTTCTTTCAACTGAGTGTCTCACCATGGAAACCTTCTCTTCTCGATAAGCTTGGTGCTGACGTGTGATAACTCAGTTCTTTCAGATATGATAAAAATCAAGCCCACTTTATATCATTTTTGCTTTTTGTTATTTGCATTAGTTCATGTGTATGCAATGATTCATGTGTACCATCAGTTTAAATTTGAGAAAAATAAGAAATATTTAGTACTAAATAAAATAGTAACATATTTACAAATTATCTCAATAAGATAAGGTTTCTATAGTTATAAACAACTCAATAAAAAAACTATGAAGCAATGACTCAGACTAACTTTGATAAATCAATTTATAGAATATTCCTAGCCAGAGCTGGCTCTTATTTGATCAGAAATTTATTTATCTGAGTTATTTAAAGTTGAAGCCAGCAGTACACAGGGTTTGAAGGACCCCTGATGTTTCTCCACATTTTAAGCAAGGCCTATGGTTGTCCACAGATGGACGAGGCTCCTTATAATAACAAGCACAAAATAATTTATAATGGTGATTTTTTTTTTTTTTGCAAGGAATGCTAAGCAAGTCTTTTTTCATTTTACAGCCACCTTATTCAGGGCTCCTACTTCTGTAGCCTATTGTCTATCTAAAGCTTTTGCTCAAGGACTGTTGATTTACATGAACTTGTAATATATGAAAAATCAATATATTCTTGTGAATAATAATTCTAATAATGAATAGCATTTATTGAGCATTTATTAAGTCATAAACACCCTGGACATCTTATTTTGTTTAATCTTTACAACAATCCTATGAAATATGTACCTTATTATTTCTTCTTCTCAAAACAGGAAACTGAGGCTTAGAGAGGATAAGTAATTTATAGACATGCAGCAAGTGGTGGATCCAGGATTTGAACCCAGTGGTCCAACACTCAGAGCCTGTCTTCCTAAATGCTAGAGTGACCCACTGTGTATGCTGAACAAATAGGTCCTGTAGTTCCCAACTCATCCAGACTCAGGACAATCATTTTTTCCCAAAGTAGTAGAATAAATTAGTGGAATTATAATGTTAAGATATGTGTGTGTGTATGTGTATATGTACCCCCCATATATATATATATGTGTGTGTATATCTGTATATCTATCTATCTATCTATCTATCTATCTATCTATCTATCTATCTATATCTATCTATCTATCTATCTATCTATAACTAGACATGAAATAATACTTCTAGAGGTAGCTCCCTTCCCCTGTCACTTCCTGTGGCCTTTTAGGCAATGCCTTTGCTTATACTGATATCTTTGTCATGACAATCTTTTGTTCTTTCTATGTTCAGGTGGTTAATTTCTCCACAGATTTTGAGTTGAGGTAAAGCCATCTAAAAACTTGGCTATATGTAAGATAAATGAAGAAAGACTGTATTCCTCTCTCTAATATCTGAAATGTTTATAATTAGGGACTTTTTAGGTTGGGACTGAACTGCAAGGTCTCTATGTGAGTCTTATTAAATGGCGAGCTAGCACCTCTCTTACCATTCTCATATTCTTCCATTAATTCTGTTTTTTACATTTTTTACGGATGTGACCAGTAAGAAGGGTGGGGGATCAACCATCCCACCTGTGCAAAATTTCTGAAAATATGTATTTTTTAAGGCCATAAGTCACATAGAGCGGGTAGTCAAAAGGCAACCTATTTTTAGAACTGTTTGCCTTCTCTAGCAGTAAATCTTAGCAATGTTTCTGGATGGTGATGTTTATTGAAAAAAGTTGTGAAAATCTTGGAGTCAATTTTAACAAGAGACTGGATTCTCTTGAAATGGACATTATATGTCCAATAAACTCACAAATATTATGCCTATCAAGTCTCTTTTAAAAATAGACATTATGACAGGACTTAGGAGTAACAGTTAGAAGGAAATGGAGAAATTGGCATGAAAATTACTTAAAAATATTACATGTGGCTATTCTTTAGGGTGCAGGTGGGGCCAGTTTTATTCTGTTTGCTCATGAGATATCTCCCCACTCTCTGTAAGCATCCCTTTTCTATTAGTCAGGGTTCTCCAGAGAAACAGGACCAATAGGTTGTTGGCTAATTCTTTATGTTCAGTTATGGAAGCTGACAAGTCCACAAGCTGCAGAGTGGGCTAGAAGACTGGAAACCCAGGAAAGCCAATGTTTCAGTTTGATTCCAAAGGCAGTCTGCTATAGAATCAGGAAAAGCTTATGATCTAGATAAAGTTTGAAGGTTATCTCTTGGAGAATTCTCTCTTGCTCCAGGAAGAGTGATCTATTTGTTGTAGTAAAACTTTCAACTGATAGGGTGAGGCCACCCATATTATTGCAGGCAATCAGCTTTCCTCAAAGTCCATTGATTTAAATGTTCATCTCATCCAAAAATGCCCTCACAGAAATACCCTGAATAATATTTGACCGAATATCTTGGTCCCCTGTGGCCCAGCCAAGTTGACACATAAAGTTAACCATTGAAACACCATCCAAATACACAATGTACACAAACTGTGTGTTCATACATTTTCCCAAAGGGAAACCTTTTGGCCAACATGACTTGCCTCTTCCCTCTGGGCTCCTGTGGTGTCCATCTTGCCTTCCCTGCCGTGTGCAAGATGATTAATCATATTATTATTGTTTGCTCTGCTCTGGGCACTGCCTGTAACATCCTTTAATGACACTAATCCTCTCTTTCACTTTGTTATCCTATATGTCTCTGAGGCCTTAAAGCGGGAGCTTACATTCAGATTCTCCTGATCAAAGCGGAACTGAATGGAGAGATAGACTGCTGTTAGTACAGAAGGATTTACAGATGACTTTTCAAATAGCTTCCCAGGATTCAGATTCCTTATTATGAGGAGATAAGCTGAGGGAGGTTTGGATCTAGCTTCCTGAGACCCCAATCCTTATCATCACTTTTTCGTCTGTCCTTGCTCCGCCAGTATTATAAAATCAGTTGACTTTTATAGTGACACAATCTAGGTGCAACTGAAAGTGGAAACAGTTTTTCTCTCAAGTTCCTATTTCCAATTCTATACATTCATATATGTTGCTACATCCCGCTTCCTAGTTCATCCCTCTTTTGTAGTCCATGGCCTCCTAGGGTCCTACACTGTGGCACCCCAACAGGTCACATGGTCCCCAGGCTCCAGACATTACCACTTACTCTGTCATTAACATATATCTGTTCTGTGTCATTCCTTCAGGGTACTGCCTCAACTGGGCCACTGACATATTGATTCAAAATGAGGTGTTAATATCATGTAACAGCTCTGTTGACCTTCTTAGATACATACACACACATACGCACACACATACATACCAAAAAGAAAGCTCTCTAAAATAATTACATTCATTTACATTTGGCAAATAAAAAAGGCAGATGCTATCTCTTTACACTGATAGATGCCACAGAATGTGCTAATCTACTCAGGTTCCTTCTTATATAAGACACACTGCATTATATTTGGAGACTTGACACATAAAACTTTCTCCTGAAGGCACAGATAGGTGCAGGGCATTTATTTTGCCAGACACTCAAGGTTTTAGTTTGAAGAACTTAATGTTAATGATAGGTGCACTGAATGGCCATCATATCGTTATATACCATATAAGTGATTGAGCCATTGGGCTCAATGCTCAACACACTCAAAGGGCTTTATTTGGCAGGCAGACATGATGGTTTTCAACCTGGTTTTGCCCATTTGCATCTCTCGCTCTCTTTATTTTTTTCAAATGTTAGAAAGTATGTTACTTTTAGTTTTGGATAAAATCTCTACTGGTTTCCTTTCATTCATTATAATTTAACACATATTTTGAGTGCTGAAAGCGTATCAGCCGTCAGCATACCAAGGGCTGTTTGGACTCTGAAGGTGAGAACACAAGATCATGCCATTGAAAGGCAAGTGCAGATGTACATAAGCAAATTTATAATCCCAGGGAACATTTAGTGCCTTATTAGAGTTACAAATTGTTTTGAGAGTCCTGAGGAAGGAATAATTAATTTCAGCTGGGATTAAATCTCCAGTTTTACACGTTCAATTTACAAGCGCTCAAAGTATGAAAAAATACCTGCCAGATAAAAATATGCCTATTGTAGAGCTGCTCCGTTTTCATACACTTAATAAGCACTTACACTGAACATTGTTTAGGAGATACACTTTTCAGTCCTCAGTGACTAAAAATGGTCCCTACAATTTCCTGGGCAATTCAGAAGAGGTTATTCCGGTCAATTCTCCTGTATAAACAACAACCACATGCTGGGTTAAAGCTGCTGCCACCACCAACAAAAACAAAACCCATTTCTTTAAAAAAATCTATAAGTTAAAAAGCCAGTGGCTAGCTGCCAGAGCAATTTGGGAAAATAACCTGGATGAGATAGATAAGCAGAATATTCAGCACCAAAGTCGTTTGTATTGAGGCATTTGTCTGTACTGCATACTTAGGCTGAACATGCTGTCTGTGAGGGAGGAGGGAGAAATGCTAGGGCCTGAGGACTGTCCAGGGGGAAATATCAGGATAAATACGAACAAGACAAGTACTATATGATCTTACTTATATGTACAATCTAAAAACATCAAACTCATAGAAATAGAGAGTAGAATGGTGGTTGTCAGGGGGCTGAGAGGTGGGGGAAATGCGGAGTACTTGGTCAAAGGGTACAAACTTTCAGTTATAAGATCAATACGCTCCGAGGACCTGATGCACATCATTGTGACTGTAGCTAACATATTGTATTGTATACTTGAAAGTTGCTAAGAGAGTGGAGCTTTAATGTTCTCACCATAACAACAAAAACAAAATGGTAATCATGTGAAGGGAAGGATGTATTAACTAACCTTATTGTGGTAACCATTTCTCAGTATATATGTGTTTAAATCATCACATTGTACAATTTAAACTTACACAATATTGTATGTCGATTATATCTTAATAAAGCTAGAAAAAGAAAAAAAAACAGCAGAAACTATAGGTTTTAGAAAAAACCTGATGCACAATCCAAATGTTGGAATTATTACACACAAATTCTTGAACCATAGCTAAAGAAAAATCAGTGAGCTTTAACATATTTTCAATACTTAGAAAATTTGAAAACAGAACAGAACTTCTGTAAATGAAATATACAATAGCCAAAATTAAAAGCTGTTGGACAGCAGATTGGATATAACAAAAAAGATAATTAGAAAAATAAAAATCAGATTAGAAGTTCTCAAATTTAACACAAACCCCACATGTATCCTCAGTTTTTCATCAATGTGACCTTCAAAAAATGGGACAAATTGAAAACTTAGAGTCATCCTTCCATCCTAAAATTAACTTGTATCTAATCTTAATAGGAATGGTTCGCAGTTGAGTAATTTCAACAATAGGAAAAATTCATGAAGCAAAATTGTTATAAAGTTGGAGGCAAATTATTAATTTGGGTGTTACAATCTTTGGCTTAGAAAAGCAGGAGAATATGCTGAAACCCATTATGAATAAGACTAGTAAAGTGGTTTACTCTTGAAAGTGAACTCTCCTAAAATTGAGAGCTTTCTTATACATCCAAAATAACAGGTTAGAAAATATATAATGTATATTAATATAATTAATATATTTATGAGAACTATACATGAGAACTACTTAGCATCATACAATATGTTTTTGGATGTAAGGAATAAGTAATATAAATATCCATTATCTACAAATAATTCAATATCCTTATATAATCTTAATCAAATTGCATTCTAATTCAGAAAAAGGTTATATATATAAATGTAAGTTAAATATATATACATAAATAAACTAAATATGTATACATATGCATATATATACAAATGTATTTATATACAATATATAAACTATATATAATATATGGAACCGTATTGCAGAAATATGTGGGGAAAGTTAGTATATGATAAAAGACTTTTCAACTCAGTAGAGAAAGATTGAGTTTATCATTAAATGGAATTGGCACAACCAACAAACCTTTGGGAAAAAATTATTTCTCTCTCTCACACTTTTACATACAGGAAACAAGATTGTTTAAAAATTTTTGACATTCGTGTTCTTTATTTTTATCATACATTATATAAAAATATTTATAACCTTAAGGTTTGAGAGAACTCTCTAAACATGACACAAATATCAGAAGGAGAATATTTACAGATGATACTATATAATGATTTTAAAAGCCAGAAACAAAAGGTGAAAACAAAATTCGTCACACATATAACAAAGGGTTATTATTAGTAATCTGTAAAAGTCTTTTCTAATTAACAAGAAAAAGATAGACATGTCAACAGAAACTTTTTTAAAAAGAAAGAAGTACTTTGATAAGCATAAAAAGGATAATTCAAATTCATTAATAATCAAAATAAAACATTTTATAAATTGGCAAAATAGATTGGGTTGGTGGCCATTTTGGGGTATAGTCATTCTCATTCGTGTGGTGACAGAACCTGTCTGGGAGTCACTTAGGTGATATATATCAAATTGTTAAGTATACATACACTTTGCTCCAGAGATCTTACTTCTAGGAAGCTGAATTCTATAGAAATACCTGAAGGCATGCACTAAAACCTATGTGCATACATATGTATAGCCAGATAATTTGTAATATAAAAAACTAAAAACTATTCTATAATCAATATGATTGCTTAAGTAATTTAGGGTAACCTTTAAAAATGTTTTTTTCAATGTCCATTATATAATGTTTAATATAAAAAAGCAGGTTACCAAACATCATCAATATTAAGAAATATTTTTTTAAAAATGTGAACTGGGATAATTATATGGTTTACTTTTTAAAGAGGTCAATCTATCAGCCCAGTGCCACAATGGCGAATGTCTGAATCATGTGGGTAACTTATGAAAAATTACAGACTCTTTGTACCAAATATACAAGGATATAAAGTCTGAGGTGAGCTGAGAATTTTTTTCTTTGAAAACTGCTCAAGTGATTGGATGCCCTATCAAGCTGAGTACTCTTGACTTCAACTACCTAAACATAAATTTCCACCTGATCCTACTCAAGGATAAGATCATACCTATTTTTAATCTGAAAGGAACCATAGAGATAGTCAGACAGTATTTTTCAGAGTTACCATTTGGAGGCAATTTGAACTTTGGTGCCACCCCAGCGGCATAGGGGAATAACAGGTGCAGAAGAGTAATTAGCATTTTTCCTTCATTCTTTCTCACTGACCTAGTGTAGAATCACAGGTCAGTGAGACTTAGAAAAGACTTATTAAAATATATTTTAGAAAGACAGAGCATGCTCTAAGGAGGAACATGGTTTCAGCGAAGAGAGCAGTAACAACCTAGAAGTGGGAAGGTCTAAATTATAATTGGGCTGAGATGGGTGGTTACAAAGGTGTTCCTAGATGATTGGCACATAAGGTAATTTTGATTGACACTTGACTGCTGTATAACACTGCCTAGTGTGTATGCACTAGAATTCAGTCTGTTATAATTAGATTCATAAACTTTCAGGTATAAACATGGTATTATACTGACAGTATAATGAGGCTGAGGTTGAGGGTAGGTAAACCAGCTATAGATTATGGCCCCCTAGTCCTTTGTCTCTGAGGATGCAGGAGGGGTTCTCTAACTACCAATGGGGTATTCTTTGGGAGGTCTCTAGGCTGGGCCTCCTTCCTTTGTTTCCCTGTTGTTCATTTCTGACTAGCTATCTAACAAGAACACTCAAGTGAGCATTTTACTGAAAAGTCATTAAATTAAATCACTCTACTTTGTTATAATCTTGTTCAAGAGGGGTTAAAAGCTATAGTTCTATTTTTTTTTTTTTTTTTTTTTTTTTTTTTTTTTTGCAAATAGAACCAATCCCTGGTTGGATGTCTCAGCAAGGAGAGCTGCAGACTCATTGGTGGCAATGCAGATATTCACAGTTGCACGCAGAGTATCACAGAAGGCATAATCACCACTCTGCTTCCCTGCATATGTTCATTCCCCTGCAAATGTGTTATTCTCGAGACCATAAAAAGCTCTTCTGAAGTTTGGTTTACTGCTACTCTGAGCATGAGTTCCTTTATGGTATGGGAGAGTAGGTATCCATGGATTTCTAATAGCAAAATGAAAAAGCTCTTTACCTTTGCAGACTTAGCAGGATACAGTGATCAGTATTGAAGGCATGGTTTACTGTTTTCTGGGGATAGATACTTTTGCTTAACATGGTGAAAACTTAAGCTAAAATCCTTAAAGCACAAAATTTGGGTCTTTCTCTATTTTGCCTAAGTAATATATTGAAGCATCAACTCAAAACTGTTCCCATATGTGATATCTCTGGCTTCTGCAGCCCACAGTAATTTCTCCTTATTCCAGACTGGCAGAACCCTTTGCAGGTTGTACACTGCATACCTCTAGAGGTGCTAGTTATATCATATGTTTTTGTATATAATACTTATACATTTGTGTTTTTATATATTTTTTATATTTTTAATGTATATATAAATAGCAGTAAACGTTCAGTGGAAAATAGCAGTAAATGTTTTGTGTAAGAGGTACAATTTTATAATTTGCACAAAGGCAGAGTATGGGCTGCCTTATTCTGGTGTTTTACTTATACTGTGGATAATGGGATCCTACAACACACTGCTGATTTTCAATCAATACGTTTACATGTTTCTCTTTCCAATGAATGTATGAGCTTCTCATATTGGAAGCTTATGTTACACATCGATTCTTTCTTCCAGCACAAATAAAAGGTGGAGATGTATGTTCTCAAGAAAAGATTGTTACATTGAGTAACATGCACATAGAATATTAATGGTAGAAGAGACATCTATAATGCCCAGATATCTGATTGAGGATCTTCTAATTGAGATCACGTGAAGTGAGAAATTTTTACGATAACATTTTTACTTTACTCTCTTTGATTTATAATTATAAAACAATGTAGTTTTAATTTTTGGAGTTTGATTTTTTTCCCTTGGGAATTTGATAATAACGGTCATAGTTTTTTACATTTTTGGTATTTAATAGGCTGATATATCAGGGATTACATTTAGCTCTATATAGCAGAAATGTCACTGCAATGGCTTAATAAAATAGGGATCAGTTTTTCTCGTGCTATAAGGACTGGGGGTAGGCAGTTCATGGCTGGTCAGCTGTTTAAAGAATGAGGCTCCTTTTCTTTTCCTGTTCTGTCATCTTCAGCATGTGGCTTTTGGTCCCGTGGCCACAATATGGCAGTTGCAGCACCAGATATGCTGCAATTCATACAGGAAAAGAAGAAAGGAAAGGTCAAATGAGTTAGTCCTTTTTGCAAGAGTGTTCCTGGAATCCCCTTTCAAAATCTTTCACTTAAATATTGGCCAGGACTATGTCATATGGACATCCCCCTTGTGAGAGAGTCTGGTAAGGTAAGAATTTTTAATTAAGCATATTGAAGTTCTCCTGGGAAAGAAAAAAGGGAAAATGAATATTGGGGAGGCATTTTCACCATACCTGATATTGTAGTTTTTAAGTCTATTTTTATGGTGTCATTTGGGCATATTTTCCCAATCACAAATTTAATGTTGATTGAGCTAGATGCCTGTCCACAGGCATTGGAATGAATGATTGGGAGGCGACAGAGCTGGCACAAGAAAAAAATGAGCCAAATCATAAAATGAATTTGGGGATTCCAATGTAGGTAGTGGGGTCCCTTGACAGACCAACCTAGAAAATTCTCAGGAAACATTGCATGTCTATCTGTAACATATCTTCAACTGCTTATTTCATTGGTAGGATGATCCACATCTGATGGCAATTTCCCACGTCCCACTTACTTTTCAGCTTTAGTCAAGGAACTCATAGGATTTGAAGAGATGCCCAGCCGACCAGTGGAAATTGGGGCAGAGTAAGACTGGCTCTGCTGCTTATGAGACATGTAAAATCTTTTCTACTACATACAAATTTCAATCATTTTATTTTTTACATAGGCAAATAAAACTCGCTCATTTTTTTTTATTTTTAACTTTTAAAATCTCATGGAAATTTTCATATAAACACAAAAGTAAAGAGATAGTATAATAAACCCCTATGTGCCCATCATTCAGTTATCAACAATTGTTGACTCAAAGCGAATCTTGTTTCATGTATAGCCATATCCAATCTTTATTCAAGATATTTTGAAGCAAATTTATAAAATCTTATCATTTTTCATAAATATTTTAGAATGTTTCTCTAAAATTTAAGGCTCTTAATCCAGTCTGTTAGATTTTATCAGAGTCTAAATTTTGTCCCGGGTTTTCAAATAAGGATCCAAATAAAAAAAGGTACATTTTAATTCATAGCTATGTTTCTTAACTCTCTTTTAATCTACAGGGACGCCCCCCCTTCTTATTTTTTCTTACAGTTTATTTTTGGAAAAATCCAGATTCAACAGCGTTTCTCATATTCTGCATTTTGCTGCCTGTATCTCCTGAATCAACATGATATCACTGAACATTTTTTACTGTGGCTTATTTATCCTGTAAACTGATTGTTAGAACTGAAGGCTTGATCAGATTTAGGCTCAAATTTAATGATTTTTGGTTTTAAAGAATTGAAATCATTCTATAAGAATGAATTTAACCATTCCATAAGAACATTTTTCTATGTAAAATGTTCTTTGCGGATAACACCTTCTTAACTCAATATCAAAGAAAAATACTTTAAAGGAAGGGGTGACTACCTCAATTCTCAAACAGTTTGAAATTTTCTGTCTAGACAATTTAATTTAAATTTGGATTTAATAATATTCTCTGTTGTATTCAACAGATATTTTCCACATAAATTAAGCATTATTACGATCAAATATTCTTTTTTTCATCTCTCAATTTAAGGCTTCTTGATACATTATGGCCACTAATATCACGTAAGTGATTTTGCCTGTGTGACTGTAATATAGTTAGCTATATTTTTTCTCTTATCCAATTTAGCCAATATGACTCCTCACTAACAGTAATTAACTCATTTCACTTGCTTTAATCAGAATCACTTATAAATATCAAAACTGTATGCAAAATTAGTTTGAAATTGGGTCATTCTCTTAAACCTGTACACTTGACGACTCAGTCTTTATCCTTGCTGACCTATTTTTTCCCCAAACATAATGAAAAGGTCAATGTAATCATGATTTAGGTCTAAATTACCATAAATTATCAATTTATGAGTTCTCAATTCATCCAACTTGCCTATATTTAGTTCTTTCCTGTATTTAAGTTTTAAAATGACACATGCTTGTAATTGTTTTCCCAGTTATGATTTGGGTCAGTATGGTAGTAGTCTGCATTTTTTAAAAAAATCATGGGATTGTTTAATTTTATTTTATGTAAGAAGTTAATAAAAGGACTCTATATAAAAATAAAGGTTTACTTGAAGTAGAAGCTAGGGACCTGAAGCCCTCTCCGTTCTGTACCTCTTGCTCCACTGTAACTACCCTGAGCATCTCACATAATTCCTAAAGCTCACTGGAGCACCATGTGGTAGTGTCCTAGGTTCCACATTTCTCCATTATTTATGAAGGGACTCTGTGGAATATGAGAATGAATGAATAGTTCAGCCAGAGGTGACGAAGTCAGCCCGTGAGACAGTAAAGTGTTTAAGGCTTTTTGTCTGAGTTTGTCTCAGGCCTGCTCTTCTTCCTAAACATTTCTTTCACAGGAATATAGCAACCTCATAGCAATATCTGGTTTCTACCTCAGCTCTAAAGTTAATTATAAAATGTAAATTTGAGCTTGTAAATCTGAAATATTTTATGTAAATTTTAAAGTTAGTTGTGATTCAGAAATTCTCATTTAATAAAATGTTTTGAATGCTCTTTAATGAATTCATCCTGTAATACTCTAGAGAAAATCCCTGTAACCTGGTTGTCACTGTGCATTGTGAGTTTAAACATCCATCAGGAAGCTTTTGGTCAGCAGGCCCAGATTAAATTAAGCATCCTTTCTAATTAAGACAAAAATAAATGAAGAGCACTTCATGTAATCAATGAGTTGGAACTAAAAAAAGGATAATTAAGTTTGTAGTTCATCATTTAAAACTGAGCTGGTAAACTTGGATTTCTCACAATTTGATTTTAACCTATTTGGATTCAGGTCTTATTTCCAGAGCTACTCACCTCCCTCCTTATTTTATATTTTTCATTTGTCTTTCAAATTTTTCTTCTGTAATTTATCCAGAATATCAATTTCTAATAAACTTTACCTTTAGTTAATAGTATTCCTACATAGGATTTTTTTCATCTTCTACAGGCAATCAGACCAAATCTGAGCTCTCTCAAGACTGTGTCAACTGGCCCTATATATGGATCTTAGCTTCCATTAGCATGGCCCTAACTTTCCATCTTGGCTGATATTCTTAGTGGTCCAGAGGTGGTATTAAAAATGTTTGATAATTGGTATAGCACGGGCACTGATCGATCAGAACCTAGTCATAAAATTGGATAATTTTTGGAGGCCCCAAATTGCTGGGGTGGCCCAGGCAACAGGGCAGTGGCTGGTTATACTAGACATAGTAAGAGCATTTCAATATTTTAACAACTGGTGTAGTGGATGCACTTTTAGCCTCTTCAGGGCTTGTCTCAGTTGAAAAGAGCCATGCTTTTCTGGAGAATCTCATTCTTCATGATTGATGGATGCTGGGGTTTAAATTTCTAGCCTTTTCATTACTACTTGGGATCACTCTGGGTGAGCACTCTAGTTCCACAGACCCCATGGGATTGAATTGCAGTCCCCTTTATTTTTCCCTCTGCCCAATCCTGCTTCCTTCCTTTTTATTCTATAGATGTGATCTCAAGGGCCTTCCCCAGTGAGTGACCTGTTTGTTCAACACTACCTCGAAGTCTGCTTCTCAAGGAGCCCGACCTAAGATGACTGGTTTGGTGAGCCATGTCTACATAATATTTGGGCTGGATATAATCCTGTGTATATTTTTTTAAATGATGAGTAGTGTGAAAAGTAAGTGCTCAGTGAACATCTGTTGACAATTCGGTTCATTTAGAATAAATCTTTTTTACAACAAAATGACTCATCATTTTGTTGCTGGGTGACAATTAAATAGTCTCTTTCCTGATCTCCCTGTTTGTGCTTATAGCAGGAGACCATTTAAGAGAAAAGATTCTAGTGGCATGGGTAGATGTGGTTATTCATAGCTATAGATAGGGGGAGCTATTTGGTGTAATCAAACCCTTTATTCCAACGAATCCTCCCATTTGACCTTTGGGAGAACCGGCTATTCTGTCATCTTACTCTCCTCACATTAAATTTTGTACATCCTGTGATCTTGGGTAAATGCAATTATTCTGGGAGATACCTTCATTGGAATTATCAACTTAATTTTTTTTCTAATGTGAAAATACAGAGTACAATCTGGCTTAGTTCTAAAGAAAAAAAGTTATACTGTCTAAGTAGTGATCTTCTCTGGAGAGTCTGGATGTCATGCTGTGTGGGATATCATGAGGGAAGATTCACAGCAGTCAGTTAATAGCAGAGAGCAACCAGCTTCTGGGAGTCTCAGGAAAGAGTGCAGGGGGGAGAAGAAGAGAGCTGGAAACAGAAGTCACTAGTTATGAATGTGCTGAGGACCAGCCTTGGGTATGGTTCTAAACTGAGAATCTTATTAGAGGATTCAAAGAAAGAATATGGATGCAAGCCTGGAAGGATGGATGTATCAGGGCCAACTTCATGGGCAGTCCACACAAGCCCCTGACTCAGAAAGGCCTCGTGCTGTGAAGGGCTCCATGCTCAGAAGGGCTCCATGCTTGGATTAATGCTCTTCTCACCATCTTGAAATTCTTAATACTTTTTTAAACAAGGGAAGGGCCCCAATTTTCATTTTGGATTGAACTCAACACATTATATAGAGTCTTGGGTATAATATATATAGCATCAGCTCTGCTCTGTGGCAATGAATGAGACTGTCTCTCTGGATGATGGCCACCAGAGCTACGGTCACCTCACAACACACACTCAAACATTGATAGGTATAATAATTAAATGCCTATCCTAAGACTTGGAACATCTCCTGCCAAGAGTCTATGTGTGATAATTTAGCCCATAATTTTTCATAAGAAAAATGAGATAGTTAGCTGCAGAAAGTCTAGTTTTACTTCATTTTAAGTTGCCAAAGAAAACAAGTAAATCTTTAATCCTTGTTGTCAAAACATGAGGCTAAAACTCTGCTTCTTTCCTTTAAGTGGAAAATACAAACTTCTTTTGGGATATGGCCAAATACATTGCTTTTTACAACGAAAGACACAATGTGTTAAGCTTACACTATTTGTACTCCTTTTTATCAGACAGTGAAAACATCCCATTGTCATCTCTTGGTTGCACTGGGTCATGGGAACACAGTGCTATCAGAGACATTCCTGTCTCTCTGGACAACCCTTGCCTGCCTTGGTTACTTGGGCAGAGCTGTGCCCATAGTGCAGAGTTTATAATATATTCTTCATTTCTCTCTAGCTCGTCAAGTTTATAAAATGTTTTCACACTTTCTAGTAAATGCTTCTTGAATTGAATTGGAACATGTTCATAGGCACTTTAGAGTCTGAACTTTCAGGAGAAACTCATCTAAGTTCTGCTCAAATTACAGCCAAGGTCTATAAAGCAGCAAAATTTTCAGACTGCAAAATTATTTATGACTTGCTATCAACCTATGAAATAGTGTTTTGATGATTTAAAGCCCATCTGTTTCCTACTCCTCAGGGTCTTTGAACTTTTAACAAATGCCTGGAGTTTCTGTTCAATGACTTCATACTTCAGTATTAAAAGGCCACTTTTCAGTTTAGGCCCAATTTAGGGGGAGATACTCTACTTCCCGTTGGGTTAAGTGCTCCAACATCTTTATTTGGATTTTTTTTTTCCTGGTGAAGTGATTAGAGAAAATGATCTGTTTTCATTTGCCAAGGTGATGTCTTTCTGGAGACTGCTCAATTGTATAATTATCAAGGTGAGAAAGGCTGCACTCTTTCTTCTTCTTCCTTCTTTTTTTTTTTTTTTGCTGATAATTTATGTATATATATATTTTAAATATTTTTTAAAATTTTTCGATTACACTTAGCATACATTATATTAGTTTCAGGTGTGCAACATAGTGATTAGACATTTATATAACTTACAAAATGATCACCCTGACAAATCTAGTACCCATCTAACATATGCAGTTATTACAATAATATCGACTATATTTCTTTACACTCATTTTTTTAAAGAACATGAATTGCATTTGTCATTTTTAAAATTTGAAAATAAAAGAAGTCAGAAAAAGAAAATGATTTACTTAGTTCAATCATCTAGTTATCTAAACATTGTTGATCTTTTGGTGGTTTTGTTTCTAGTCCTTTTTTCCCTGGCATATTTTTTCATTTTTATTACATACTTGTAATTATACTCTCTTAATATGATTTTTTTCCTGTTTTTTTTTCATTTATCATTGAAGCAAAAAATATTTCCATATTAGAAATTATTTATAAACATTTATTTTATATGATTACATAAAATCTATTAGGTTGGTGTATCAAGGTTATCATCCGTATTTCTATTGTTGGGCATTTAAGTTATTCCAAAATGTTGCCATTATAAATAATTATGCAGTGACATACTTTAAACCATCAGTGGTCTTTTGTATCTTTTAGATGCATACAAAGTAAGTTTCTTCTTGCTATTTCTAGAAAGTCTCTTAGCATGTGGTAGTTGTAATAATTTGTCTACGAAATGATTGCCATCAATTCATTCCATTTCTGTATATGCTTATCATTCTCTTGTCAAGGGTAGAAACTCGATCATCTTAAATATGGCTGCTATGTGACTGCTTTTACCAATATAATACAGCAAAAGTAATGCTAAACCAGTTCCAGGCTTAGTCTCTTACGGAAGTGGTAGCTCGGATTGGACCCCTTGAATGCACACTATATGGAAGCCAACTGCCATGTCAAGAGTCTGAGTACTCTGACTACGCTGCCATACTCTAAAGAAGCCCATACCTAAAAGAGAGAAGAGGCCACGCTGAAAGAAAGATGCCAACAGGAGGTTAGCTCTTCCAGGCTAGGCATTAGATTTGTGAGTGAAGAAGCTTCCAATGACTCCAGCTACAACTACCATCTGAAAGTCTCTGGATGACAGATGCCAAATGGTAATCATTCCACAGATACCATCAACTCTCATAACTATATGAGATAAGAGTAAAATTATTGTCATTTTAAGACTTTAGATTTTGGGACCCTTGGTTTTGCATCCATAGCTAAGTAGAACAGAAATCAAGGTAAATCATACAGTGTTTAAAGAGTTTTCACTCCTAGTAATTTCTTGGAGTGCCTTCTTCTACTCTGGAATCTGACCATAATAAATACGCATTGTTCCTCTTTTAACCCATGAAACTTGCACTTTGACTAGAACAGAGGCTTTATATAATTAATAACTTAAGCTGGTTTCTATCTTGGTGACATTTATATTTTAAAAGAGATCAAAAACTTTTAAAAAGGACTTAGTTCTAATGACATGACGACAGGCATATACCAGTAAAGGAGTGGGAGATAGGACTGGGAGTGCAATAAAGCCCATTCCCTGAAAGAAACGCTCTACTCCCATTCTGTGTGATATTCATGGGACTGTCGATCTTGAAGATCATTGGAAATATATGAATATATATAAATTTATAAGTGGTCAGTCACTGAAACTTGTCTCCAAGAAAGAGCAATTGGTTCAAGTAGTAGGCTTATCACCCATGCATATCAATCAGAGTTCTTTCCTTAAATTCATACATGAACACAGGAAGAAAACAAGCTCTTTTTTCCCTATTAGAGTTGCTAAATTAGGGTGAGGAAAGCTTGAATTATCTGACTTCCATTAATCATAGCTGCATGGAAGAAATATGGCTCTTTTAGGAAAGAAAATAACCAACACTTGGAATCGGCACAGATAGAAATAGATAAGGAATCATAGTTATATAATTTGTACACCTGGATCCACTCATACTGAAGGTATCACATTTTGACTTCCAAACTTCATGAGTTAATACTTCTTCCCCTTTTAAGACATTTTCAGTAGAGTTTCTGTCATTTTCAACAAATAAAGTTTATCCTTGTATACTGATGCATCTAATTATATCCAAGGGACTCACATTTTAAAAAATTGATAAAACATACACAGTAGATGATTTTCCCCATACTCATATTATAGATAGTAACCTTAATAAGAGAAGTTTTTGTTTAAGCCAATTTTCTGCCATTACTACTGTAATTATACACATCTTTCTGCCACCCCAGAAAATAGAATAAAAAAGTGAGAAAACTTGTATTAAAGGAATAACTTGCATCTGTTCTAATTTAGAAAAAAAAATCATTCACGAATTAATGTATTTTATTAACAAATTCTCTAGGACACAGATTAATTGGTCTTTCCACACCAGTGAGTTGAGACCCTGAGGCTGAGATTCTCTGCCCAAGCTGAATGGAAGCTCAGGGTCTGGGGCTAGTAGCAACTTTTGTCCTGGGGTCAGGGCCGCAGGTCTCTGGTAATTTTCCAACTTCAAATTGATATATTTTTGATCTAATGCGGTAAGGACAAGCTACTCTAATTTCAGGAATTTAATCTAGTTTGCCTTTAGAAGTTCTCTATTCTGTATGTGTGTGTGTGTGTGTGTGTGTGTGTGTGTGTGCGCGCGCACAGATGCGCACACACACATGCATGCATATATGTATAGTTAATTGAATTTTAAAACTTAGTTTTAATTTTTATCCAAGTTATACATATACATAGTTTATTTTACAAAATATTTTTGATGGTTATCTTCAAACCTTCTTTCATATTTTCAACTCTTTAAAAACTTGTAATACTTTTTATTTATAGCTCTAAATAATACCTGTGTTTCTAAATAATCAACTTTTAATTTTTCTGTTTTAGGCATTGCCTATTGACTTCCTTCTACTAAAGAAGAGGATTTAACACATTTCCCCACAACCTCTGATACAAGAGCACACATTCACACACGCGCGCGCGCACACACACACACACACACACACACACCCCTGTATTCTATTACCTTCAATAAATTTCCATCGTGGGCAGAAAACCTGAATAGACATTTCCCTAGAGGAAATGTAGATGGCCAATAGACATATGAAAAGATGCTCAATGTCATTAATCAATAGAGAAATGCAAATTAATACCACAATGAGATATCATCTCACGTCTGTCAGAATGACTGTCACCAATAAATTAACAAACAACAAAGTGCTGGCGAGCATGTGGAGGAAGGGGAATCCTTGTATATTTTTGTTGCAATTGGAAAATGGTATAGTCACTATGGAAAACGGCTTGGAGACTCCTCAAAAAATTAAAAATAAAGCTGTCTTTTAATCCAGCAATTTCACTTCTGGATATTTATCCAAAGAAAACCAAAACACTATTTCATGTGCACCCCTATGTTCATGGCAGTGCTATTCTTAAGAATCAAGATATAGAAGCAACCTTAGTGCCTATCGATAGATGATTAGATAAAGAAGTTATGGTACATATATACAATGAATATTACTCAGCCATAAAAAGTGAAATCCTACCATTTGCAATGACATGGATAGAACTAGAGGGTATTATATGGAATGAGGTAAGCCAGACAGAGAAAGATAAATATGATTTCACTTATAGGTGGAATCTAAGAACTAAAAGAACAAACTAAATGAAAACAGACTCACAGATACAGAGGATAATCTGATGTTTGCCAGAGGGAAGAAGGGTTGGGATACTGGGTGAAAATGTAAAGGGATGAAGAAGTACAAATTAGTAGTTATAAAATAGTCACAGAGACATAGGTACAGCATAGAGAATTACAGTCAATAGTATTATATGGCTATATGTAGATCCAGATGTGTGCTAGGGTAATTGGGGGGATCACTTCATAAACTATTTAAATGACAAACCAATATACCGTATATCTGAAACTAATATAAATTTTAAAAGATTAATAAAATAAAATAGGAGCCCCCATTAAAGAAATTCCCACTGTAATTCAATTACACTAATATGTAGGATTTACAATATGACTATGTAAATAACAGTGATTGACTGTGATGACTTATCCTGTCTTGATGATCAATTGTTTCTCTAGAGTAATAGTCTTCTTATGTTACTTTTCATTTAGTTTTTTGTTTATGTTGACTAATTTACTCTCAAATTCTCTCCCAAATGTGTAAGAGTAACTCAGTATAGTCAATCACCATGAATATGTCATTTTCATTTTGAAATGTCTGTTTCCTGAGCCTTCCTACCTGCTCCAATCTGGCCTGTTTCTTCTCCCACCTTTTATAGTGCCGAGTCCTGGGATTTCCCTTCACCCTCGTTCTGGAGATCTCCTCTCTCTGTATCGGATTTCCTGTTGCTTGAGTCCCACCTGTTTCTGTTTCTTGGATTTCTCCCGTAGTAGTGTCCTGAAAAAGAATGCCTGGCAGGTAGATTTTGAGACTATGCACATCCAAAAACATAATTTTTAATCATCCTCGCATTTAATTAATAATTTTGCTGAATGTACAATTCTAAGTTAGACATTTTTTTTCACAGAATTCTGAGACATTGTTTTTGCATTGTATTTTAGTGTCTAATGTTGCTCAGTTCTTTGTATAAAATATATATGTTTCTCTCTGGAAGGTCTGAGATCTGTTGGTTCTGCAATTTTATAATGATGCATCATTGTATGTATCTATTTTTATTTCTAATACTGTGTGCATCATATATGTGCATCTTATGTTGATCTCTTCCTTTCTGTAAGCACGAGTCTTTCAGTTCTTGGAAACTGAACAATCTAAGCCATTCGGAAGGCTGTGCCACTGGTAGCAGAAAGAGCAGTGGCCCTTGAGTCAGGAGACCTGTGGTTGAGGAGAGCACTTTTTCTCTTGTGGTGGATGCCTCATCTGGAAAATACGGGGACAGTAACAAATAACCTTACAGTCTTTGCATTCTGGGCTTATGGAGATTTTACCTTCTCTGAGTTCACACTACAAAGAAACAAATGGTGTTTTGAGTGTGGTCTTTGCTATAGATTGATTTAACCAGCATCTTTCCATGGAGAATCTTCGAATCAGAATCTCTGGATTTTTTTCTTGTGGGCTGGTCAGATTTTCCAAAGATAATTCTTCAGTTGCCTATTTGGAAGGCAAAGGCAGGTCCCTAATGTTTCTCATCAGAGTGTTTTAAATACTATTAAATCTCTGACTTCAACACAGCATCCTTGATATTTATTATCTACTTCACCCATGTCAAATAACAAATATCTGGTATTCTGCTAGAGTTACAAAGATAAATCTCTTAAAATATATATGTTTTCTAAAGTTAAAGATAGTAGAAGAAATTCTTCGTCGTGGTCTGAATACTTACAAAATGGATTTACATAGTCAGAGCCAGGACAAATTTTCTTCTGGCCAAAGCTAGAATTAGAAAGGCTTTAAGGCACAATTTAAACCATCCTGAAGGATGGGTAAGAAGAAAGGCAAGAAAAGGACACTGGAGGTCAGTGTGAGACAGGAAGAAAGACCACAGAAGGAGTTAAAATCTTTGTGTTTTGGGTAGACTGTGAAGATGACACTTAGGATAGAGTAGAATAGTTAAAAACATGACTCATTGAGGCTAAGTATAGAAACACAGTTGTTTTCCAATGCCTGGTTAAATATGCCATTGAATATTTTCCAGTAGGAAATTGCATGATAAAATATATACTTTAGGGAGATTCATGTGGTAGTATAGGTGGAACTGTGGAGATAGGTGGGAAAGCTAATATCTAAGCTATTTCTTCAACTCAGATTAAAGTGACAAAGGACTCAAGTAGGGTGATATCTGTGAGAAAGGAAAGTTGTGAATGGGAGAGTTATAACAAAAGAAGAATCTACAGGATTTGGTGAGTGATTTTTTTTTCAGGGAGATATAACCTTTCTTGCCTCCTTGTCAAGGGAGGCATCACTTTAGAGATGCCACACTTGAATTATTGTATGCTGGAAGCTGGGCAAATTTCAGCTAGAGGTGAGTTTGTCCTCCATTGGTCTGAAGCAGATTACCGCAAATTAAATTTCATGCTAACCTGCTCTAAGCCAGGGACACATCATTAAGCTTCAGGGTTATCTAGTTGATCACACTAAAAAATCTATTTCCACTGTTCCCTTGATGACAGTTGTAAAAATATTTTAATGGCAGTTTGAAATCATTTTGCAATATTTCACCAAAGCAATTATGCACTTTCTGAAATGCAACACTGAAAAGAGGCACATGGGATGAAACCGTTACTTCTTGGTTAGCAAATGCTCCAATTTCTACGAATGGCCTTGACTGGGCTGCTAAAAACCAGGCCCACTTTTTAAGGCAGGTCTGTACTAGTTAAGTGAGGTGGAGAATTGAATTATTTCAGTAGAAAATTGGTACTGTTCTCCCTCTCCTGCCTCCTATGTCTATCTTTATCATTCAACTTCTGATAAAATTTACACTCCTCTAAAGACCCAGAAATATTGGAGCCAATGTGAGTTCAAATTGTGACATGAGGGAGACATAGGGGAAATTGGAAACAAGTGTGTGTGTGTGTGTGTGTGTGTAATAGTATTTATTGTTATTGTGTATGTACCAAGAGATAACTTTGAAGAATGCAGTAGGCAAGCAATAGCCTTAACGTGTAGTCAGGGATTTAAGAGTTTGCCAACTGTTTGTACTGATGCCCTGAATTGAATGTTAAGACTATCTGAAATCTATCTGAAAGAATGTAATGGGAAAATATATGATGCTCTTGTAAAACTATACCCAGTGAAGATAAAGTCAAATGACTACCTACTTGAGGGTCAAGAAGTCAAAGCTAACTAATTCAAAAGGAAAAGAGAAAATAGGAGTTATTCGATGAGAAAGACACTGTGACAAGATGAAGCTTTTGTATCTGCGTGCCCTCTTCTCAGTATGTCATTGCTGGGAGTCTCTCCCAAGCAGTCAGCAAGCACATGTCAACAAGTAGTGAATGAGTGAAAAAATATAGGAACATAAAAATTTATTTAGCCTCTAAATGTCTGTAAATAGCTATTAGAGTCAATATATCTAGATGCATTAGTCTTCTTAGGCTGCCAAAACAAAATCCATGGACTGGATGGCTTAAGCAATAAAAAATTATTTTCTCACAGTTTTGAAGGCTGGAAGCTCAGGATCAAGGTACTGGCAGGTTTTGTTTTTCCCCAGGCCGCTCTCCTTGGCTTGTAGATGACTACTTTCTTGCTGTGTCTTCACATGGCCTTTACTTTGTGTTTATCTCTGGTGTCTCTTCCTCTTCTTATAAGGATACCAGTCAGATTGGATTAGGGCCCCATTCTTATGGCTCCATTAAACTTTAACTGCCTCTTAAAGGTTCCTTTCTCCAAATACAGTTACATTCTAAGGTATGATGTGGTTAAGGTTTTAATATATGAATCTGGGGATATACAATTTAGTCTACAAAACCAGAATTCTTAATTTTTCTTCCCCATTCTGGCTCCTTTCTTCAGCTTCACCATCTTAGTAAATAGAATTCCATCCTTTTAGTTGCTAAGGTCAAAATTTCTAAGGTCAACCTCAACTTTTCTTTTCATATCCTACATCTAATAAGCAAATCCTGTTGGGTTTATCTTCAAAATACATGCAGAATATGGCCCCTTCTCATCACCTCCAGTCTAGTCCATCACGTTGGATGATAGCTTCCTGAGGCAATGTCTCCTAAGTTGTCTTCTTGCTTCTCCTCTTGCCCCTTCAGTCTAATCTCCATGTGCCCTATATGAAAAGTGGCCATCGACAATATTTTACCCTACTATAGATCTCTTTCTAGCACTTACCAGGTCTTATGTGTGTGTATTTAAATATATGTATATTCTATAGTCTGCCTCGTACCACTAAATTGTAAATTCTCAAGAGCTGAGACTTTGTTGCTTTGTTCCATGACATATTTAAAATGACTTGAACAATGTATGGCAAAAAAATCATGTTCAATCTATGTTACTTGAATGAATAAATGAACCTATGCTTATATCTATATACTCTGTTTGCTACTTTTTGCATTATCTTTCTCTCTTCTATCTCAGTTGGTGCCACTTGAATAAAAGGAGTGTTAGGAGGAAAATCAAGTGCCTACTGTGTGCCAGAGGCTACAAAAAGTAAATACAAGATTCTGGTCTAATAGATTGAAAAGACATAAAAAAAATGAAAGTAAAGGTATAAGAACGCATAAATGTCAAGGAAGTGTAAGAAAGTTTAAATACTTGGTCTTTGGATAAAGGCTATTATTAAAGGTCAAGGAAGACTTCTCAAAAACAGAACATGGACTGGAGAAGAAAGTCAGATGGTTGGAAGGTACTATAAGGAACAGAAAATGCCACATTTATGTCCTTGCCTAGGTGGCTGGAACAATGGTTGCTAGTCATGGGTATTTATAGAAAATTCCCAGGTTCAAGACAGATTTCCCAAGTTGCAAGAGACAGATAACACCAAGTCTGTATTATTTGTGAAAGTCTTTGGAAAAATATAATTTAGCTGGCAGTAGTCATATTGTTCTCTGTGTAAAATATTTACTTTTATACTCCTGTTGACTAATTTCAAAGTAAACCCCAGGAAAGGAATCTTTCCCCCTGCAGTCTATTTTAAGAAAAAAAAATTTCTGTATGAGGGAAAATAAGCTTTCATTGTAGTTAATTCAGACTTAAAAAATTATGTAAGTGCACAGAACATATTCACATATATCTAATATAAAAATAGAGAAATTAATAAACTTTGTGTTTTATCAGAAGAGAAAAAGTAAGCACTAGTTTTGATACGCAGATATGTTTTTTTTAAAGTAACAAATATAAAAATACCTGAATTGATACAACTGTATAGAATTAAAAGTTTGAACAAATTATAATTTATTATAAATGCATATTTGCATATATCCATAAATGTACATAATTATTTTCTTTATAAAATTTGAAGATATTTTTACAGTAAAAGAGCCAATACATTTTTACTCTTAGAGATTAAATTATATTGCAGGTAGTATTTTGTCTTTTTTAACTTTGACTTTCTTTCAATTAATACCATATTTGGCAAAAAGTAGATTCTCAATAAATATTAGTGCAATTGAAATTGAGTGACAGTAGATGTGGCTCATATTTCAAGTCACATATGAAAAAGGCATTTTAGTATTTTTCTAAGAGGCAGTTACATTGCACATATTATTGAGAGAAGTATTATTGTCTCTGACTTATAAATAAGGAAACAGAAGCATAATGAGAGAGATAACAGAATTCATATAAACCTCCAATGAATCAACAATAATAATAATATCAATTGGGGAGGCTTTTATTTTTTCAAACTATCTGGTAACACTTACCTCTGCTTGATCCTATGGGATGATAAACTTAACCCTTTTTTACAGATCAGAAGAATGAGATCCAAGTCTCTAATCATTGGCTGAGGACAGACTGATAATAGAATAAGGTCGGGCTGTGTGGAACAATATTGTTCTGATATGAGTTTTACTCTTCTTTCTATTGGAACACATTACATCTTTTGAAAAATAACATTTCTCCCATCATTCCATCTTCTCTTTTATCCTAGTATTTTGCATTCCTGTGGGTTTGGTCGCAGCTAACAGGGACATATTTACTTTCTTATAGTAGACATAAAGTAAGCAAAAGCAATATTGTTGTTTCAGTAATATTTTCCTCAAGTTAGGAGTCATTTAAAAATAAATGCTATCATAAATTTATGAAAAGGGGTCAAAACCATTCTACCAGAAAAAGAGAGCCTTTACAACAAATGATATTAGGAAAACTGGATATTCACATGTAAAAGAATTGTACTCTCACCTTACACTATATACAAAAATTAACTCAAAGTGTATCAAAGACTATGTGTAAGAGTTGAAACTGTGAAACTTAGAAGAAAATACAGGTTGCGCAATAATGTGAATGTATTTAATGCCATTGGCCTATAGTCTTAAAAATAGTTTAAATGATATTATGTATATTTTATAATAAAAAGTATATGATATTATAAAGAGAACCTACTTCTATGTAAAAAAACTTCATATTACAGAGACGAAAAGATAAATCTATATATTCAGGAAAAGTAACTTTTATAATCATACACAAGAATATAATGGAGAATATAATCCACTATCATGGAGACAGAAAATATTAAATAGTTTATATCTAATGTCATTTGACTCTTAGGGTCAAGCCCTGTCTCCACTATTCAGTGGCCAGTGGGAGGAGTTAAGATCACCTTTCTTCTAATGAGCTTGCTCTGGAGGAGGAAAGAGCTGCAGCTGCAGCTGCAGTCAAGTGTTCATGAGGGAGAGATGCTTACAGTTTACTCCTTTCTCAATTAGTTGATTCTTGTTTATTCCCTTTATTTCTGAATCCCAGTTCCAAAAGGCAAAATGCAGCATGTCCTCTTGTCTCCTACTTCCCAGATTGGGCCTTTAACTAATGCAGCAGTCGTGAACCCCCCAGGCCATTTTTTTTTTTTTTTTTTTTTTTTTTTTGCAATGAAGAGCCTGGAAAGGATTCTTATAGGAGTGAAATCAATACTAACATGTGTGCTTCAACCAATCCTGTCTTTGATGATTTTTTTATTCAGGCAGAACTAAGTGAAAGAGACTTTTCCTTCCACCAGTCATTTGGAAATAGGAAAAAAGATCATTTTCTTTAGGTTTTATAAATATACATGAAATAAAGGACAGTTGTCTGTCAATGGCCATGGGGAATTGGTTCCAGGACCTTTGCGAATACCAAAATCTCCGGGTGCTCAAGTCCTGTATATAAAGTGGCATAGTGTTTGCATGTAATCTATGCACGTTCTCCTGTATATTTTAAATCATCTCTAGATTGATTTTAATAGCTAATACAATATAAATGCTATATAAATTGTTATGCTGCACTGTTTAGGGAATAACAAGAAAAAAAGATCTGTACATGTTCAGTCATTTCATGATGTATCTATATACAGATGCAACCATTGTAGGTCTAACTACATAGGTCACATCAGCAAAAATGTAACTTTTTTTCAAATATTTTTCATGGTTAGTTAAATTTGTGCTTGGTTAAATCCTCCATAATCTACAGATATGGAGGGCTGACTGTAATACTTTCAATCCTTCTCTCTTACAATATTTTCTATATCTTCCCTCAATAGTTTTTCTAAACTGCATATGGGCTTATATAATCTTTTCCCTTCTGATAGATGGAGTCCAAATTCTTTAGTGCAGGCTCTAAGCCTCTTCCTGAACAAGACTCTTTTTGCCCAGGTTAAGCTCTCCTGGCTGCCACCACAGTGTCCAGTGCTCCATTGATGCTAAATGCAGCACAGCTCTATAGATGCCCTATGTACTGTAGTTCCAATTTTGCCTTTATAAATGCTGTTCCTTCTATGTGGAATACTTGGCCTCCACTAACACTCAATTCAAGTGTGACAGCTACCTTGCCCACACCAAGAAGAACCAAATGCATTCTCCTCAATGATTTCTCAGCATCTTGTATATCTTTATTATAGCACTGATAACACTGCTGTCATTTAATGACTTGTCTATGACCCCTGCTGGAAAATAGAGACTTTCCCACTTGTTTCATCAGACACATAGGTTGACACTCTTCAATAATATTTTTTTGAACAGATAAATGAGTAAATGAAAAAATTTCCCATAACCCGATTCTTTACCAATGGAAAGGCAGCACTAGAGCTTATGGCCATCTCATAAAGAATAAAAATGAAAACTGAAAGATGCTGATCAAAGTTTTAAAAATTGTAACAAACATTCTCAAATGATGGTATTAGTCACCCATTAACAGATATTCATGGAGTGCTCGCTGTTTACTGGTTTGACCAGACACCACATCTGTGCCAGCTGTGCTTCATTCCCCTACAATAAATGGGGAACTGAGAGAATAGAGACAGACTTAAGAATGTATCAAGATTCTTAAGATTATAGTAGGCAGTCAGGTGATCATGTTACTAAAATAATTTTCTGATTTCTGAAATAGAAGCTTTAAGCAAAAGTGATTTTCCTATTCACTTAAATGGCCTTGATATGGAATTGGCTGCTAGTGCTCTCAAGACAATTGCTTAGTATACTAACCTACTCAATAGGCTTAAATTGATTTTCACTAGCCTGAAACAAATTTCATTACCTTCTCAGACTCTCCAGTATCATTTCAGCAATTCTGGGAGTATTAGCAACAGGTACTGCCTGGTTTTGTCTTGGTCCAGTCAAATTTCTTTCAGACTTTGGATAATTTGCAGATTCATATAATGTTAGCACTGAAAAGAGTCCACTGTCATCATCTTTGCTCAATGTTCTCTCAACTTGAAGACAGGGAGCCTGAGTCCAAGGTGAGACAGGTGACTTGCCGAGAGTCCCTAAGCCAGCTGGTGGCAAGCATGCTTTAGAATTCTGATATCCTACCTGTGAGGCCAATGTTGTGTTCCCTACCCTGTGCTGCCTCTCACCAATGAGTTACAGCTCTTTGTATTCAATACAGAGCAGTACAAGTACATGCAGCCATGTATACATTAAAGGCTTTCAAATCATATCTTCGGAATTGAAGTTAGTTTAAGCACAGGCTTTGAACATATTCACCATTTAGGAAAATAGATGTACATGATATTCTCAACCCACTGAACCATAATCTTTCTACAAAATACTAATGAAATACACAGTGTGATCCAGCTTCTCATTTCTCTCCTCCCCCTGTGCACTCTTCTTTCATTTGCAGCACTTCGTTTGAAGGCAGTGGCATGCATCCAGCTCCTTCCAGACAACCTTCATTAGAGAATGTGCAAGACAAGACTCCTTTGCCATGAGAGCATCAACCAAGATTTTAAGAACAAGAATCCATTTCATAGAAGAGCTGAAACCAAATAACCAAACAAACAGAAGCGTGGCAGCTTAGAAATTCTCTTCTAGAAAGAGAGCCGAAAGAAAATGAATCTAAAAATATTATAATTTTAGTGGACAGATAAAATGTTTCTTTGTAATGTTAACTCAGAGAAGGTAGAATATCCATAAGCCCAGAATGCAAAGGCTGCAAGGTTGTTTGACCTTTCACTGGTATTTTCCAGATGAGGCATCCACCATGAGAGAAATAATACTCTCCTCAACCACAGCCCACTGACTCAAAGCCCACTGCTCTTTCTGCTACCAGTGGCACAGCCTTCCAAATGGCTTAGAGTGTTCATTATACAAGGAGCAATACTAGCTCTGAATTTCTTGTTCTTAAAGCCCACCCACAATGTTTCAATATAAAGAAGATTGTAGCTGCATTTCTGAAAGTCACTTAAAGATTATATATGGCTTACTTGATTTTAGAGTAATTTGATTTTAATGAGATGGGGAAAAGAAAGTAATGGTGGATGGAAGAGTGAATGGCAAGGACTCCCACGTTGAAATTCAGAGCTGGTATTGCTCCTTGTATAATGAACACTCTAAGCCATTTGGAAGGCTGTGCCACTGGTAGCAGAAAGAGCAGTGGGCTTTGAGTCAGGAGACCTGTGGTTGAGGAGAGTATTATTTTTCTCATGGTGAATGCCTCATCTAGAAAATACTAGTGGAAGGTCAAACAACCTTGCAGCCTTTGCATTCTGGGCTTATGGATATTCTACCTTCTCTGAGTTAACATTACAAAGAAACACGATTTAAAAAAAAAAGTGCCAGAATCGTTGCTTTGCTTAATTCCTGTTCTCTGACTGTTTTCTCTGTTTAAGCTTTGGCTTATTGGACAGGAACTGATTAGGAATCACTGTGGAGGAGTCTAGAGTAGTCCCTCTCCTTCACCAGCCTATGGATGATCTAATGAAGTCCTTCCTCAAGTATGCTGTTGAGCTTAGTCAATATCTGCTCAGGGCTGGTAAGTCAAACTGCCTTGATTCAAATACTGGCATACAACTTATCAATTATGGACCTTGGACAAGTCCTTTTTGGAATTTTAGAGGCAACTAATTCCTAATTCTAAAGACTTCTGCTTTCACAGATGACTAATAGTCATCTACCAGCAACCAACCCGGAATGTAAGTAAGGGCTACCAACATTTCTTCTTAATTTAAAGCTACTGCATTGCTAGTATTTACTGAGTCCAGGAATTCAGGACTCTGCTCAGTGCTTTGTTGTAAATTTTCTGGGCACAGATATGTGCACAAAACAAGATGGCCTCTAAGATATTAATAGGACATCATCAGTATTGTCTTGCCTCAGTGATGGTTTTCAAGGGCTACTTTGTTTTGTAATTATAAATTACCATTATATCATCACCACTTAGTTCATGTGTAGTTAATGCTTCACCCATATCTAAATTTCTAAAGCTGACACATTCCCAGTGATCTTATACTTTGTATCTACTATGAAAGTTCATTGGCAGTGGACTGGTTGTAAATTACCTTGCAACATTCTATCAAGGTGAATCTTATAAATTCGATTAGCTAGTTTAAAGTTCGTAGAGCATTGTTATTCATATAAAATCAGTGTATATCCTACTATACTTGTTTTAAACCAGGGATAGGCAAATTTTTTCTAGTAAAGGACTTGACAGTGAATGTTTTAGGCTTCTCAGGCCATGTGGTGTCTATCATCACTACTCAACTCTGATGTAGCACTAAAGCATCACAGACATATAAACAAGCAGATGTGGCTGTGTTAAAATAAAAACTTTCCTTACAAAAGTAATTGGTGAGCCAATTTAGTCTAAAGGCCATAGTTTTCTGACTTCTGTTTTAAAAAGTAAATGATAACTAATTTGTACATGGTCCTCTCAAAATAAGTTTGGTATCAGACCAGTTGATTTTTCCCCATTTAATCGTCTATATTCAAAAATATTTGAGAACTGGTAGTATATAAAAGGCAAGTTATAGCTATTAGTATTCTGCAGAAAGCCAAATTTATTCTTTAACATGAATGTTGAGGCTAGCATTTGTAAAACCAACAGAAACATTTCTTTATGGATTTTTGTGGGCGAGCCACGAATAGAAGAAAAGAGAAGGCAGCAGACTAAGCTCAATAAGACTCGAAGCTCTAATATCTGTTTATCAGAATATAGCACAGCAGGATTTCTTAAAGAAGCTGCTTATTAAATAAAAACACAATTACATCAATTCGGTTTGCAAGAGATTGGATTAAAAACTAATGTGCATCTTTCAACTGAGAATAAGAGAAATATTTATTTTCTTAATATGATATGATTTTCAATGGAAAACATTTGTAGTTTGTAACCCATACTTAAGCCTTAAGTATATAAATTGTAGGCTTTCTATTACACATAGGAAAATATAAATCATATGATATTACTAGTCACTGTTGCTTTAAATAAAAATAAATGCAAGCTGTTATACTGCATAATGTTAGGGTTTATATTAAACAATGCACAGTTCTCATTTCATTCAGGATAAAATGATTTTAACCACGAACAACCCTTATTTATAATTGATATAATAAAGAACTTTTAAAAAGTTTCCCCAAAAGTTACAATTTAAAATGCTAGGAGTCACATTTCTGGTTAAAATGTGAAGAAGAAAGAATAAATACATTTGAAAGTGTTTCATAAGAATGAAAAGAAATTACGGAATACATTTATCAAAACTATTATATATTTGCAAGCACCTTCTGAGAGTCCTTATCTTCAGCAGTCAGATATTGTCCAGTTTTGTTTCAGGCATGTTAGTTTTATTTCTGCAGTTTAATAGTGAGGTCCTTAGAGCTCCCAGAGCATTTAGCATAGTGCCTGTCCCACAGTAAACATTAAGGACCTGTTTGTTGATTGACAGTAATCAAAACCTAATCAGCATTTCTAATCTGTGACTGCTTATGTACTACTGGATAAAAATCATCAATTTAGCAATGTATCAAATAGAAATCGAGTTGAATGACAACTGGGTTTAATCTAAAATTTTGGATTTGACAATTTAAAATATCTCTACTCCTACTCATCATGATTCACCAGGATACATTTAGGTTAAAATGAGCACCTTTCCCCCACCACCTTTCTTTCATACCTTATTCAGAATTAAATCTAGACTTAGTGGTAGAAAAAAGAACATCCTTTCTTCAGCTTCCACAGATAAAACATCCCTCCTTTCTCTCTCTCTCTGTTTCTCTGTCTCTCTCTGTCTCTCTGTCTCTCTGTCTCTTGTCTCTGTGTCTCTTGTCTCTCTGTCTGTCTGTCTGTCTGTCTCTCAACAGCGGCTAAAAGAATTGCAGAATTCTTTTATATCCGGCCTGTGATATATCATAAGTAAGTTGGGTTAGAAGAAAGAGGGCTTTATTTTTCTATTTTTCACTTTAGCTTATGTTTTGCTTATTTCCCTGTTGTAGTACACATCTGATTATTTAGCATGTCCAGTATTCCTCACTCTGTTAATAAAGTCTCCATTATCATTTAGGGAGATGTTCCTTCCACATTCTCAAGACTAATTTTGCTTTTCCCTTTACTCCAGAACAGGGTCATGACTACAGCCTGGCCAATCACAGTCCCAGTGATTGGTTATGGTAAGAATATGGGCTCTTTGCCCAGTAACAGTATGGCCTGAAACCTCTTTGGGAAGAAGGTGATTCCTTTCTGATAGGGTTGTGGAGGTGGTAGACTGTATGCTTCAGTGGTTTTTCACCATCTTCGTTAACAAAGAAAGAACTGAGAGCTCTCAAGAAACAGATTTTACATGACTTAGTTAGAAACACATTTTCATTATAAGCAATAAACCTCCCTTTTTTTAGCCACGACCTGCTTGATTTGGGTTTTTGTTATTCACCACCAAGAATTCAACAGAATCAAAAGAAAATCTTATAGTTTTCATAAAAATAACCTATTGTGTGTGTATTATGTATTTTTCCTACCATAGTAAAAGTAATAGATTTATCCTACCCAGCACTACAGTGGATAAGACAGACTCCGCTTGGAAGTTCAAGTTTTGTCATATGGCACAGTTTTAGTGAGGATGCATTTAGGTTGAATATTTCCAGCACCACGATGACTGACATGCCAGATGTAATAATTGCTTGATACTCAGTTTTATTTTCAAGATACCATTAGTAAATTTCTTACACTTTTAAAAAATCTGAAATCTGTAGGTTGTTTCCTCGCTAAAATATGCAGTATTTTTACATGAACATAATTTGTGAGTGTAGCAGTCTTGCCTAAAGCTGTTTACCCTTCAATACAATGCCTATTCAAATTTTTCTCACTTTGAATGGCTACATGCACTTTAAATGAATTAACATTTCTCACCTTCTCAGTGCTACAAGAGCACATGAAAAATGTAAATTAGAAGCAGAGTGTGTGTTAGTGACAGCAGTGATTATATACTGGGTGTCATTACACTCTTGGCTTTCTGTGTTTTCAATGACCCATGCATCAAAGCAATGAAGTTAAATGAAAATAGATGAAACCAAGAAACAGAAGAACTTTCTAGGAGGAGAATCCGTAGAATGCTGAACAGGTAAAAAGGAGCTTAAGGAAGGGCATTATAAAGAGAAACCAAATGTGAGAGACTGAAGTTTATGCAATTCTAAAGAGAGACAAACATAACTAGGTGATAACAGCATACTATAGTCCTATAGAAACACAATGTGAGCCACCCATCATTCCAAATTTTCAAGTAGCTACATTATAAACAGTAAAAATAAATAAGTAAAATTAATTTTGATAGTTAATTTATTTATTCTAATATATCCAAAATGTATTCTTTCAATATGAAATCAATATAAAAATTATTGAGATAGTTTACACTTTTTTTCATGTTTGGTTGTCAACATCTGGTGTGTATTTTTCAGTTTCAGCAAATCACTAGCCACATGCTAAGTGCTCAATAGTCAAATGGGGCTAGTTGCTACAGTATTGGAGAGAGCTGATTGGAGAATGGGAGAAGACAAAAATTATTCTAGCTGTCTGGGTGTCTGAACTTTAAATTTCTAGCTCAAATCTTAACCTTAACTCTAGCCCATTCATTACCCTGCTTCAGTCTCACAAATGAAAAGTAGTCAGTGCATTTTGATTAATTACTTTGCATCTATTAAGATGTTATCAGGAAACAGCTGGCACTCAAATTGAGTAAATTAAAGCGAATGTAGTAAAAAATCTATTTACAAAGTTGTATTGGCAGTAGAGAGACCACATAGGATAGTGTGGTATCCCAAGAATCTAAAATGAGTGAGCTTTTACCAACTCTAAGTCTGAGAGGCAAGAGAGGAAGTAGTCTGGAGAGGGAGGGTTCTGTGAAGAGGCCTACATGACAGGAGTTATGGACACTGTTTTTCTATGGCAAACCTGTACGAAGGAGCTGGTGGTTATTCTCTTTGGCCAAACAGAATGCCGGAGGGCAAGGTGGCCTGTTGATGCAGCCCACATAGTCAGTCATTGGAGCACAGGGAAAGTGAGAAGGTGATCTAAGGGCTAAATTAAACACATACAGCACAATTGCCAACTTAATGAAATTTAAAAAAGGAAAGCAAAATAGGAGATAAAATAAAAAATTAATGAGGCCTTGAGAAAAGTAAAAAATAGTATGTGTTTTCTTAATCTTCCTTTCTGGCATTTTGGTGTTTTACATTTTGTTCCTCATCTAAAATTGTGTGTTAAAGTCAATTGGAGCTGAGGTCCATAAGTAAGTTTCAGGAAGCTCAGGAACCCTGTGAAATTATGTGGAATATTTCGTGTATGCATGTTTTTTTGTCCCCTTGGGTAAGATCCATAGCTTCTTGTGAATTCTTGGTTATGGTTGCTTAGAAATGTCTGCAACAGAGATAAAAAAAAAACATCACCCAGGGGTAAGGTGGTCAGCGGTTATTTTAGGTTGACTTCCTTCTAGTAGACACGGATTCATTAAGGCAGCAAACTCAGAAGAATCTGACAGGAAAGTAGGAGAAGCAGAATGGGGAAGTCACTGAGGTCAAGCAAGGTGTGATTTCAGGCACAGTCCTGAGAAGGGTGGCTTCAGCTCAGCCCCACAGTAGATTCTGGAGTGTTCTTAGAGTTGTCATTAGTCATTGTCTAAAGGCTGCTCAGGAAGATTTCTGCTCTCTGTAGGTTTAGTAGCACAAGGGTGGGCTACTAAAGAGCCAGAGGTGCTGGCAGTAAAGGACAAAGTTATCAAAACTGGTGAGGGGCGCATGGAATAATTAAAGGATATCCAACAGTGACCACTAATTTTAATGCTGATGATGGTAGGTAGGTAGAAGGGAGTGGCAAGTAATTAGTTTATTATGACATGTAGAACCTAGCTCCTCACTGGTGAGCCAAGGTGTACAGAGTATGGAATGGGATGTGGACAGTTGGGCCGGGGTACCATCTGGTACTAGCAGCCACTTGGCACAAACCCTGCCTTTTGGCTCCATGGCAAAGTCCAGGAGCCTTTTCTAATGCATCTTCCTGTACTAGAATCATTTCGTTGTTCTCTAAATTATCAAAGTATAACACATGCAGAGAGTTACCGTATCCTCTAATTCTAATACCAAGGCTAATCCCAGCCTCAATCCATTAACTCTTAGCACCAATCTTAATCAACACGAAATGTCAAGCCTATTCTAAATGCTTACCCATTCTTTTGATTCCTTTTCCCTTGACCTTAGTCTCTTTCTCTCAGAATAAAAACCATAATCACAATGATGATGGTGATGATAATGATAATGATGGTGATGGTGATGGTTATAATACTGGTGATAGAAACTTATTGAGCACTTATTCTGTGTAGGCTGTGAGATAAGTATTTTATCTAGATAAGCTAATGTAAATGTCAACCCATCTTATAATTCAGATAAGATTATTATATTCATTTTATAGCAGAGAAAACTGAAGATTAAAGTTAGAATAACATTCTTAAGGTCACAGTACTGGTGGTATGAATTCAGCCTCACTGATTTTGGAGCTCATATGCTCTGTATTCCAGTTTTTCCTCATAATATTGTGTTCCTGTCTTGTGTAACTCTTACTTCACGTGATTGTATGTGTGAAGATCCTTTCTCGCCTTGGTCTGTTGAACGGTTATTTCTTCTTCTGGTGGTGGAATAGCTCTTCTTCAGGGACTCCTCCCCACTCTTAGACCTTGCAATGGAGGTGAAGAAATCTCTCCCAAACCTCTTCCCTTTTGCAGAAGATGGTTAGGACATGTGAACTAAGCTGGTTAATGACAACCGTTTTCTGGGGCATTTGTTGGAGCCATCTATAAAGAAGCTTTTTCTCTCTGAAAGCCTGAGTATACTAAGACCCATATTACCTGGAACTGTGAAGAGACCATTACTGACAACAAGGCCAAGAATAAAAGCGAAACAGAAGAAAAGGAATCTAAAACGTTGCTAGAGTCTGATGACATTTGTGGCGGAAACTGGCTGCATCGACTTTTGTTGCCAATAAATTCTGCCCTTCTCCCAACACACAATTTCTTTTATTTGGCTTAAACTAGTTTGATGGCTTGAAATTAAAATAACATCTTCAATTTTGAATTGTATTTCCTGGTCTTGTCACAGCCACTAGATTGTGAATTCTCTGAGGACAGGGACCATGTTATTTATTTCTATACTTCAAATGGTTAGTGTAGACTCTATCACATAAAAGTTGCTCATATTGCTTACACTGAACTGAATAGTCTGGGTTCAATACAAGAAATAAATAACTCAGATATGATGTTGGCAAATCCATCAAAGAAATCAATGACAATTCATATTAGGCATCATAGCCTTAACAGGTAGATTTCCTACTCAAATGTCTTCTGAGCATCTGGGACATGCTAAATGTACAGACATCTTGAATACTTAAATTTGTGGCTTATTTTCCTGATAGCCAAGGTCTCCTTCATTGTCTTTGAATGGTTCGATGGACACCTTGCCTTCCTTGTATTGTGAACAAGCAATACCAATCCCTCCTTCAGGTGGCCAGGGCACCACAAGTGAACTGAGATGGATGAAGTTACTGTTCTCTCTGGTGACTTGAATTTATGGAATTGACCACATTTCTCTGAAAAAATGGAGCTTAGTGGCAACCATATGGTATAGAATATTACCTAACTTCTCGTCCTCAGTGAGACCTAAAGATTGGTAGTTTCAATGCTCCTGTTTTATGTGGGACTCTATTGTCAGCATCTCTATTCCTCAGCAACCCAGCATTCCAGCAATTACAGCATTGCTGCATGTGTGTGCCTCTTCCATCTGCATCTGGGGATTCTTATCCTTCAAATTCTCATTTAATCATTTAAGTCATAGGCACTTAGTTCCTCTTGACTGCCGTTCCTATGTTAGGCAGAAATAAGCATACTGCTGCAACTCCAGGCAGCGTATGGCCAAACTGGAAGTCTGGTCCAGGCTTATGAAAGGGAGGACTAAGCCAGAGTGGGAGGTACAGAGTGGAAGGTAAAAATACTCTGAGAATATTTTTCTGGCCTTACCATTCATATTATCCTTATTCTAAGCTATGTAATCATGTTACCGGTAATGTAACTGTGCTGTAGCTGTGGAATGTTGTTCATTTCTACATGTCTGTATATTTATAACTAGCCCTGCATTTTGGTAGACTAAGCGATCATGTAGCACAGTTTATGTTAAAGTGTAAAAATAGAGTCAATGCATCCCAGTTTTATAGAAACTCTCCTGAATTTAAACCATCATTTTTATAAAGACTAGTTAATTATCACTCCATTTGCTAACTGACTAAGAAAAGTGATTATTTCAATCACTTCCTTAGAACTGGTACAACACCTGGAGTATCGAGTTCGATCTTGAGATCTCTGACTTAAGAGGAACATTTGCAAAGGGATGTGAAACCAGAACAGAATTAATCCAGACTATTTCAGATGAAGTCTGGTAGAACAAATACAACAACAACAACAAAATAACAGGAACCACAAAGGGGTGTTTTAGAAAAATATATCTTCAGATATTTGAAGGACAAACGTAGAAGAAGAATACGATTTGTTCTCATCAGTGCCATTGGGCAGAGCTGGTGATTAAGTAGAAATATCATGAAGGCGAATTTCAGATAGACATAGGAAAAAGTCAGTGAGCTATTAAACTGGTCTGCTTTCGGTTGTGGCAGATTTTTCTGTCACTGAAGATGATCAGTCAGAAGCCAGATGACCATTTGGTAGAGATATGATATAGTGATGGCAGCTCAAGTTTTAACCAGCATTCACTCTTCTCTTCTTTCTTACTAATGGGATCTGGGATTATTGTTTCAGATGAAAAAATTACATTACCTTGCTTCCCTTGCATAAAAGTGTGATCAGTGGGGTATAAGGAACAATCATTGGATGGAACTTTTGGCAAAGTGATTTTGCTGTTCCCCTCTCTTGTCTGGCTTCCTGCCTGGAATGCAGATGCATTGGCTGTAGCTCTAGCTGTATTTGGATGATGACATGACCTTGAGGATGAAAGAGACTTGTTTGGTATGGTGAAGCAAAAAGACAGAAGCAGCCTTAGTCCCTGATGGCCTTATCAGCCTAGACCACTACATCATTATGTTTGTAACCTGAAAGAAAAAATAGACTTCCATCTTTTCACAGAATTTTGAATTTCCAGTCTCTCTCACAAACAGCCAGATGCAATTCTTGTCAGAAACATGTGTCATCAATTACCCAACCTTGTGGTCTTTTTCAATTCTAAGCATTCATAGACATAAGAATTTATTAACTTCCACTTATCTTTATAATCCATTATGTATAACAATTAAAATATTGGAAGGCATAATGTAAAAATAATATTGAGAAATTACATTGACGTATTTTTATCCTAAATGTCTCTAATATCTAAATGACATGAATTTAGGGGTAGTTATTTATTTGCTTCAGGGATACCTAGAACAAAGGGGCCATTGTTCAACTCCAACTTCGAATTGGCATTTTATGGGTCCCAATGAGACAATGTCTTCAGAGCAAGCCTTTATTGAGAGAAAAGAGAGTTTTTTAAATTCCAAGAGCATCCCTCTTCTAACCAGAACCAAGCCTGGCTGACTCAGATAATAGAGTTTTTAGAGAAGTCATAGGACATGGGAGGAGGAAAAGGGTATAATAAAACGGAAGTACTCTTTTCTCCACTAATAAAAGGAAAGTCATAAGCTTCCTGTGTTGGAAGAAAGATCTGTAGATGGAAGAGAAGAGAGTGAATGTAGACTTGAGTGTTCCAGCTACCTCATTATTCCAAAGCCCATAGAGAATTGGGCACAGGGCCAAATTTGCTTT
The DNA here is from genome assembly GCF_902729225.1 of Pteropus medius. Lineage (NCBI taxonomy): Eukaryota > Metazoa > Chordata > Mammalia > Chiroptera > Pteropodidae > Pteropus > Pteropus medius. The sequence continues at coordinate 19,296,943 of NW_024345601.1, forward strand.
CTATTCCTGTGCCCTGTGGCCTCAGCAGCTTGCCAGAAAAGAGATCTTCTCTGAGGAACACTAGCTCTGATGTCTCAGTGTATCAGTCAGAGTTCTATAAGGCCTTATGCAATTGTGGAACTAGTTTAAGCAAGGCTGTTACCTTCATGCCAGGTAACAGTCAGAGTGTATCAGTCAGAGCTCTATAAGGCCTTATGCAATTGTGGAACTAGTTTAAGCAAGGCTGTTACCTTCATGATAGGTAACAGCCTTGCTTAAACTAGTTCCACAATTGCATAAGGCCTTATAGAGCTCTGACTGATACACTGAAGTAACTATGAATCGTCTGGGTTGGCCAATGAGAAGGAGATCAGAACATGAAATTGGGAAGAGTGAGGACCAACTAGAACCCACGGGGACAAAGAGAAACCTTCTCTAAAGATGACTGCCTTTCATCTTCACAATGTGGGTGACCTGCAGGAGGATCTGCAGATTATGATACCTTCACAGTAAAAGTGCTCACATGTGCAGCCTCCAGCTTGGAGAAGTCAGAGGGGCCTACATGGCAGGAGACAAAAGACTGAGGCCTGGCTTGTCCTCAACCAAAAAGGTGAGCTGCAGATCCGTGACAGCACCAGTGAGGGCATCATAGCTGATGTCTTAAGTGTAAAACTTGCTGCTGTGTCATCTCTATCTTCTGGCTCTCAGGAATATTTTTCTTGTGACCACCTATAATCCAGGACCACACAGGCAAGAGTCTACCAGTAAACCCAATGCCTATATAATTAAAGTGACACAGTACGAAGTCACCAAAATTAATAATGATTATTCCAGAATAAGATAAAGTTAAGGTTAAAAAAATTAGATATTTAGCAAATCTGAGTTGAAATACGTATATTTCAACTTCATTCTACAAAATTTGTTTGTCAGAAAGCAAGGCTTTAAGGAATGATGCATGGGTCGAGAAAGTTTTGATAATTTGGGGAAATGTTGGGAATGTCGTATGGTCCTAGGTAAGGCATGGATGGGATAATGTCATAGAGGCTCCTAATGGAAAGTATCAATAGGGAAAATGTTGAACATAAAGGACAAAATGATAGAAACAAGTACTTTCCTGTGTTCTCTGGGACTGGCAAAAAGTTGGTATATTAAACCTCGACCTCATTCCATGTGCTATCCAATAAGAGGGAAAGAAGGGGAGACAACGGCAGTAGCTTGGTAAATTCTCTTTACCAAAGAACTAGGAACTTCTGCCAATTTATTTCCCTGCCCCTGGGAAGAGGAAGGGAAGAATGTGCGGAAGAATGCACCTAGCTTCTTAATGAAGCTTCTTATTAAAGAGCCATAAGGCACCAGTTCCATCATGGGATGACACTTTTAAAGAATTCCTATAAGGGCTCTTCATACTGACAGACCCATTCAGTTTACTGTTATATCAGCCTTATACAGATTGGATAAACTTTGAATTGTACATTCTTTTAATAGGGAAACCTCCAATAATGAAGAAAAGTTATCAGTGTCTACAGCCTTCTATGATTAAAATGCCATTTCTTGCTTTTGTGGATGTGATATTGTGATTTGAAACATCTCTCTCTCTCTCTCTCTACCTGTAACTATACCTATACCTATACCTATACCTATACCTATACCTATATCTATCTATCTATCTATCTATCTATCTATCTATCTAGCCTTTGTCTCAATTTTGGGCACAGAGTTCTTAAAACCCTTGAAATACATCTTTTGTTATGTTAATGAGGTGACTGCAGTGAAGCAGCTAAGGATGAGAAGAGGAGCTGGAGATTGAGTTCAATCACCAATGGCTAATGATATTATCAATCATCCCTAGATAATGAAGCCTCCATAAAAAATCCAAAAAGGAGGGGGTTTGGAAAGCTTCCAAGTTGGGAAACACGTGAAGATTTGGGGAGAGTGATGTGCTTGATTGCCTTACGCATATCTCTTCCATCTGGCTGTTCCTGAGTTATATCCTTTTGTGATGGACTGGTAATCTACTAAGTAAAATGTTTCTCTGAGTTGTGTGTATTGCTCTAGCAAATTAATCAAATCCAAGGCAGGGGTCATTGGGACCTCCCAATCTATGGTCAGTTGGTCAGGAGCACAGGTGACAACCTGGACTTTCAACTTGTCTGAGGTGGAGGCAGTCTTGCAGAACCAAGCCTTTAACCTTTGGGATCTGATGCTCTCTATAGGTAGATAGTGTTGGATTTTATTAAAATGTAGGACACCCAGCTGGTGTCTGAGATTGCTTGGTGGTATGGGAAAAAAACACCCACGCATTGGAATTTGGTGAACAGAATTGTAGGGGATCACTGGCAAGACTGTCCTTAAATTTTCCTTTGGTTCTATCATCCCAGATAAAGACAAAGAACCTCAGCAGGCTTGATTGTTTGATTATCCACAATCAAATATTCTATAATATTCAGCTCTGGCTAATATGTAACTTTTTTACACTTGTGCAAGAATGGAAGGGGTAAGTAAAGTCATAGAAGATCAAGTGTGTATGCCCAAAGGCATTCATGATTATATGTTTGTGTGTTGGGTGAGGGTGGGGATAGAGTAGATATGAGATGTTCTTTCAACAGAGACCTGTGTTAACTGTGCCATACCCTTTTAATTGGAGGCATTACTGCCCAGCATAGGTGGAGACTTTAGCACTTGGGCTGGGTGCCTGGCTCTCTTGCCACATAACATGGCCACCTGATGATCTGCCCTCCTCTCCATCTGTCAAAATGGCCCTGACTCACTCCCCAACCACTTGGCCCTTTCTCTTTCAAAATAGGGCTAAGCATCAATGACTTTACAGGGAACAGCTCACAGAGCCCTACCCATTGTATCCCTTTTTATTCTTTACAGCAAGTTCCGTGGCAGGAGTTCTTTGCCTTTTTTCCCCCTCTTTACTGTCATGGGCTCAGACTTTGGTTCATTAACTCAGACAACTTTCTCTGGGTTTCCTCATCCCTATTCCTCAGGGGTTGTTTTTTTTTTTTCGGGTCTGCTTGGCAAATTGCTACTTGCTCACAGAGAATATTTCTCCAAGTTTTACCTTTCCAACTCTCTGTTTCCAAGCTGAAAAGGCTAATGAGCACCGGTTCTTGGATTGTAGCACTAGACATTTGCCACAGAGCTAATGCAAAATGCATGGCATGTGTCCAATATTAGAAAGCAAAGAGCTGCTGTGTGACATGATTACCTGGAGATTTGCTTTTAAAGACACAGTCAAACCTTAGAAAAACTAGCTGTCATGAAGATGAACTTGGAGCAGAATTGAATCATGAGCATGTGGTAGGTACTTGGAAATCACCTGGAAACTCATCTATGATCAAGGAGAAACTTTAAAATTAAGCTAACATATATTAGACATAGTCAGTTTAATTACTTGGCAGAAAGAGAATCTGTACTGTTACCCAATTTATAGGTTTTAATTTGTCTTCTATGAAAGGCAAATATTTCATATCTCAGATAAGATAGTGAAAGGCATGTATGCTACCCCATATTTTTTATGTGGTCATATTTTAAAGTGGACTGTGTCAGGATATTTCCACATATTCCTAATCCTTATCCTTCTCTATCCTGCTCTCTGATTTTACCAGGCTTATCTGTACGGACCACATCAATGTATACTTGACAATAGTCTGCCTTTCAGTTGGGTTTTGGGAAAGCCCCGAGAAAGGTTGGTGAAAGAAAGTCATTTTATTTCTTTTTCCAGCTCCTTCCCTCAAGGTCATCTTGAGATGGATGTGACTCTTGACTTCTCACAGTGGCTCATTTCACAGTTCTTTCTTCCTCCTGATTCCGGAAGTTGGCCTTCCCTAGTCCCTACAGATTCAGGGAGTGATTATGAATTAGCTTCTACTAAGGCACCAGTTACAGCACCGTTCTTATAGTTTCCCCACACTTTCATTTTTTGTAAACAGTCTTTTTGTAAATATATTCTCCACGATTATTCTATTTTGAGTGTGCCTTCTGTCTCCTGTTGGGACCCTGACTGACACACATATTTCTCAGAAAGATAAACCTACAAATAAAAGTTTTATCCTCTGGGAATTTTGGTTAGTGATTTTAGAGAGTAAAAAATATATATAATAAACAATGGCATTAGAAGGCAGGATAGTGTAGTGGTTAAGAACACAGACTTGAGAGCTGGCCTTCCTGGTTGTTGTAAAGATGCAATTAGGTAATATACATAAGTATCTGGCATTTGGTGAATGTTATATAAGTACAAATTATTATTATTATTACTACAACTTCTCTGTTTTAAAAGATTAAACTTTCCAGAAGTTTAGGAGGACTTTATTGGAGTTTGACATATATAAATAAAAATAGAATCCCACAATAAAATCCACCAAGAGGAGTTAGCCAGTATCAGAGAATTATGGAGTTAAAAGGAGACTAACATCTCACAGTTAGAAGAGAGGAAACTGAAGCCCAATAAAAAAAGACATGAAAGGAGTTAGAATTAATGAGAGGAGAAGCAGAACCACTAGGAATCCTGTCTGTCGTCTGTCCGTCTGTCTGTCATCTACCTATTTCTGGAATTATTATAGGTCTTTGATCTTACAGAACTGTAGGAACTGGCTAAACTGTCATGGGAAGTTGATTCTTCTGAAGTCTGAGGGCAGGCAGTTGGGAAGGAAGATGGATGTGAAATGAAAGAATGAAGAACAAACTGGAAGCAGTGAGGGTGAGGGGAAGCCATGATGGACTAGAACTTGCATTGGTGTCTCACCATCTGTAAACTGCCATCTTCTGTAATGGGAGTGTCTTGCAGGAGAAGCAGGCACCCTTTAGTATGAAGCTAAACACACCTTGACCAAGAAGTTAGAGAAGCCAGGAAAAAAAACAAACAAAAAACAAACAAAAAAATACCACTGGAAGGAGATGGCATTGCTATGGGCCCCGAGTCTGTGCCACACCATCAAAGTGAGCCAGTAGATAAGCGACTATGTGCCTGAGCTGAGAAAGTATCTTGTCCTGTTCTGATTTTCCCCAGTATAAAAAGCATTAGGGCCAATACTTTCTTTCTGCCTTCAATCATTTTCAGAAGATCTCTCATGGTCCATGCTAATCAGAAGCTGTGCCACAAAGGAATTCAAGGAAATGGAGTGCCAGCTTAGCTAAGTTCCCACAATAAAATCCACCAAGAGGAGTTAGCCAGTAACATAGAATTATGGAGTTGAAAGGAGCCTAACATCTCACAGTTAGAAAAGAGGAAACTGAAGCCCAAGAACATAAAGCAAACACTGTGCCCTAATGGAGGTGTCTATATACCTAGACTAGCTACAATCATAACAAACATGAGTAGTTTCAGTTTATAGAAATCATAATGATTTTAAGTAAATATATTGTACAGTATATAAACATATGTGAGTATCAAGTGTGATAAGAGTAGTGTAGGGTTAATATATTCAAAACAGAAGCTTGTAACTTAAAGGTAAAACAAGGATGTTTACTGATCATTTTTAAAAAATGCTTTTTTTTTTTTTTTGACCAGTTGACAAAGTTGTTAAAAGAGGTTTGTGCAGATATATGAGAAAAGTGTAGAGTATTCTGCCACTATCCCCATTTGCACATATGATCTCACACATCATCCCTTCAGGACCGGGAGTGTCCACAAGAGTGGTCTTCTCCCCAGGTCCTGTGAGGATGGTTGGCTGCCCGGCAAAGTGATGTGGGACCAGCCCTGAAGGAGGATCATTTCAATACAGTTCAGCCACATTTTATTATTAAGGAAGAGATTGACTGAAAACTTGACATTCTTCAAATAGAGACTACTGCCTTCTCTGTATTCCCTGAATCTCATTGGGATTAATAAATGGATCCCATCTGCAGAAAGAAGAACTGAATTCTCATCCCAATTTAGCCACTGACTTGCTATGTAAATTTGAGCAATTCACTTATTCATAAAGTGTACAACCCATATTCAACCTATTTTATTGGGTTATTATCCTGAAACCCTGCCCAGGTCATTCTACCCCTACATATGGAGACTCTCCTGAGGCCCAAACCTGCTTTTTGGTTTTCTTTTTATTGTGGCTGACTTATTGCTCAGCTTGCTTACTTCACCATCCAGCCTGCCTTTCAGGGGGCCTCTTATGCCTGGTGAAACCTAAACACTCTATAGTGTGATCTCTGTTTTATTTCTTTCCCAGATGATTAATAGATAAGTCCTCAGCACTGAAAGGTTTTGTTGCAAATCATTTATGATTGTAGCTAATATTTAGTGAACTCTTTTCATGAGCTTACCTACTCTCACACTTAACTTTCACATCAATCCTATGATGTAGGTACTATTATTGTCTGCTTTTATTTTCTGATGAGGAAACTGAGCCATATGATATCACAAAACTTATGGCTATAGTCTTTTGCCTTTATTTCTCAGTTTCTTGGATAGTAGGTTAGTATGGAAGTACTTCCAAGAATCTACTTTCATTTTTTATTTCAAAGGGTAGAAATTGTCAATATTGGGTCAACACGTTTTTGCCCTATGTTTATCAAGACCATGTCTTTTTTCCATAATAGTATCTCCTTACAATCTGAAGAAGAATAATAAATGCATAAATTAGTGTTTTGGTTTCTTCAGATAAATACCCAGAAATGGAATTGCTGGGTCATAAGGTAATTCTATTTTTAATTTTTTGAGGAACCTCCAAACTGTTTTCCATAGTGGCTGTACCAATTTGCAAATCCACCAACACTTCTTTTCTACATCCTCACCAACACTTGTTTGTTGATTTATTGGTGATAGCCATTCTGACAGGTATGAAGTGACATCTAGTTGTGGTTTTAATTTGCATTTCTCTAATGATTAGTGACATTGAGCATCTTTTAAAATGTTAATTGGTCATCTGTATGTCATCTTTGGAGAAATGCCCATTTTTAAATTGAATTGTTTGCTTTTTTTTTTTTTGGCATTGAGTTGTATGAGTTCTTTATAAATTTTCAATATTAATCTCTTATCAGATATATTATTGGCAAATATCTTCTCTCATTTGATGAGTTTTCTTTTTATTTTGCTGCTGGTTTCCTTTGCTGTGCAAAAACTCTTTAGTTTAATGTAGTCCCATTTGTTCATTTTTTCTTTTGTTTCTCTTGCCCAAGAAGATATATCAGAAAAAATATTACTAAGAGCAATGTCAGAGAGTTTATGCACCCCTATGTTCACTACTTATAATAGCCAAGATATAGAAGTTACCTAAGTCTCCATCAATAGATGATTGGATAAAGAAGTTATGGTACATATATACGATAAAATATTACTCAACCATTAAAAAAAAAAAAAGAAATCTTACCACTTGCAACAACACAGATGGACCTAGAGTGTATTACTGCTAAATAAAATAAGTCATACAGAGAAAGACAAATACTATATGATTTTACTTAAATGTGGAATCTAAAGAACAAAATAAATAAACAAAGGGAATACAGACACTTAGATACAGAGAACAAACGTGATTGCCAAGTGGTAGGGGGTTGGGGAGCTGGCTAAAAAGGTAAAGGGATTAAGAACAAATTGGTAGTTACACAACAGTCATGGAGATGTGAAATATTGCATAGGGAATATAGTTAATAATATTGTAGTAACTACGTGGGTAGGTACTAGGCTAATCAAGGGGATCACTTCATAAATTATGTAAATGTCTAATCACTATGATGTACACCTGAAAATAATATAAAATAATATCAAATGTCAACTCTAATTGAAAAATAAAAGTTAAAAAAATATACACACAAAAATAGTATTTCTTTTTCTCAAAGGATCTTCGATCTTAGCCTCAGGTCTGCCGAGAACCCTGTTTTATATTTGCAACATTAAACATGGTTATTCTGGCCACCTCCAATTTAAAAATGGCTGGATCCAAACTACTTATATTTATTATAAGCTTTAATATAGTATCTACTGCACTTATTAGTAGTAATATTCCTTGACCAGAATTCTACACTTATTGGATGTATAAGTTAAAAAAAAAATGATAGTGGCAAAAGCTACTTATTTAGCCCCTTACTATATGTGTATCAAGAGCACATACAAATCAAATTTGAAAGAAGTGAAATGTAGATTGAGAAAAAACTGAATATAGAGATGCAGTCTGAACCTGGTTGCAAATTGTCTCAGTGACAATACTCTGAGAAGAGCAAAAGATCCTTGAATCGTAAAATTTTGAAATATCAACTAGAGAAGCCAGGGCAAGTATCAACAAAAAATATAGAGCTATACAGTAGGAGAAATTAAGCTATTAAAAATATAAAGAACAAAGGCTGACAAATCAGCTCAAACTATTGGTGGTCACTTTGGAGGAGAAAATAAAAACAATGTAAAAAGAAAAAATAAGCAGGTCAAACAAACAAACCCACCAGATAATCTCCATATGAATTGACCTATAAATATCTACAACACATGTCAGTAAATGACAAAAGCAAGGCAATAAACTTGCATTCTTCTAGGAAACTACTTACAATAAATGAATGGGTTGACTTGTTTAATGCTCACAACATCCTATAAAGCAGATGTGATTATTATCTACATTTTACAAATGAGGAAAAGAAGACTCTACCTTGAGTAAGATCATCTAAGTAGGAAGCAATAGGACTAACATGCTAATTCAAGCAATCTGGTTCTAGAAGTCATGCTTTTAATGCTGCTCATTACATTTTATTTTTTTTATTTTTTATGTATCATTTATTTATTATTTATTTTTATTTATATATTTAATTAAAACAACATTTGCTTGTTATATTTTAAAGCAAACACAGTTAAAAGGACATAAACAATTTCTGAAACTATATATGAAAATGGATTTAGCCTCTAGTTAGAGAAAAACTAGGGATTAGAGATCTCAGGAAGGGAGAACACTTATCTTCATATAGTCTTATGTACTATTGATTTATTTTTATGTTTTTCATCATATGCACTTATAACTTTTCCAGTAACAATGTAAAAATAATTAAAAAGAAAGAATAAAAAAGAAAATAAGCTAAGAAGAAGAATTCTGCTTTTATTCATTCCAATTTTCTTTTTTACACCGTCTTTTCCCCCACGCCTCTTCAATTCTGACGGTTTAAGTGTTCTATGATTTCCCTCTTGTGCCTCAGGCTCTGACCTACTCTCTCTTGTATCCCGATGGACAAATCAGCTCACATTAAAATCATTTGTTGGCATATGCTCCCTCTGTATCATCAGTTCCTTGAAAACAGGGTTCATGTCTCATTCACCTTGGACCTTTTAGTGCTCATCTCAGACCAATAGCAGGCACTTCATAACTTTTTATTGAATGGAGCAAAGTGAATGTCAAAGATCTGGAAGTTTAAGTAACATAAAACTGATCTTTAGTTTCTTGTGACTACTTAAGCTGTAGTCTCAGATGGCTCACTGTCAGCTGTGCATATGGTTCCTTTGAATTGACTTATAGGAGAGAGAACATGGCCAGAGTTTCAATAAAAAATTTATCGCCTTGTGAAACATCAGAACAAAATTAAGCTACAGATTCACTCAAAAGTGACCTCTAGAGAAAAAAATGAGGTGTGGTAATTGAGTAATTTCTTCATAGTTTCTCTTTTGAGTTTAAATTATCAGAGAAGATATATTATTACCCTCTTTTGATGTATTTCTTTCCTGAATTTGTCCTACTTTTTAGTAAATTCATTTGCATAAACTCATACATTAAAATGAAATGAGATTAAAAAAATATAGACTCTAAAAAAGGAAAATGGATAAGGATTATGAATGAAATGTTCTGGAAAGTCTTTACTCACAGGTTAGAAATTGACAAATTTAGGGATTAAAATATTTTTAATAAGCTACAGGAAATGGGACTGAGACAAAAATGATACCAGTAGCATTGCCTATAAATGATATTTCTAGGGGTGGGAAAGACCATACCTGTTTAATTAATAGATGTGGTAAGTTGGGTATTATCTAAGATTTGAGAAAGACAATGAGTATGGGGAAGCCAGTTATAAAGAAAAGAAGTTACAAATAAAGAAGAAGAGGAATAGACAACTAAAAAAATAAAAATAACTGAAGTACTAAGTTATATAAATGCTTAAAAAAGTGAAAACATAAACAGAAATTTAAATAAGTAAAATGAAAAAATACAATCAAAGCTTAATATCTGTGTATAAATTATTGGGAAAGGAAGGATTATGAATAGATGTATCATGTAAGTACACTTTCGGAAAAGTAAAACCTATGAAGATCAATTGTTATACTCTGAAACATAAGCACTATAAAGATACAAATTTTATTATTAAAATAACAACATCTAATATGTTGTCATCAAAACTACCTTGATTTTTGAAAAAATGCCGAAAGTCTAAAGAGATCATCTTAGGTTGAAAATATTAATCAATCTTCCTGTGTAGAATTTGAATATTGTTTTTTTAAAAAATTCCTTTCACTGAAAAGATCCCCAAAGTTCAGACGCAATAAGATGGTTTGTTTATTTAGTTTTTTTCTTTGTTGACTTCCACAGCGACTTTTTTCTTATGAGACAAGCTGTGCAGCTAAAAATTACAAAATAGATTGATACGCAGTAAAGTGGATGAAAAAAAAAGATCCTGAAAAGAATGGCTATGGTATGAAAACAATCAAACTCCTTCTAGGTGTGTGTTATGGAGGTTGAGGATGGGGAATGGACATTTCTGTATTTTCTTCCACAGCTAAGGGTGAGATGGTGGGATAAAACTAAATTCACCTAATTTTAACATTAAATATCATATCATAATAGATCAACCCATGCTGCTCAGTTTCTTTTAAAAGGAGGCAGGAGCCATTAGTTTCCTGGGCAGAGTGTTATACACAAACTGAGAATAGGAATCACCTTCTCTCTGTAGCCTTCCTGCCTTACACCTTTCCTCATCCCACAGTTGGTGCAGAGTGCTGAGACAACATCCTGATCCAGCCCTGGTCAAGAGTTTGGTCATTCAACCTCGATAGAAATCCACAAGGTTCTTACCAGTGTACATGTAGTGGCGAAGCTTCTTCACACTAACTTCTACAATAATGAGGCCTTGAATATCAAAAAATAAAAAGCCTGAAGTAGCTCTTTCATTATTCTAGTGGATGCCCAGGTGAACATGGTTGAACATTAAATGCTTCTTTATAAATAGTAGGGGAGTTATTTATTGACTTCAAGGGTAGATATATATTTTTTTCCTTTAGGATATTTTTTCATAGTCGATATTACTGGCCATTCAGTAGTACCCCAGCTTGGCTGCACATATAATAAACTGAGAGGCTTTTAAACGATGTGCCTGGGCCCCAAACACAGATGCAGATTCATTTGGTCAGATCTGGGCCACAGCAAGCTCAGGGGATGCAAATGTACAGCCACTACTATAGAAACCCACAGATGTTCATGTCACACTGGTGAAATTATTTGCTCTATATGTAATTATAGAATGCCTGTGATGAGCACGACTCAACTCTAGGTGCTAGGGTACTAGCAATAAGCAAAACAAACATGCCTATTTTCATGGAATTTACGTTTTAGTGGTGAGATGGTGATGAAGACAGCAAGTGTCAAGCTGAAAAGGAGCTAGGAAGATTCTGGGTGGTTGTGACATTTGTAATAGGATGGTTGTGGATGTCACACTAAAATGAGACTTGAACAAAAACCAAAGGAGATAAGAAATCAAATCTGGTGGCTCTCTGGAGAAAAAGCATTCCATTTCATAAGAGACAGGGTCATGCTTGCGATGTTTGAGAAATCCCAAGGCCAGCATGGCTCAAAAGAAATGAAAAAGGAGTGTTATAACAGATGAGATCCAAAAATCAATAGCTCCAAGCTGGGATCCTTCCCCTAAATCTTATAACAGCTCCTCATCACTCCTTATAATATGTGGCGTGTTGAGGTAATATGAAGATAACTAGTTTGAGGGGGGCTTGTGAATGATGTGGAAATGTTTTGAGTGTGTAACCATTTGTGATAGTGACCTATGAGCTGTGCTTGACATGCTGCTTAACCCACTTTCATGGTGCAACATGAAATCAAAAGTTATGCCTGCAGCCTCCCTTACCTCCCAAGAGCGAACCCCAGGTCTCTAAGGGTGAAAGCCAGTTATTTATAAAATTATGATTCGATGTTCATGATGAAATTGTCTTTAAACATTTCTGCAGTCAGCTTTGTTCTAATTTGTCAGATGTCTCCTGGATTTCTGATGTAAATTTCATTTTTGATGTTATATTTTGTTTTTGCTCAATAAGTAAAGGAGCAATTAAACATCTTTAAGTTTTTTGGGGGAGATATCCCATGACTTTTCACACATTCACTACTCTCAAATATACATATAGAAATTTGGATGCATAGAGAATTGAAATATATGATTTTGTGTATTGGTTAGTATTTCTATTCTTTTTAAAATTCTCTACATATTGAGCCATGCCATTTTAGATTATAAATTTCTTCTAATCAGAGTGAAACTATGCTTGTCTAAATCTCTCTGTAACAACATTAGTTAGTGATCATAGTTATCAAAAAGTTATCTCTACGTATACCAAAAACCATGTCATTCCATCAGCTCAGTAGACCAAAGAGTCTTCTACAAATAGCTTTGAGCCTCAAGGCCATTCTCACTATTGGTTAATGCAAATAAGCATAGCAAATGTTTCTGCTCTGCCTCAGTAACCACAATCTCATTTGAAACAAAGTTATGTATTATGGCATTGCTAGGCAGACCCCTTTAAGCAAGGCAGGATCTGCATGCAGTTATAGAATGTTCAAATTGGTTTCACTTTAAACAGAGGCAGGTTTGGGTTTGTTGATCAAATTAATTAGAGTAGTTTTCTCCAGGTCACTTTCAAAATGGGAAATTGCTTTTCTAAAGCATTGGAGAATAACAGGGACTCCAGACAAAGGGGCCAAAGAGTTTCTATATGCACATCTGGAAATCAACCTAGGGTCTATTTATGTGAAGAATGTCTACTTGTAGTTCTCTTTCTGTCCTCTCTCTTTCTCTCTCTAACTTTAAATCATTTTATCAAAGTATAATTTACATACAATAAACTACACATATTGTAAGAGCACAGTTGAATGACTTTTGACAAATGAATACACCCATATTTTCGGCACTTTATTTAAAATATCCCTATTTTGGCTGCCTAATCTGTACTTTTGATTTATTTCCATTATTCACTGATTACCTTATTACTTTCTGGCATAAGATGTTCCAGCTTCATCTTGTACGTTCTCCGCTTGGGCCCAGGAATTAGTCATTTCTTCAATGACCAATGAGCTGTTGATCTTTGGATCTCATCTTCTTATGCTCTCTTACTTCACTTCCCCATTCTAAATCCTTTTGGAAGAAGATGGAAACCAACGTCTGGGTACCCAGTGTACTCATTGCTACTGAACTGCCATGCTTCTAGGTGCTCTCATAGCGCAGAGCTGGGAAATAAATGTATAAATATCTGTACATACATAGGTATACACATATACAATTCTACAGGTGTTTCTATTTCATTTTGTTCATACATTATAAAACCATAATTTCATATTGATATCTCCAACTTTAATCCAATACATTATGGTCCATTCTAGCTTTCCTATATTTCTATGTTTTAAAATCATCTCTAATAGTGAGAAGCTTACTTGGCTCCCATTATTTTTAATACACTTGCTCAATTATTTGTTTGATGAAACCAGTTTCACAATCACATTGGCCATTTCCTCTGCCTGAAACCTGGCCTCACCCTCACCCCTCCCCCATTTCCTTGGAAACCAGACCCACTGGTCTCTGCCTATTCATGGTTCCCCAAGATCTCACTGACCATATTTCTGTGTAGTTCCCCAACAATGGCACATGCCTCTGTGTGGATTCTCAATCTCTCCTAAATACCCACATTCTCAGCCACTGTGTTGACTCATCTGCATTTGGAGGAAAAAAAAGAGAGAAAAAAAAAGATAGAAAAGGAAGAGGGGAAAACAAAGATGAGAAGAGCATGTGGAAAGGGAAGATGGAAAGGGAATTTAGAGGATCATGAAATATGAGAAGGGAAGCAAAAGGAAGAGAAGGAAAGATGAGAAGTGTATCCTTTTATTTCAACCTATGTTTTTATATTAAAAGTGTGTCTCCTGTGATTAGTATATAGTCAGGCTTTAACTTTATTATCGTTATTTTTTTTAGTCTGGCAATCTCTCTTTTATTTGGAGTGTTTAGTCCATTTTCATTAATGTAATTATCGATTGGGTTAGATTTAAGGCTACCATGATGCTTTTTGTTGTTTATCCCCTCTGTTCTTTGATCTTCATCTTCAGTCTTTTTTTTTGGGTTAACTGGGTATTCTTGATATTTAATTAAAGTTTTTTTCTACTAGCTTTTTTATATATGCTTATTTATTACTCTTCAGTGGTTTCTCCAGGTAGTATATGCATTCTTTACGCAAAATGGTTTATCCTGAAATCATATTTTACCTTATAAGTGTGATTTCATTTATACCTTCTCTTTCCCTTTGTTCAATTGATGTTACATATTTCACATAAGTTGTGAACGCCACAATATAATATTACTGTTTTTGCTTTTAACTGACAATTGATTTTGTTTTAATTTGAGAAACAAAAAATATTTTTTATTGACTCACATATTTAGCATTTCTGATACTATTTCTTCCTTTCTATAGATTCAATTTTCCATTTAGTATAATCTTCCTTAATTGTGAAGAACATCTCTTAGCATTTGTGTGTGTGTGTGTGTGTGTGTGTGTGTGTGTGTGTTGCATATATTCTGGTAACAAATTCTCCTAGTTATCATGTATCTAAAATTGTCATATGTCTTCATTTTTGAGTATTTTTCTTGTATTTAGAATTCTGATTTGATAATTTCCCTTTTTGGTGCTTTAAAGATGTTGTTTCATTGATTTCTGGTTTCTCTTGTTTCTGATGAGAAATCATCTCTCATTTTTATCATTTATCCTCTCAGTATTAATGTGTCTTTTCTTTGGCTATTTTTACTTTTGTTTTAAGGCATTTGATATTTTTAGGTGTGTGGGTTTTTTTTTTTGTTTTCTTTTGTTTTTTAAATTCTATGTGGCATTGACTAGTCTTTCTGAATCTATGACTTGATATTAATGATCAATTTGGGAAAATTTTCAGCCATTGCTTTGCCTAATATTTTTGCTGTCTCATTTTTCTCTACTTTCCGTGATGCCAATAATGTATATTTGACTACTAAATGTTGTTACACACCAATCATTATTTTAAATATTTTTCTTTCTATGGTTTAGTTGGAGTAATTTCCCCCTTCCCCTATTTTACTGAAAAATTAAGTTTAAGGTGTCTAGCATGATGGTTTAATTTATATATATTGTGAAATGATTACCACATAGGTTCAACTAGTTTCTCATATAGATACAATATAAAGAAAAAAAAATAGAATTAAAATAAAAGAAATTCTTCTTGTGATGAGATGAGAATTCTTAAGATTTATCCTTTTAACAGTTTTTGGTATATCATACAGCAGTATTAGATATTGTCAACATGTTGTGCATTACATCCTTAGTACTTAGTTATTTTATAACTGAAAATTTATACCTTTTAGCCACCATCTTTCAATCTTCCTTCACCTCACTCTTTGCCTCTGGTAACCAGAAATCTGATCTCTTTTTCTATGAGGTTTTTTTTGTTTTTTTGTTTTTTTGTTTTTTTTTAAGATTCCACATAAATGAGATCATACAGTGTTTGTCTTTCTCTCTCTGACTAATTTCACTGAGCATAGTGCCTTCAAGGCCCATCCATGTTGTCACATATAGTAGGATTTTTTTTCAATGGCTGAATAATATTCCTGAATAATTTCTAATGCTCCGTCTTCAAGTTTATTGATCCTTCTGTTGTGTCCAGTATGATCTTCAATACATCTAGTGAATATTTCTTAGTTAATTAGTTTATTATTTATTTATGTGTTTATTAGTTTCAAGCTTTCTACTTGGGTTCTCTTTATAGTTTGTAAATCTCTACTGAAACTTCACCTTTCTTTGTTCACTATCTTTATATTATTCTGTAGATTCCTATACAAATTTATCAGTAATTTTTATGTTCTTTTTTATTTTATAATACTAGAATCTAGTCTGTCTATTTTTATTCACACATTTTCTTTTAAATTATGGCTGAGATCACATTTTTATGCTTCTTCACATATCTTGTTATTTTTTTGTTGAAACCTGGATGTTACATACAAAGAAAATAAAGGCTAAAGTGGATTGTGATATTGCAAGGCTGAAAGATTTTTTGATTTTAAAAATACTAGATAGAGTAGAAAAAGATGAGACCATCAGCAACCTAAATGAAAGTAGAATGTTCATATATTGAGGTTTATATGGCCCCAGGAAAAATGATTCCTGAAATTTCAATTGAAAGATAGAATTTATTTCTACACCATCACTTAAATTAGTGTCTGATAAAGAAGGATCTTTTTTTTAGGGAAGAAAAAGTTGACATGAAAAGGCTTAGTGAGCAGTTTACTAGATCTACTAGAACTATTAGGGATTACAAGAAAAGGAGAGAAAAGGCACTAGAATGATTTTCTTGGCAATTCCAGGGTGTGAAACCCAGGAGAACGGGATGAAAAATGATTAAATGGGAGTTATTTTAATCATGTGCATTATAACTAGAGATCGTGTAATAAAATTGGAGAACAAGGGAGTTGATTCTGATTTTTATAGAGTATTGAGAATGTTATCCCAAGTCATGTCTATTTCCATGGAGCAATTGTTGAAGCATAAGAAAGAAATATAAGCTATTAAGTATTTTGGGGAACCACACACACACACACACACGCACACACACGCACAAGAAATGAGTAATGTCGTGTAGCTATATTTTTCCATAGTTATTCAACATGCATGTAAGACATCGGGTGAATCCTTTGAGTTTTATTTCTCAAACAAATTGTCTATGTTTCCACATGTATAAGAAAGAAAATAAGGTATGTTATTGTTATTGTACTCCTGATGAGAGATGGGCTAGAGATTTTCAGTTTGAAAAGTATTTCTGTGAATTTATTGTATTCCCTGGCAATGTGATCTAGATGAAGAAGGCCTATAGACCCTGGAGGAAAGGGACTGTATGGTCTTCTTACCACACAGAGCATCTTTGTAGTGAAGTGTTTCTTCTTCTTGACTATATAAATCTTAGAGAAAATAATCAGAACAGCCTAGAGGTAACTCTTTTCTATTTTTTTTATTCCTTGCTTTTGTTTTTGTTTGTTTGTTTTAGATTTTATACATTTTAAACATACATATATTATATTTTTTAAATTTTATTTTATTATTAGTTTCAAGTATATGGAACGTTGTTGGTTAGATATTAGTTCTATCTGATGTAGGAAAAAATTTAATCATGATTCCCTATAAAGGAGGTCAGGAAAGGAATTAGCTGTTGCAGTAGTAAATAGCATTACTTCTAGAGAGCCAGAGTAAAGTGTCTGAAGTGGTCACAAAGCCAATGTACCAAATTAAATATGTTGAAGGCAGGAAATAAATGAAGTTAAACAGCTTGGGAATAGGAGAATCAGGCCATGAGCACCTAGGAAATATTGGGCAAAGAAGTTTCATCATCTATTTACACTTGCACTGGCCTTAAACTTTAAAAGATTTAATTATAATTTCTGGAGAGGTTGCTTATTCTTGGGCTAAAAAGTGTGTCCATCATTATTTTCTAGGGAGGTGACAAAATTAAGGGATCAATACCTCATATTTCACAGTAAAGTTATCGCCAGCTTTTGGGGCAATTGAGACAGAGCTAGGGAGAATAGTAGGAAGTGATCCCTATTTGATGCCATATATTAACTTTTCCATTATTCTTCCTGAAGTGAATATACAAAAATTACAAATAAACTTAAGCAGACTTTTACTCATGCTCTCTAGTGATATATGTAATTTATAAAGAGATAGAAAAGATAGAAAACCACGTATCGTGAGTACTTATGTAGTTTTTTTTTTATCCCATTTGCACTATATAAAAGCACAAGGCCTCATTGCTCTGACTTATAGGATGCCCCCATACCCATTTCATAAGGTAGAGAAATGGGCTCCTTATAAACACCTTTACTAAAACCATCTTCTGCTAATCTCTGATCTCTAGACCATGGTTTATGTAACACAGTTTCTTTTTATTAATTTGACAACAAGTAGCACCATGATCAATTCTTTATTTCCAACGCTTGGATTTCTACCTCTGATATGACGGATGAATCCAGAAAGGAATTTCTATCCTTCTATATACATCAATTTCTCCCTCTGGCCTACAGTCTTCTTTGGTACCAATTCATCCTTCAATGCACTTTTCTTGGGCTTGGCCTTTTCAAGTTCTTGTCAATTGAGTTATATTTGCTTACGTTTTAGGATACTTCTAGAGTAGCTATGCATATTAAATGACCTGGCATAAAAGATATGCTCTTTGTGTTATTTTTCACTGCCAGTAAAGACAAACTTGAGATAATCCTTTTATACTTCATTGCTTAGAAACCAAGGCATATATTTACAGAAAATTTACCCAAGATTTAGAGAGTGATTTTTGGTTTTGGTTCTTTGCAAAATAAATTAATGAACTACTTTTAATGAGAATGTATTCAACCTGTTATTCGAATATCTTTTGCATTGTGCTCAGATCTCTTAGATCATAGCCAGAGTTGAGGCTAGAAATATAACTAGTGTCAAAATGAGAAGTGAGACCAAAAGAATATTGCAGTTTTTGTCATAATGTAACAGAAAGGACACAAAGAAATAACTAGTATAATAACCTGTTGAGAGGATGTACCATTTTATAATTATACCAGAAGGGCAATCATATACATTTTCTTTAGATTCTTTATATCGGAAATATTACCACTTCAGCTAGAAATCTCTCAAGGGTCTATGAGTCCTTATATTGCCTAAATAAAATCTCTCTTACAGAATTTTAACATGATATATTTAAGAGATTAAATTGGTACTACAAAGCCACACTACCTAGGTTCAAATCCTGGCTTTTCACTGATTAGCTGAGTGATCCAGCTTTGTGACTTCTCTGTTTCATTTTCCTCATCTATAAAATGAGATTTTAAAGGGATGTTATAAAAGTAAATTAATAAACACATGTAAATTACTTATAACAGCCCCTAGCATGTACTGGGAATTTTATCAGTGGTATTTTCATTTTACATTTTTTTTCCAGGTGAAAGAACATTTCATTCCCAATTTCTCATTTGATATCACCTTAAAGTAAACACTGCCTTCTATTAAACAGTCAAACCTTGATGGGTCTAGAGCAATGGCTTTGTAATTCTTAAAGACTGTGTGCCTTTCTTGGGTAGCAATTCTGTTAAATTGAGCATATGCCACCTTTTGACAGACAAGAGCTGATGGAACCTTCTCTGGAGCACAACACAAAGGTTTTTGTTAGCAGTTAAATAAGAAGCTCTTGAATCAAATAGAATAGGAAAAAGGGGAGGAATTTATACTTTGAAAATAAAAAAGAAAGGTAATATATTTGTGGAAGGGCAAAGAAAAAGGCCACACATGCACAAAACATTAGGTTAATAGTCTGTAAGCACATTATTTTTCCTTTTGAGAATAGCTGCCCAAACACATCGCAAATTTTCAGCATGGCCTGGTTTTGCAGAGTAAGTTCATATACAGAGAAAAATTGTACTTTGGCATTTGCTTTATTTGCCCAAAGTCTTATTTTTCAAGATAAAAATAGAGGATATTTGTGTGCCATTCCTGTGTTACAAATCCGGCCAATGGGTCATAATTTCCTTTCTTCCATTTGCTCCGTGATTCCCTTGTGTCACAGGAAGGCAGTGTTTGAAATGTATCACCTTGATGATGCACTCCATCACCTGCAGCAAAACTTCTCACTCACAAGCTAGATACTTAATTCATATGTTCCTTCCATCGGTTTAAACTTTCAAAAAAATCAAATATTGTTTTGCATGACACAGGTGATACTCATGAACTTATTACCTCTCTCAAAGGCCATTTCTCTTGGCAGCTCCTTCACACTGAATAAAGATGAGGCTCCTTCACTCTAACAATTGAGACAAACATCAGTGCAGCTGTGTCCTATTGAGGCTGAAAGAAGTGAAAATGAGATTAATTTTTCAGTGAGTTAGATCAATCCATAGAGAATGTAGAGACAATTAAAGCCAGAGAGCTTTGTTTTGGAAGCTTTCACACTTCTAGATTATTAACAAAGTTGCTTTAATCCTTAACTGTAATTTTGACTAAGTATTAAGTTTAGACATTTTTGCTTTTTATTAGAATCGGTGGTCTATGTTGTCCGGGCCCGGGAATTCAATTGATTTCACTTAGTGTCAATTACATTTGGTCTAAGGCCATGCATTTCATCTGGATGTACATCAGAATCTCCTGGGGAATAGGAAGGATGTAAACAAACTTAGAAAACATTGTCAATATATTTATTATTCTTGCATATTCATGTTTCACTGAATGCATATTAATGCAGTGTCATTAATTTTTGTTGACAGCCAGATTTTTAACAGACATCAGAAATTAAAAAAAATAGATTTCTTGACTTTAAGAAGCTTATAGTTTAGTGACAAGGAAATTAATAACAAGACTAATCAAAGCAGTTTGATTATATTGATGCATCAAGTAGGGGAAGACAAATAAAAAGATGAGACCAGAGAGGTAGGTGGGATCCAAGTCCTGCTGCACCTTAAAACTAAGGCAAGGAGGACAGATATATCTGATATTTGATGGAAGCTACTGGAATATTCTAGACTTTCACATTAGCTAGCTCCTTATGGTTTCTGAGGACACCGTGGAGAATATAAATGCCTATTCTATGTAAAGCAAACTGGGTGATACAAATAAATATATATTAGATACGATAGACCCTCTCGGGAAAAGAAATACTTGTTATGTATAGCAGCCATATAAATTTAGTTCATTACCAAAATATAGGGCCATATAAGCCATACGAATGGCCCAAATAGTAATCCATAGGAATTGAGGTAAAGGAGAAATCACTTCTGGCTGAAGTATTCAGAGATAATGGGGCGCAGTGGTCCATGCTTGGCATTGAAGGAAGGGGATGTTTTGATAGGCAGAATTTTAGAAAGAAGGAAAGAATGACATGAGTAAACAGCAGAAAATAGAAAAGCCTTGTTGCTATAGTTGGCAAAAAAAAGGCCATAACAGGTGGACTCTTCAGAGAAGAAACAGAGAAGACTACAAGGTTATGTGGGAGTCCAGTGATACATAGCAGGGTTTGTTAAACGTCAAACCCAAGTTTGAGGGATTTATAGAAAATGTGATCTAGGGTAAGTTTCTAAGCAGGGGAGAAGTATTTTCAATCCAGGGTACTATGAGGGTTGAGCTGGCAACAGAATTCCTGATAACATTTTATAAGTGAAAATAAGTACAAACAATAAGAAGCTGAACCAGTACAGCAGCAAGTAGAAATAGAAGAAATATGTAGAAGTGAGGCTGCATGCCCACCTCTGGACTATTGATCAAAAAGCATTTTTATCAAAGCCTCTGTGAAATTCTTAATGGCATACAAAATTGAAAGCAATGCCTTGGCCATACACTTACTCATGAAGACTAAGTTTTTCACTGGCAGGTGGAGTTACCTATTTCAATGTGGAGCATGAAGAAATTCAGTTATTAAAACCAATGCTCCTTAATATGCTTATTGTTAAAATCTCCTAGAAAACTTCTTAAATGTGTTTCTGGACCTTACTAAGTTTAAAGAGTCATAAATTACAGAGAACGGTCCAGATAGGGTATTTAACAAGTCCCTAGTGATTCCTGTCATCAAGTGAGTTTGGGAGAATCCAGCCCTAGGGTAAAAGTTACTTCAAAGAAGCAAAGTAGTTGATGGAATGTAAAGGTCCGTGTTGAGATCATTTGTATGACAGTTTTCAAAGTATAATGATTCTGTTAGCTTTCTCAGGACCCGAGAAATTGAAGTCATAATTTAAATCTCACTACTATCATTCTATTTAGATCCACCATCATCTCCTTCCAGGGTTAGAATAACCCTGATATCTCAGCATCTTCCCTGGTATTTCTGTTTCCATTCTTTCTAGGATATAGTCTGTTTCCCACACAGGAGATGGAAAATCTTTTGAAATAAATATGAGATCTTGCCACCCCCCACCCCCATGTTCCACACCCTCCAATGGTTTCTAATTATGTGCTTGAAAAAATCCAAACTTCTTACCATAGCCTCCAAAGCCCCCACTTGGGCTGCTTATCTGTCTCATTTTAGCCCCTACCACTCTCCTTTTGCTCACTCTTGTGTTCCTGTTCCTTGAACATCCCAAGCTTGTCACTCTCTCTGAGGTTGGCCTTCATTATTCTTGCTTCACGGGACCATATTTCTCCAGATGTTCATTGGATTTGCTCCGTTGTGTCATTTAGAAAGGTGCTCCTGAACCCCTCTCTAGAAGAGCTACTACTTATCACAGTCACCTGTTCATACTCTGTGTAACCTTATCCTGATTCATTTTACCTCAAAAGTCCTATCACAATCTGCTCTCATATCATGTATTCATATTCATATACGTGTTTTTTTTTCTGTCTCCTTTACTAGAATGTATGTGCCTTAAGATGATGGATTTTGTTCTGTTCATTGTATTCCCCAATGCCGAGAATAGAGTCTAACACTTAATAGATACTCACTAAATGTTTTTTGGATGGATGGCCGAATTAACGATGTGCTCGAAATGTGATAGCAACTATTTAGTGTATGTATTTTGAATCAGTAACTTTTTCTGTTATTGTTTCTATAATCTAGTTTTCAGCTGTCTGGACCTTTTGTAATGTTTTCTCACAATTTTGTACTTCAACACCCAGTGGTCTGGTTTCCTTGCGAGATAACACTGCTTAGTCATATAATATTTTATTATGTGCATTGGAAAAACTTTCTCTTAAGCTTAGTTAGGCTAGGAAGAAATTTTCCATCTGTGTTGATCTCTTTATATTTCTTGCTTCTCATACTTCACTTTCTTCTGGGTGTTCAAGTGTCCTACTCATTCGTCTGAGAGGAGAGCCTTCCGTAGCTCTGCTCAGGGCCTTTATCTAAGATTATACATCATCCTTGATTTCTCTGACCTTCTTCCTTCTCCTTCTCTATTAGAAACAATCACCTTCTGGATTGATAGTCATGGATAAGTTCTTAGAAATGGTATCGCATCCAGTAGCTGTGGAGAGAGGTCCAGATTTGGAATAGTACTAGCATTTAGGAGCTGAGATTCTATTAGTCTAGGAAAGTCTGGGTAGCTAAAAACTTCTATAAAATTCACTGTGTAGTTCAACCAAATTTACATTCCCTAATTTGATTTAAAGACATGAGATTTAGACCAACATGACACCAAACCACTGATTTAGTCTTCGTTTTGTCTGTGTCATTGAACATTAAGTCAGTCACAATTATCTGATCTCTCTTTCATGGTCCATTTTTTTGTTTGTTTGTTTTTCGAGACTTCCAAATTTCTAAATTGACTACACAGGAAAAGACACCCAATGGCCAGTCCCAGGTGAGGTTTACAAGACAGACTTAGAACCTCTTATAATCACTGTTATCTCTGGTCCATTTTACCTATGGAAACTCAGGAACATATAAGTGATTACTGTTGTATCTGTTTTAAAATAATCTGCCAGCTCTCTGTTTCCTTTCTCAGACTTGATTTCTGTGTTCTTTTTAAAGGTAAATTCTCCTGAAATCAAAGGCTGTGAACTCAAGATAAGATGTTAAGAATTATTAACTGTTGCATGTCAATAATATAATTGTTTGTAAATAGAACACTCATAAATACACACATAGATATATCAGCTGCATTTATACTCCATATGACAAACACACAGAAATACTTACACTCTCCCCTTTATTTTTTCATAGCAGAGCAGCTCAGCATCTCCTCAGAATCTAAGTCAGTACTTCATTAAAAGAAATTATTTTTCTTCTAGAGACATCATTACATTGAAAGACAGAATGTTGATAGGAACCTAAGGGTGGGCTTCTGCAGTTCCATGCCCAGTAACCCTGCCTGACTCCTGCTGCCCTGCCTTCCAGGGCATGTTGAGGGAGTTTCCTCACTCATAGCTCCAGCCCTTATGGCTTCCAGCTCATTTTCTAGGCAGACAAGAACTGTTGCCTGTCTGGTAGGCTTTCTCTTGTCAAAGAGCTGCCTTGAGGCAGATCTGTCTAGTTATCTGCCTGCCTTTTGAAGCTACACTTCACACAGCTGCTTTTGCCTGCATCTCGACTCTTACTTGTCTGGAAAAAGACTCCAGCTGATAAGTCTTGACTAGGGAGCCTGAAGAGTTATTTACCTGGGATGTGGATCTCTCCACAGGCACCCAGAGAGTCGATTTGCACACCATACTTTTCATCACTTAAGGTGATTTTTCTGGTTCAGATGTCTGGAGCTAAACAGAAAAATATTTTTGTAGTTGAAGAAACATCCATTTTAAGATATGAGTAGGATACGGCACTTATGGCAGGTAATTGGCATGAACATTGCTAGTCCATGGTAATAATGGCATGATAAAGGAAGGCAACAACTCCACTTTAAAGTGGCTGTGAAATCAAATAATGAAGGAACATTTTGGGGTGGGTGGAGATGGACAACATTTGTGCAGCTTTTAAAAAATGAGTAAATCCAAATTAATTTTGGAGATATCGGAGTTTTCTAAGTCATTTGTAATCAGTCTAACTCTGCTCAGACTGATATGTGCAGAATGCTTGAGCAGGATATGCCCAAGCAGTGCTTAGATGTTGCATTAAGTGGGATAAAATAAGTAGGTTGAGTAGAAAGAATGCTTTAAAAACACTGAAGTGCTGTCCTAAATGAGTCGTCCAGCTGTGGACTGCTTAGAAACAGCAGGATCATCCAGACAAGACTGGCTTTCAGCCCAGAGACCAAGAGAATTACGTTCAACCTCATGTGCACCCAGGAATAAATGTTGCTGGCTATAACACTGGTTCATCCACATAGCCAGTCTGTCTTAATGGGGCTGGGAGGCCATTGGGCCTGGCCTGCCTCACAGTCAACAGGGCTCAAATTTAGACCTTTGGCTTTACCCCCAAATGAAGTTATACATACTATCTCAGAGATTCATGATGGAATTGAAAAAGTATGTTGTAAAATATGAAGCATATGTCCCATTGCCATGGAACAGTGCTTCTAGGGCATGATGGATTAATATTTTCAATCAATTTGACGAAACATGTTGTGAATCTGATGGTGGTACATTTATTAATTTATTTAATGCCTGTAATTTCTGTGAATATCCAAGCTCTTAAATGTGTATTTAAGTCAGAGCAATACTTTAAAAGACCAAAGATATTCATTCACTTAAGTCCCTTCAGTGGCCTCCCACTGCTCTTTGAACCTGCAATGTCTACAAACTGCTCTCTCAAGCTCATTTCAGGTCAGGCTTTCTTCTCTTTCTTTGTTTTCCAGCCACACTGATTGTCTTTCAGTTTACTTTATTGCCACACTTTGCCTTGGGCTTTGCATATGCTAGTCCCTCCCTGGAACCTTCTTCCCATCTCTTTCACTGGATAGCGGCTCTTGTTTTTTTGGTCTCAGTTGACAACTATTAAAATCTTCTGAATACTCTCAACTCCTAGACATGGTCACATCCTTTGTTATCAGCCATGTGGCACTCTCTGTCATAACTATCATCACATGTGATTGAAATTACTTATTCAATGGTGTATCTCCCCTTTAAGACTGTAAGATCTATGAGGACGAGGCAGGAATTGTTCTGTCTTGTTCAAAACTGTGCTATCACTCTGTCCATTGTTCAAAAATTATTTGTTGCATGAAGAACCCTGTGATCAAAGTTCTTTTTTCTTTCTAGAAAAGGCAATGACATGGCATTTGCTTGTTTAAACATACTTAGTGGTGACCTTTGGATATGGAAGGAATTGAATTCTCTGCATTTTTATACATGTGGACATGTAAAAGTTGGCTAAAAGATAGGTAAATTAGTAAATTGTGCCTGTGTGGATAGTCCAATTCTCAACTTAATACTGTAAATACTTAATAATTATGAAAGGGAGCTGTGGCACATAAAGAGTATTAATACTGCAAAGAAATACCCCCATTCAGTTCTGAAGATGAGAATTTGTAAAAAGCATACATTTTCATTTAGTATCTCTATCATAGCTTTAGGACATGTTAAAAGAATTGTTTGAGAACACTATTTAAGCCAGAGGTCACTGACTCCAAGGCTCGCAGTGGCCAGGCATTAATGTAAAAGGACAGGGCTAAGTGGGGACTGGGGTAAGCCGGGTTCCCACCAGAGGTAATGTGGAAATGTGAGCTCAGAATTGATTTTTCAAGAGAAGTAGAAAATGCCCAGGTTTGAAGTGAAGTCTTATCTATGTTTAAAGATGTTGGCAAATAATTTCAATTTTTCAAAATATCTAGCTTACTAGGCAAAACATTTCTTCTGGGACATAACATAGCTTGCGAGTTATGAATTTAAAACTTAATCATTAGGTTGAGATCAGAATTATTGAGACAATCAATTTGCTGATGCACGAATAATGCTGCAAGGACGTTTAACCAAATGAACAACTAATGCATAAGTAATAAATTAAAGAATTTTATAATGAGAAGGGACATTAGAATAATATTGTAAACACCTTCCTTCAGATTACAGATGAAAAATCTCAAATCCACAAAAATTAAATTACTGGGGCTTGAACTCAGGTGCACAGAATTAAGTAACATGGGCTTGAATCAAGATGTTCTGATGGTTGGCTT
>NW_024345601.1:19323995-19370568 GCF_902729225.1 Pteropus medius
TGAAATATGGTGGACCATGCCAATGCTTCTCAAATTTTACTGTGCATATGAAACAATTGGGGATCTCATAAAAATGCAAGTTCTCATTCAGGTCTGGAATGGAGGCTAAGTTCTTGCATTTCTAAAAGCTCTCAGGTGATGCCAATTGCAGGATCAAACTCTAGTAAGCTCCTATCCTCCACCAATTGCTCTGTATGCCTAGACCGACCTAAACTTACCAGAATCGAGTGTATACTTTGTTCTTTTCTTTGACAGTTAACACTTTTCTAACATTGCTTCTCCTGCATTCTGAATTTTTGGCAAGTGAAATATACTAAATTAAATACTAATCCATTTAACAGGGGAAGTAGATGGTGAGGAAAAGAACAAACCTTCAAAGATACAAAGCAAAAATTATGATACAAAATGCATGAATTTTCTCACATCTTGTTTTGTAGATAGATATTGGTTCTGGTTAGTTACTTGGGAACTCTTGAGTTATTTTGTATCCAATAGTAATGGAAATCGACAATCCAGAAAATAAAGGAGAAAATGTATTTCAGAATAGAATAACAAAAATTCCACAAGATGGCAGTAAGTTCCTATGCTTTATATTTTTTCTTAACTAAACTTTTACCTAATATACATTTTATCAATGGAAATTCTTCTGACAATTACACTATATATATGTGTATATGTGTGTGTGTATGTATAAACACACACACACACACACGCACACACATATTTGTTGCTGTTGTTAATGACAGAACTAAACAGAAGGGATGTTATATATATTTTTTCAGCCCAGGACTGATGACTTTCTTCTTTGTATTAATATGACATACTAATATTATCCTTTTAACTTATATTTACTCTTTCAGGTTTCCATTTAAGACTTTAAACACATTTTCCAGCTCCTAAGTTTCATCATTTATTCATTTTCATTTAAGAAATTTCTTTAAGATTCAATAAACTATATAAGACAGAAGAAAACCATTAAAGTGAATTTTCAATGTGTTATTAACTTAAGGCTAATGGTAATTACATTTTAATGCACATTGTGCTATAAGACTATAACTATTAAAGAAATCATATTTCTAAGACATGTTTATAAGCTCTTTATTCTCTCTAAATCTCAGGAGTTGAAAGAGACATGGATTAGGAAAAAGAAAATATAATAACGTGTTTTTTTAAACTTTTTTTGTTGTGTGAATAAGAAAAATGGGTCATTTACCGACTCACAGATACTTATATAAGTGTGCATAGATATCATCCTTAATATTGTAGCATGCTGGCAAAATTGAGTGTTATTCTATTTTCATCACCAGATTTGTGTGTGACCTAGGATGACTCATTTAATGAATTGGGACTCAGTAAAAAATAGGATATATAGATTAGTTGATTTGATTTCCAACTCTTTAACATTCCATGCTTCTCAGGAGAAAATATAATTAAGTAAGATGAGCATGAACTTTGAAGAAAGTCCATGATGACTAGAGGTTACAGGGTATTTAGAATATTCTGCATCTTATCCTTTTTTTTTCTTTTTTTTTTTAATGTATTCTAGGTTGCTCATAGAATTCCTGAGCTGTATTTGTTTTAAAATGACTTAAAAAGAGGCTAGCCAGGTAGAATACTGGATCAACACTAAGCGGGTGTGGGGCTATTGTCTGTATTCTAGAAATAATTTTGTTACGAAACTCTTTTCTTCCCCCATAATTTTCATTTCATTAGGTACTTAAAATAATAAAGAAAAGAGTTGACAACTTGAAAAATGATTTGCACTTAGCAGATAGTGCAGGGATATTAGAGAAAACTTGAAACATAAAAATAGCTGAGTAGGTTGTGAGAATGTGCTGTGAATTGATGACTTTGCCCCCTCCCTTGGCATTACTGGCTTCCTCCTGGCTGCATTATTCTCCTGCTTGTCTCCTCCCACTTTTTTTTTCTTCTCTACTCTCATTCTGTTCTCCTTTCTTCCTCACCTTCTAGGTCTCCAAGCCCATGTTTCCCAGGCCCAATCCATTCCAAACAACTCCTCAGACCTTTGGCCACATGCATCTCTGGTCACACAGAGCATGTGGTTGCAATATTACTCCTTCTGGCCAGGGTGGTGCTTTACTCCACTTGTTATCTTAATTTGGCTGAGAATGGAAATATCTTATTCTTTTGTTCCTAATCAAGCAGAGATTCCTCTCTTCCAAATCAGTTTTTGTTAGATATTGGCTAAAAGCACCATCACTTAAGATGAAGCCACTTAAAGTCATTACATTTGCAAACATTTGCTACTTTGTAAGTAGCATAAATGCTGAATGGCTTGGGCTTTCATTGAATGACTGCTGACCTGGTTCCGATGCTAAATTTTCCTTCCTGTACCTTGCATAAATACACTCACATTTATGGTTCAAGGTTGTTCAAACATATTAAAGATATCCTGCGGGAAAAACAAACTAAATTTTCTCTCAGGATCTCAATTATTAAACCATCAGGCACGTCCACGTGTGCCCAATAATCAATAATGTCATCTAAACCTAGATTTATAATCTCAACGCTCATTTAGAATTGGCTTAAAATCTATGTCTAAAACAAAAAGTAGCAAGGCCGAATTAATGTAGATAATAAATGATTTGGCCTTTACCTCCTAATTTAATTCTCAACGAATTTTGTACATACCTTGTCTCTCTTCACCATGACATTACCTTAGAGTTCTGGTTCAATGGTAAAAATCATATTTAGATTTAATGAATTGAGCTGATCCTTGGAAAAAGGTAAACTGAGAAAAGACTGTCTTCAGATTCCTGTACTCTGCATTCACAGTTTCTACATCTAATCTTGGTATCTAGCATTCTGTTTTCCCAGTGCTGCCATGGTGGCCTGGATTCTCTAGGACCTTACCAATAATTCAAACATGATGATGGATTCTAAATTATTTTTTCTCATCTAATAGTGATTTTTCTCTCCTCTGAACTCTTGTTGAGTTCAAGTGATGGAGCCTGGGAGCTGAGCTCAGAGCATGAGATAAGGTGGAGGCATGCTGACCATGATAAAATAGACTCGTCTGTCTTCACTGCACATTGGAGGTGAATCTTGTCAATTCAATTACTTTTAGAATAATCTTGTAGAAATGGTATTGGAAATATTTTTAGGAAGTACGATTTAGTAACCAAAATGATCAGGATAGTTGGACCTCAAACTTTTGTTCTAGTTAGACTGGTAATTTTAAGGATCATATCAGATGAACTCTTCAGCAATCATATCAGTTACCTACCTCTCAGACAAGATCACTTATGGCTAATTGCATAAGAGATATCCACAAAGATGTATTTACTGCCTTTCAGAAACTGACAAAGTCTGGGAGACACTGACTTTACCAACTGTAAAAACAAGTTGCAGCCCGGAACGTGACGGTGTTCAAAATAGATGACAAGGGGAAATGCAAGATTAAACGGAATTTGGAAAGAATAGCTATATTGTATTTATATGCAGATAGAACTATAAGATATAGTCATAAGAAAACAGTAATGAGCAGAAGTAATTAATTTGATTGCTATTGATTTTTTATTACAAAATGATACTATGTTATGAAATTTTTCACTTTTTCATTTGTTCAAGAATAACTTATTTCATTGAACATGTGTATATTGAGAGCTTAGTTCTTATGAGGCACTATACCTTGATTAGACTAAAGGTAAATCAAAACATCTGAAACACTTAACTGACAAAAAAATGAAAAATTTTAAATTATATATATATATATTTTAACTAAGTATAAAAGAGCTTATGTAATATATAATGAATTTGTCCAGTTACTTTATTTTGCAGGTTCAAGATCTAGGGATTAAATTATTTGCCCAAAGACATCTAGTTTTTCGGACTTAATTTGGCAACTAAAACCTGTATACCTCTACTCCTTTCCTAGTGCACTTTTCACTATTCCCGACACTGGCATTACTTTCATTGTTCCTTAAAACACCCTTAAAGCCCAGGTTTTAAACCTTGGGCTTTAGGATCCAACTTAGGCTATTTTTATGAGGCCACCTGAGCTTCCAACCTGTGTTCTCAACACTTTTCCTAAGAAGTAGCCAGTTTATACATCCTTAGCCTGAGATCATGGCATACAAGTAAACATACAGATAATGAAACAAACAAACCACTACCATTTCTTTTCCTGAGAAAATGAGGAGAATCATAATGCATAGACCCGATGTTGGAGTTAGGAGACTTGTGCTCAAAATTCAGTTCTGTACCAGGTGACCTTGGCCAAGTCATGTCAACTCCCTCCATGAGGCCAACAACTTATCTGACTCTTATTTGATTTCATCTGCTATCTTCATGTTAGGAAGCCACAGTCTAATAGATAATTAGGAAATGAACACTGAACTTTTTCAGAGCTCAAGAGTTTTTCTGAGGGCATTTGAAGAGGGGGCCTATTTTCTGTTAATTATTCTGTTGGCATAAATACTCAATTCAAATAAGTAGCTTTACTGTTTTGCTGATGCAAATAAATGGCTGATTGTGATTCTTACTAAAATCCATACACTTTCTTATGAGACGACAATTGTGCCTTTATGCATACGCCTGTTTTTGATCATAGCAGAAGGTATTTAACTCTCTGCAACAGTCTCAGAATTACTGCATTTAGTGTTTCTCAACAAATGTGCCTTTTGATATAAAATGTCATTGTAGAAATTCAAAGTTATAATAAGATTCTGCACAAAGCACTTTACATTCCACAGAATAACTGGAGAAAGGAAGTGTTATTCAGTAGCAACGCAAAGCACTAATTGCAATATTTCAAAGAAAACCTTTCTTTTTCTCAAAACCTGTAAGTCTATTAATCCTAGAATTATAATTCATTCTAAAGATATTTTAGCACAAGCTCAAAAATATAATATAATGTCTGTAATATAATTAGTAATCCAATAAAATATTTTGCTCTAAATTATTTAATAAATGTACTATGTGAGTAATAATATTCTTCAAATGAATTCCAGAACAATTCTTCAGTTTCTTCCTTCAGAATAATTGCATATAATTCTTAAAAATATATTGGAGATCAAAAGACTGCAGTCTTTATTTTCTTGAATTAGATAGCACAGAGGCTAACGATAGTCTGCAATGAAACTGCTAGATGTCTAGGTAGAAAATAATAAAGGATGGAACTTAAAAGCTTCTAGAAATTTAGCTGAATGAAAATCCTCAGATTGTGCTTTTTAGCCTCTGTTTCACCACAACTAACAGTGAAGCAGCAGAATCTGCTTTTTTACCCTCCTTTCACAATCAAGCTACCAGTCTAATTCCTAGTTAAATAGATAAACATGTTTTGAAGCTTAAATGGCAAAGTCCCATCAACAATCAATACTCTACTCAATACCAGGAATCCATTAATGTTATCAGAATCCTTTATTTTTATGGTGATTTATTTTGTCTATCATCCTCTGAGCTCAATATGGAAAAGATGTAAGCTCTCCTATCTGCAAATTCTCAAAGAGGGGAAAAAAAATCTCTTGTGTCATTATAATGAGAGACAGTGGGTATCTTCCTACATAAGAGAGTATGTAGGCATATTCATATTCTTTCACTTCGTAGCTCTAGAGAATTATCTGCTTTGTTTCATGAAGCATCACTAGTTATGTAAAAAAGGGATGCAATTTGACAAATTTAGCATAAATACTGGTCAGTTTTATTCTGGTGACATTTTAGTGCCCTGTCTTTTAGACATTCCTTTTAATGCTGTCAGTATTTACAATGGAACATCACAAGCATAATTTTACCACTGAAAATCAATTTCATGTAAATGCCATTCTCTTGAAGTACTGGTGATGAAAGACCTTTCTCCAAATTCTCTCTCTTTGCATATTACACTGTTTTGCTCTGCAGTTTATTACCTGTGCCTTCAGCCACACAGACATTGGGTGAATGAGAGAACGACCTAGTGTGCCAATTAGTCTCAGAAAACCTCTTCTTTAAAATTGCTTATAAGTGTTGGAGATTATCATATTTAAGAGATTCCTAACATAGACTAAGTTTATCACTGCTGATCTTGGTATGGTCATGCAAAATACAATGTTGTTCAAGCTTATGTGACCTTCTTATTATGAGTTAAATATTTTCATTTTATTCTATATCATGCATGTTGTATTTCTAGCTGGTCACTCTCTTAATCTGTGACATGTATTGCTGATCCTACTTTCCCCTCTTTTCTTTCTGTTCCTCTCGTGTAAATTTTCTTGACAACCAGCTTTGATAAACATTACCTTTTCTCCAAAGGCCACCCCTGGTTTATTCTTTCTTGTAAAATGCTCCTAAATTACTCTTAAAGAGTGACTTACGTTCAACTCTAACACAGTTTTGTGCATAGGTGGCCTTCAATAATGTGAGATCCTGGAACTCTTATGACCTATAAGGTAGGATTTGATTATGTGTTAATGATTTTATGCTAGAGTGCTGGCTATAAATACCAACCCACAATTTTAAGATATGGAAAAAGTACCAACTTTCTTTATCTCTTTTAATTAGTGAATTTCCCTTTTTATTGATTCACTGAGTGAACAACACACAATTCCAGTGAAGATTTATACTGCCCCCTTTCCCACCATTTTTCCAAATTCTGCAGAACTTGATGCCAAAGCCTTGGGAAGTTCTCCGGTAGACGTTGGAGCATTCATTACATCCTTGATGTTCTGTATCAAAACTCGATACACTGCCCCATCAAATGCTTGGACGTTCAATTGTAGGGGAGGAAAATAATTTTTTCTCTACCTTTCTAAGTTCTTGGCTGACACTCGTGTAATAAAAGACAGATTAATAAGAGAAAAACAAACAGAAGTTTCTTAACATATATCCCTCATGTATATATGGGAGATACACAGAGAAAAATAAATAACTCCCCAAAGTAGCTTAGAATTGGAGCTTAAATCCATCTTAATAAGGAAAAGGAAGGGAGTATGAAGGCCTCTTAGGGGAGAGCAAATTATTTTTAGAAAAGATAAATTAGCCCTTAGAAGAATAGATAGGAGATATGATAATGTATGACAAAGTGTTTGGATATGATGTCGACTTCTAGTCTCCTCTCCATGATAAGAGTCAATCTTTCCTGGTTAATGAAACTCCTGGGAGGGTATTTATAATAAATTAGTTCTTTTTAGAAGATCTGTCTTTAGGCAGTTAAGGAGAGTTCAGAGAGCCTCTCCTTGCAGTTGCTGTTTTTAAAGTGCCTACAGCTCAAAAAAATTAGTATGCCAAAGTGACATATTTTGGGGTGGCATATTCTGCTTGCTTCACATCTAATTAGGGTGCTTTGGAAATGCATCTGTATATTATCATTATGGCCCTCACAGGTCCATTGCTCTCCCTGCTATCTCTATATCACTTTTGGACAAATGGCCACTGCTCTGTGCTCCTGCGCCATAAAAGGGGAAGAAATCGCAGTGAAACTTCGGGAGACCATGTTTGCCTACATGCAGCAGATGGCCATTCCTCTCCCATATCTCTATCTGGAAAGAGTTCTGCTTCCTCCCAGTGTCTTTATCTGAGAAGTAAGATCAGGTCTCTTGCTTTCTGATCCCACAAACATTCCATACTATTTTGTTATTTTTCATTCATGGTACCAGATCCTCTTCGTTGGAGTGCATCAATATATAAGCACTTGTCAATTCCCTTTAGTCTCTCCGTCTCTGTCCTTGTCCTTAGGAGTCTGTTCTAATGTGGATGGGTGAGGGCTGGGAGCATTGCAGGCTTAATCTTTGTTGTCAGGCTTTTGTAAAAACTTTTGTCTGTGTATGAATTTTCTGCATTCAAAAGACTACGAAGAAACATATTTTCCCTCTACTTAATGACATCATAATCTCATATATAAAGGGAAAATCATAAGTATTTATACTTAGATAAATATTTAAATATGGAGGGTAAGGTTAGAGGGAGAGGAGAAATAGTGGAAAATATGTGTAAAAACTCAAATAAATAAAAACTTCTATGATTTAGTGTGCCAAAAATATTCTGATACATGACTTTTTACCTCTCATAATATGCAATAAGCTCCTTGAAAACTAGAGACAGATTTAGTGTTGGATTTCCTATAATACCCAGGACCATAATGCACAGTCAGGATTTATTAAATTCCTGATACATGACTGACTAATGGTAAAACATTTATTTTTCAATAAATGCAATTCATTGCCAAATTACTAGAAGAATGCATACTTTAAAATAAGACTTATTTATTATGTTTATTAACATAACAAAAAGTTATGTAGAACTAGACAATAAATGTGCTGAACTTATCTTCTAACTGGAGAAATTTATAAGCTTCTGAAATATGTGTACTTTTTGCCATGTGCAGAGAAATTGAGCTTAAGAAAACTTACATGCCGGAACCATTTCTTTAACCAAGAAAACTGAGAAATGATACAGGACATGAAAGATAAAAATTTGAGCAGTCATTGGTTTTAATAAAACAGCAAAATGCGCTTAGCACTATGGAAGTTAACATAAGTGGAGCCATTTTAAAGTGGAGCCAGAGCAACCTTTCCAGAGGAACTGCCTTATATGTTGTGCTCCTTGAACCTTTGGACTGTTTGAACTGGGCCAGACTTTCGTACTAGAACTAACGAACATTGTCTTCCAAATAACTTTTTGTAAAACTAACAGGAAAGCAGACATCTTGATCGGAAGAACTGATTATGGACTCCATATCTGAAGATAGAATTTATAATCAGCCATATGTACATGTACTGCTAAAGAGTAACTCGGCTTGTTAGCACCAATAGAAATTCCTTTCTTCTATTCATGGAATTATTCTTTTCCTTTTTGCATAAAAAGTTCCTTGTCCTCACCTGTAATTGGGACACTGTTTGGGTTTCTGCATGAATCTATGCTTCCAAAATTATAATTCTTTGATCCCAAATAAATACTTGTTTCTTCTCATTTTGGCTTTTATTTTTAGGTTAACGAGACTTATGTGCAATCCTCGCATACATGAATTCCCAACACTTTGAATACAGATGTTGGATAAAATTTTTTCCCCTAGATTTGAGAAACTTTCTTCACAGTTATAAAAAGAAATTTGCTACATATAATCATCATGGAGATTCTGTGCCCCAGCTTATGAAATTAGATATAGTCACATCTCAGATAATTAGACAAGATGAAAATAGGTTTTTTTTTTTTTTATGCCTTCAGCAATTTTGAATTTTACCTTTTTTGGCCATCACGATGTAGTGATTAGGCAGAATTTAATGAGAGAAATGCCTCTGACATTAAAATCACCTCTAATGTTGGTACTTGTTTAATTACTTGACAATGAGCAGCATGATAGCCTCTGCAAGTAGGTATTTAATAAAGATGTTGAATTTAATACACTAACATACCTTTCTTAGGTTTCTTTGATTATTCTGACTGCTTATTTTAGTTATATTGACTTCACTACTAAGCCAGGACTCATTTGCAGATTTCATCCCTGAATTGACCATTTAGGTAAACTTCGTTCCATAGCCAGAGGGCACACCATTTTACACTAGCAACCAGCTCACTTAGTTCTCCTGTTGGCAATCAGCACTACAGAGGAGAAGCAGGTAACTTCATGATAATCTATCTTCCTACTGCTAAAACAATCCTAGATCCAAGTGTAGGGGTGGTGGGCTATTAGAGAAGCAGGACAGGAAAAATTCCTCGAGTTGGGGCGTGGGGAGAGAATTCAAACCCTGCGCCGAGAGAGAAAAGGGTTCTTGGCTGGGTGCAAGAAAAAATTTAAATGTTCGCCAAAGTCAGAGTCAGAAAGAAAGTTTGTTAGAGAAAGGGTAACTGCATAGACAGAGCATGGGCTCCTCTCAGAGGCTGAGAGTGAGAGAGCCTAAGAGAGACTCAGAAGGACAGAAACAATGGAAAAAGAAGGGGGCAGTGAGAGAAACAGAGTAAAGACACTGAGTGGGACTGAGAGAAAGACACTGAGAAGAACCT
This sequence comes from Pteropus medius, assembly GCF_902729225.1. Lineage (NCBI taxonomy): Eukaryota > Metazoa > Chordata > Mammalia > Chiroptera > Pteropodidae > Pteropus > Pteropus medius. Next base: position 19,333,932 of record NW_024345601.1, read on the forward strand.
GAGTGTTTGGGGGAATTCAGATTATATATCATTCTTTAGTTGCTGTGAATTACGGATTAAAGACTTTGTTTACACATTTTCCTTTCCTATGGGCATACAATGAGAGAGGATAAGAATATGTGGTGAGAAAAAGGTGAGAATATATAGCGTGAAAGGCCTGCTGGCAATTCCCAGCCTTTGATCCATAGGTTACCCATGGTTTTAGCCATAGAGAATGAATGATTTTATTTTGTATAGGGTTCCACTTAAAGACTCTGTTTTTCTGTTTTCCCTACACAGTGTTGGAAATGGTTTGTTAGCAACTCCAGCAGAAATCTTCCTTTGTTCTGAAGGTGTCCTCCTGGTCTGGCTGCGGGGCTGATCAGCATATTGCAGTCTCTGAATATATTTTGTTTTAACATTCAGTTCTCTTGTCTTCCCTCTACTTTATTAGGACCTTCAGATAGGAAGGACAATTTATATTTAAATTAATTAATTATAAATCACTGGTTTACGCATGCAACAGCTCAAAGACCTTAATATAGGACACTCAAGAATCTATCTTATTTAGACCAAACCATGAATTACAAAAAGTGGATGCTTAGAAGTTTAAAGCTGCAGAAATGATTCTTTATTAGAGGTGTTCATATTTGTGCTGTTCTCCTGTGGCGTACTTCATTTTGGTCTGCATTTTGTACATTTTGTTGTTTTGTTCACTATGGCTTTTGAAAATTAAGGGTTCTCTGTGTATATCCTCAAGTAGACTCATGATTTAAAAGTATAATCATGCCACTTAACATATAAAAATATCAAAGGAAAAATATAAAAGCATTTTCACAAACAGCTATATATTAAAAAATAAACAAACAAACAAACATGACTAAACATTTAAATACTTTACAGACATTATTCCATTTAATTCTCAACTCTGTGCTAGGAGTTCAGAGAAGTTTAAGTAGTACGGTGTCTTTATATGTCTTCAGGAATCCTGGGGAGAATTTATGAAGAAGATTTTTTGGAAGAAAGATGTTTAATTTATTGCATCTGTGATAACAATACCTACCTTTTGATCTTGCCCTTTAAGTTAAATAAGATGGTACATGAGAAGAGTGGGGCTTGTATTCTACACGTAGTGCCCCCACCAAATGCTTGTGTTTTATCTTCTCTTCCTTTTTCTTCCCATTCTTTAAAATGGCCCTTTTTTCTCAATAGCTTACATGACTGTTTCTGGCCTTCGTCACCCCTGCTTTGATGACCCTCTCTATTTCTTACCCCAGAAATCATTGCCGTCTTCTTTAGTTCCTGTCAAAGGTGGTGGATTTTATTTTCTAAGAGGAAGAGTTCTCACCCTATAGTTCTGTAGAGTATTCCCCATGCACCCCTTCCCCCTCAATGACTTGACCTCTGATGGGATTCAGACAAGGTTGCCCCCAAACATGCCACTTTGGCAGACTGATTATTTTAAATTAAAGTTACTTAAAAAACAACAGGTGCAAGAAAGACATCCTGACCTCCTTTGTCCCTCAGAAAGCAGGAAATAAATCTCCCATGTGAAAGGTGCCCTCCTGCACCTGATGGGTAGAAGGCATCCGTATCACCAGAGATGGGGAATTCAGAGCCACCGAAAGTTATATAAACAAACCTTGTTTCTTCCTCACTAATTTAGTATCCCAAGCTCAAACTCCTCTATCTTGTCAATTCTTCACAAATTTATTTATTTATTTATTTATTTATTTATTTATTTATTTATTTATTTTGTCTAAATGGTATAAAAGCCACCTGCTTTGATCACTTCTCTGAATCTACAAACTTCTATGAGCTCCCTTATATACGAAATTAAATTTGCTTTTTTTCTCTGTTAATCTGTCTTATGTCAATTTAATTATTAGGTCAGCAAAAGAGCCAAGAAAAGAGAAAGAAAAAAGTTTTCCTCCCCTATACCTCCAAGCTTTTGTTGTGCTTTGGATCACCAAAAGGTGGTCTAACTCTTTCACATTTATATGATTACAGGATATAAACCAGGAGTGTCTCTTATGCTCTTTGCATTGCCCTTCACTATGCTGGTAACTGTCTTCTCCTCTTCTTCTTGAGTTCCTTGGAATAAAAAATAGATCCACTGAGTCTCCCTTTACTGAGAGCAGTAGTTCTCACATTGTTTTATTTATTTATCTATCTATCTATCTATCTATTTATTTATTCATTCATTCATTCATTCATTCATTTTTTAATTGAAGAATCGATTTAATTTTTTTCCTCCTGTCTACCTCCCTCCTTCCCCCTTCTTCGATTTTAGGACCTCTTAAAAATTTTTGAGGACTATAAGGGATTTCTTTTTTTTTTTCAACGTAGTTATATCTATTGGTAGTTACCATATTAGAAATTAAAACTAAAAAGAATTCCAAAATATTCCTTTATTATCTATTTTATTTTATTTATTTTATTTAGTTTTAGGCAAGGCAACCCTTAGTTGACCTCACAGATTGCAAGGACCTTGTCAGTTTACAATCCATTATTTTTTATTTTTTATGCCAATAGCACCTGATCTTCTTAGGTGGTCTCCCATCCAAGTACTAACCAGGCCCGACCCTGCTTAGCTTCCGAGATCAGCCGGGATTGGGCTTGTTCAGGGTGGCATGGCCGTAGACTATTATCTATTTTAAAGTAATAATAAAGTATTGGTTAAATACCATATTTTTATGAATATAACTATGTTTTCTAAAGAAAAAAGTAGTGAGAAGAATGACATATTTTGTATTTCTCAAATTCTTTTAATGACTGGCTTAATAGAAGACAACTGCATTCTCATATTTACTTCTGCATTCGGTCTATTACTATCTGGTAGTTACATAAAGTATATGAAGAAAATTTGGTCTCATACAGATATATATTTGGAAAGAAGGAATATTTTAATGTCTTTTAGATAATTGTATATGTTATTCCTTGATACGATACTGAAACTCAACAAGTGGTAATTTCTTAAAAGCTAATTAAAATATGAAGTCTGAAATGCTAAAAATGAACTTTTTCATTCTTTGTTTTATAATGACCCACTAGTCTATCTTGTAGTTTAAGTGGATCATGCATCCTACATGATTTTATAGTATCATGCATAGCTCTTTTCTTCTAAATGTTGACACATTTCATTTTACAGCATTCAAAAACATATTAGTTAATAATACTACAGATTTTATCAGGAAAAGTCTAAGTATTGGGAAGATATCAAGCTCAGTATGGATACAAATTTTCCAAAATTCTAATATTTATTTGACAAATTTATCATTGAAAATACATACTGTCAATTGTTTTCCCTGATGCTAAAGGCTTACTTTATTCATTTTCATTGCCAAATGTCCAAATACGAATAACTATAATTGCCTATCATTTGTTCTTTCAACTTGAAATAATTTTACAAGAAGTAACCAACCAGAACAGCTCATAGTTCAGTAACACCAGTGTTTCACTTGAGATAACTGGTGTGCTTTGGGGAGTGGCATATGTCCTTTGTGTCCTCATTTCATCATATAAAATATCAAGAAGATATTGAAAAGACTCTAAGGCAAGCGTGCTTGCATGAATGGGACCTTCAAATAATTTCAAGACTTGCATTGTGTCAAGAGCTATGGGCATACTTATGAGTCTAAGTCTTCTCACAACATGTTCTCTGTTTACTATTGCAGCTAATTGAAAAATGCAGTGCTAGTAGCAGCTTCAGGTAACATCCTTATGATTATCTCCTTGTAGGTAGGATATATGCTGCTAGGTACAGTGGATGTCATGGAAACCACTCTTCAGAGGTGAGGAGAAAATGCTCCAGTCCTCCTGTTCTTCCTGAGGAAGGCTCTCCCCAGTAGGGTCCAGCCCTTTCTTATTTTTTCTTTCTCTCAATATCTATTTCAGAATCAATCTATTATTCACTTTTTGCTTATGTCGGAGATGTTTATTTGAAAAATGTTCATCTTTATATTTTATGTTTTTGCAGGGCATAGTTCAAAATATCTCCTTTTTACAGAATTGTTGCCTCATCTCCTACAGATAATGATACATGATGACAGGGGCTTAGCTCAATGGGAAACTGCTCTGACAGGGACAGACTGCGATCATCTCAGCATGTCACACTGCCCCTGAAGCTCCCACGGCTCTCTGGGATCTCAGCTTAGGCTTCTACTTTTTGATCTATAGACATAAAAACCAATGCACGGCGAATAGACCTGCATTAACTGCTGTGTTGGTTACAGAAAGCTAAATTGGAAACATACTTAAATATTATTGACACCATCTGTAAGAATCCAAAAGCCAAAAATATTACTCACAACTACTTCCCTATGTTCCAGGGGAAAAAAAAAAATCTTAGTTTTTCCTTTCTCTGGGCTCAGTGATCAGAGCTTTGGAAAACACCTGCCTGGAGAATTGTTTTATTATTGACTTATTTGGGGGCAAGTATTCTCTATAATTTTTGGAATCCAAATGGCCTTTGCAGTTCTTGTCTCCATAATATATCCATCAATACAAGCAAGAAAAAAAAAATCAAACTAAATTTTCTGAAGCATCTAATGTGAGCTGAGATGAGCTATAGTCTGATTTAAAGCTTAAATTTGAAGCTATGCACAATTTCCTATATTTTTTCCTCCTCCGAGAAGTCATATTATGAATTAGTCATAATTTAAAGACTGAATTTTTTTCTTAGAAGATAGCACTAAGAGATGTTTATTTAGTTCATTAACATAGAACAACATAGAAAGTGATTAGAGTGACTGCTAAGGGGCAACAGAATCTATTTTGATAGATTAGTATTATCTATACTCCATTCCAACTAGGTTGTAGTCTCAGATCAAGTAGACCTCGAAGCTGAAGGTGAGACTCTCCAATACACCCTGGAGACATGGGGCAGTCTTGCAGATGGGTGAACAGATAATGTGTGGCTTTTATGCTTTGTACGTAGCCTCATCTCCTTGTTGAAAAGTTTTAACATTCCAAATGAGCCTAACCTTCATACCTGCTCTGGTGGATGCTGGCAACATGAATTCCTGGACACTTAAGGGGGAATATACCATCTGTTTGTCTATGGAGGCCAGAGTCACAGTTTTTCAATTTCACTCTAAAAGCAAAGCAGGAAACATTTTTAGCAGGGAACAATGATGTAATTCTGACCAGGCAACTGGCCACTTCCTTAAGGAAGACCATGACTTTGCTCTCATCTCTTTCAAGGCTAAGCAGTTTTGTTATTTCATGGATATTTATATTAAGTTACTTTTATGTTGCTTGAGGATAGTTGGGCATAACTTCTTTTTCTTGGAATCTCCCAATATCACCTTGGAAATTATTCTGTACATAATGAATATGTATAGATTTGATATTCCTGGGTCATAAAGTCTGTTCTCATTTCATGTATATGCCTTCCTTGAATTAATATGGATAGTTTATTAAAAATTCAGATTTTTTAGAACTTATTGCAGGGATTCTGATTAAGGAGCTTTAGCAGTGGAGTCTAAGAGTCTGGATTTTAATAAAGCAGCTGTGATGAGACTACTGCAAGTGGTCCATGAACTGCTATTAGAGAAACGCTGTCTTAGTAAATTAAACTATTCCCTGCGTAGACAGGGAATACAAAGCCATTCCTACCTGTGAATGATTTGGGGCAAAGACTTCTTGAACTCTAGTCTACAGAAAGCCAACGGAATATTAAGACTGGTCACAGAAGTGGATCACCATCAAGGTGCACTCCATCTTACATATGGTTCCTGACTATGGATCTGTGGTTTAGGTTTTATGCTTCTTCTGTCCAGGAATTTGATGTTTCTTTCGCCATTCAGAAGAGGTTTATGATTTCAATGGCAAAATCAAGCTATTTCACTTGTTTCTTGTAATCTCTGTGTCTATAGCAGAGCCCTTCTCATAGTAACACTCACTAAATGAGTAAAGATAGCAAAAAGAGTGACAGTAATTTCAATTTAGTGAATTATTCCTTTGACCAAAAATCTTGGAAAGTTTCTGACAGTGTCAAAAACTGCTTGGCCTAACAAGCAGTTAGAGGAAGAACATTCGGAATTGTCATCATTCAACTGGAATTTGAGGTGAAAACTCAAAAATTGCTACAATAAAAATCTTACAACAGAACTCCATCCAAATATATTACAAGATATCAAAGAGAAAGTGTTTTCTCTTGTGGTTTTCCTTACACTGTTAACTGAACACTTATAAAATTCATGATGATGTATCTTACCAGTCACCTAGAATGAATCGCGCCACTGGAGAAAACAAAATTACTTTAATATTTTCAGAGTTTTTTTTTTTTTTTTTTTACTTTGTAAGATGTATCTAGGGAGCTTATTAAGGTCATTAGAAAACTGAAAGAAATTTAAAAGTACTTTTAAGGGCCTTTTGCTTCTTTTCTTAAACTACTTTTGCATTTTTAGATAGGAGCATGAATAGATAAAAGGAGAGCTTAGCTAAAACAGATAAAAGTTGATTTGTATTTTTGAGGCGCATGTGAGGGAAAATAAGCCTATTAATTTCTCTGTAGCTAGGCTTACCTCCTTTAGTGCCCTTAATCAATACTGACTTGGCGCAGGAGATTCTTGAGGAAAAAAAAAAATCATCTCTATTGAGCTGTAGACTCTTTTTCTGTGTTATTAGACTATCTTTATTATTAATGTTATATCAGTGATAATCAGCACCTTTTTATAAATGTAACAGTTGATCATTTTTATTGTGTCCTATGCTGGGCAAGGCACTCAGGCATTTGTTCATTGAATTCTCACAATATCCTTAAGAAGTTAGCACTAACAATATCCTATATTATTATAATCAAGAATATTAAGAAAGAATACCTACCCAGCACGTGCAGCTAGTCAGGTTTGAAGCAGATGTTGTAAAGAGAGATTACTAATCCGCCCTACAACTGGGCTTGGAGATTTTTTTGGAGGTGGCGTTGGGTCCCTGAGTTCCAGTAAAGAGTTCTAAAAAATGTTTTCCCATTAAACTGGGTTAGAGGTAAGGATGGGGAGGTAAAGCCAAATAGAAGCATTTTGCTTTCTCTTTTTCCTGTTATTATATAAGGCTATATTTTTATTCAGCATCAAAGAAAAAGTTATGTGGAGGCCATCTCCTTACTGAGCCTTCCACATGGCATGTTTCTGGAGCACCTGATCTGCCCTCACCTGGCAGTCTAATTTTTATTTTTGACCTTTCTTAATTATTCTTAATACTAAGAAATAAGACATTTCCTGGCTGAAAACCAAAATATCTCCTTTGAATGATAAAATACAACATAGGCTTGGTTATGTGGCTAGATCCCTGGAATCAAATTCTTTGATGTTTCTGATAGGCCTTAAATTGGGTTCCAATTCTAGAATTTGCATCCTGAGGTGAAAAGGCTGGGGAATGTGTGCTTAGCTGGCAACTTCTTATGATTTTTTTCTGGCAGCGGAGGAAGATATAGATATCAACAGGGAGATGAGATAAGTATCACTTAACCTTCAAGTGCTCCTTATACTTGACCTGGAAGAGATGTTTCTCTCGCTGATGCTTAAATGAATATGCAGGCAGTTTGAAGAGCTTTCTTCCTTGAGGTTGCTTCCGGAGAATCAAAATCTTGTTAGAATTATTCTGGGCACTGATTCAAAGTGTGAAAGGCTAAAATATTGCCAACATGGTAATTTACACAATATAATAGCTGGGGAAAATAAATTATCCACAACTTACAGCAGTGCCCTCTGAGCAGAAAGCCTTTTGGAGCACACAAAAATTATATCTACAATATATCAGCAACATAAAGCCTGGGATTATAAAAATAAGATTCAGGTTCTTGAAAAATTAGTGGAATTTCCATTTTGCTATCACTTTAGAAATTGAAAAGTAATAATAAATGGGCACAGCCAGTGTCAGTGCATGATCGATTGAATTACACATTTCATCTTGTTTCTCATTTAGCACCTTATGTCCTTAGAGGGCTTTGCTCTCATGCTTCTGGTCAACTATGGAAACTTGGTAGCATTCTCATTTTGTCTGCAAGGAAACTGAAGCACTGGAAAGTGGGTTTCTTTCAAGGTCACCTAATTGATCAGAGAGAAGCCGTAATGGAATTGAGAGCTATCAAATCCCTGTGTCTTGTGGCTGACAGGGCTGTGGTTTAGGCCAGATTTTCAGAGCCACAGAAGATCAAAGAATAAAGGCAATGTATCTGCTGGGGATTCAGACCTTTAATGATCTTTTAATTGAAATTACTTGCCTTCTCATGAACTATTTTTTCCTAGGTTTTGAATAAAAGTCCCCTTTGCTTCTTGGTCATTACTGTTGGGGACATGATGTTCCCTTGCTATAATCTGTATGATGTGAATGTTAATTCCTAAAAGATTTTACTTCAGACCATAGCTCAGAGTGATTAAGCAATATAATCCCCAGTTGAATACTATGTAAAAAGAGCAATTGTATTTAATGTAGGATACAGAAAAGCAGGAGAGTTAACAGCAGAATAAAAAAAGCAAAGAAGGAAGAGCTAATTGTGTATTTTTAGGAACAGATAGAATAGACAGGGGACATATTTTAATGCAGGGAAGATTTTACAGCTATCGCTGAGAGATGGAATTCATCTTGGATTCTCTCACTCAATGTTGCGATGTCTAGCCATCAAATCCAACATTCACACCTATTCCTTTTCTGTGACTTCTGACACTGTGCTAAATGAAAAATAATACATGCTCTCTGTTTCAGGTATGAAAGGGGGCTTGGTCAGAGAATTGAATAAGTTTCCTCCCTAATCCATCTCTGGATCTTTTAACCTCCTATTTGCCCACCAAGGCTCACCATTAATGGCACCTCTTAACTGTATTTCTATTTCTGTGTTTATTAAAGATTGCCTTATATCATGGTTATTTGTCTGACTTACCTTTCCTGCTGTATTGTAAGGTCATTAAGACAAGGAACAGTATCTTAGTTATTATTGTAATTTTCTTCCTGCTCCTCTGCCTAATACCTGGCATGAGGTTTTACTCATAGAAACAATTAAATAAGTGAGTAATGCATAAATTAATGAGTGAATTAAAGAATGAATAACATGTGTCCCAGAGAAATAAAGAAATGTGGAATAAAATTTCTGTACTTCGAAAAGATAAAATTTAAAAGAGATTTATAGCTTATATTCTTAATATGTGCAAAGTATATTTATATATAATTCTCTAGAACATAATTCTCTAGAAAAAATGTACTACAAAGTACAGTTGGAAAAGGAGAGCACTCTAAACTGAGAAGATTAATGACTTCTCAGATAAGTTGGGACTTGAGCTGAGTCAGTTGTATGCATAGAAATAAGATTAGAGAAAACTGTTTATTGTACTGTAATGTTATGTATTATAATTACATAATTATAATTAATTATGTATATGCCTATTTCTACAACTGGACTGTTGAAATTTGGAGAAAATAACTTTATTATTATTATTATTATTATTATTATTATTATTTTAATCCCACTTCTGCCCTTGGTTACTGTCTTCCCTTAAAAACTGGATTTCCGAAGGCGAGGTGTCTCCCTCCACCCACTCAGCGCATACCCGGGATGTGGACTGTGGCTCTACTGGGGCTTGAATCCAGGACCTTCTGCATGTAAAGCAGATGTGCTGACCACAACTCTATGGAACCACCCCACCTTTTTTTTTTATTATTGACATGTGCAGCTTCTATAGTATTTACCATGTGCTTGGCATATAGGACATGCTAACTAAGAGTTTGATAAATAGGAATGTTAAGCATTCCAGGAAAAGCAAATGGGATGAGTGAAAGAATGGAGATTGGAATTCACATGGGATGCTTAGAAAACTGACGAAAATGTTTTCCTTGGTTCCTAAGATACCTATTAAGGAGTATGGTCCGATAAAATTGGGAATTAAAAAGGAGTTACATTATAAAAAATGTTTAATATTTCTCTAAGAGTTGACTTTAATGGCAACCATTGAAGGGCTTTGAAATGTGAAGTGGCCTTATCATGTATGTATTGGAGGAATATTTCTTATAGATATGTACGTAAGCATGTAGATTATGGCATACGTTTGGTTCACTACCCCCAAAACTACTGCCTTACTACTTTTGTTCCAAAATTGTTCAGAAATTCCTTGATTTCAAGAAAACTGAACCCAATCCCAGGTTTAAGAGTAAGCATATAATCTAGTTGTAGCCCAAAAGGTGCTAACTGAAAGCTTGCCAGAGAATTCCTGAGAAAGTGCTTCCCTCTTACCTATACTTACTGCTACATCCATCTTGGCATCATGACTTGGTGGCCAAGATCATTACAGAGATGTTGGCTCAGGTCCTCAACCCCCTTAAGGAACTAAATAACACTACTATTCCATCAAGAAAAAGAGCAAATTGACTTTTATGTATTATTAATTCAGCTTTCTGCTTCCTGTTACAATAAACATTCCTCTCTCTCTCTCTCTCTCTCTCTCTCTCTCTCTCTCTCTCTCTCTCTCTCCACACACACACACACACACACACACACACACACTAATTAATATAGATTTAGTAGCAGCAGGGGGAAACAAACACTGGAAGAAGGGAGAATAAGTATCACTGAAAAGTACCTTAGAGGTAACGTGGTTTGATGCCCTAATTTCTCAGATAAGGACATTGAAGCCCATGGCTACTTGCTCATAGTAACATAACAGATTTATAATTAGAATCCATTTTTTCAGTTCTAGACCAAGGCTCTTCCCTACTTCTCCTTATGTAGCTAACCAAGTGGTCTTGAGGATTCATAAGGACATAAGAAATTTACCTTAGAAAATGTTTGCTCAATTGACTACTTATGAGAGTTTTAACTTTTATAACAGACAACAAGCTTCAAATCTTGAGCTAAAGTTTGAGTGTCTTTAGTGAATTGCATAAGTTGCTCATTTTCTCTGTATCTTCATTTCCTGATCTGTAAAATAGAAATTAAAGTAGGACTTAGCTCATAGAGTTCTTATAAAAAAATACAAGTGAATGTATGTGAAATTCTAAGCCTAATGCCTAGCACAGACAAAGTACTCAATAAAGGTTAGTCCTCACTAACTTTTATTCTTAGCAGGACCTCGGGAAACTGGCCCCAGCTACCACAGGTGGCACTTTTTCAATTTTATTCCAATCATCAGAGGCATTGTAGATAAAATATGTCAGTAACTGAAAGGAAAACATGACATCATTTTCCAAATATATGATGTATTGACTTCGTTATTGGAAATGTTGTGGAGAGGCAGAGTCTGTAAAAACTCAGATGATGAATAGAAAGCAATAAGAAAAATGAATAAAAAACCATTTGAGAGAATAGTATTTTTCAAAACCAATTAGATCAGAATCATAATTTTAGATGCAATGTGATGAGGGCTTAGATGAAAGTAGTTAGTAGATGAAATGGAAAGAGCAGATTTGAGAGGTATAATGACAAAAACAAATGACTGAACCTGACAACACACTTCATACACTGTGAAGGTGGTGGGGGTGAGAGAACAAAGAAAATGTCAAATTACAGCTAATCATTAATTTTTCCTGCTTCTGTCAGTGATCATGAACTTTTCATGCTGTGCAAGAGATACTATGTATCTTGTATGTACCCAGAGGGCATGATTTCAATCACGGTTATAATTGAACTTAGGGTGAATTTTGCTGTGCTTTTAAAATGAGAAGCAAGAATGAACATTTTACAGCATTTAAAATTAAAGTGAATTAGGCTAATTTTGGAGGACTATTTCTGAAAAACTCTTTGTAGTTAAGTTTTCCCAATGATCTCCATGATGGAGGTTAAGCAACTTGAATGGAGTGTCAACATTTTCATCAAGATTTTAAATGCAGAGCCAATAAACTAGCCTGCTGAAGGGCACGAGGAGGACCTGCCTATTTGCACTGTATCTGTTCCAGTTGATTTCGATTTCTCCTTCATAGTAATTTACAGTGTTGGTGTTTTCAAACCTGGAGGGCTATGAATGGAGAACTCAGACTGAATTTACTGTATAATTTCCCTTCAAAGTCACTGCTTGGAGGAACCTGACCGCAGGCTACTGTGATGGGGATTTCTGTTTATGATACGAAAAATGATCCACTCAAAACTCACTGAGACCTCAACTTTATGCACACAGATTATTCCTCTGAATTGCCAGTCTCTTTCATTAGATCCAAAAGATAACCTAGAAGGTCTTAGTAAATAATAAAGTATAATATAAAATTTGATTCTCAGCCTAGATTTTGATTAAAGCCTGTATTAGTTTGCTAAGGCTGACATAACAAGATACAGTTTTCTCCCACTAACCAAAAGTAGAACATTCCTATGAAATCTATCCTAAATCAAAATGGTGTGAAGCGAAGAAACAGTTACAGTAGTCCCCCCTTTCTCTGATGCTTCATTTTCCAAGGTTTCAGTTACCCGTGGTCAACCATGGTCCAGAAATATTAAATTGAAAATTACAGAAATAAATAATTCTTAAGTTTTAAAATGCGTGCCATTCTGAATAGCATGATAGAATTTCACGTGGTCTCTCATGCCCACCAGGACGTGACTCATGTCTTCCTCCAGCGTCTCTGTGCAGTGTACGCAACCCGCCTAGTAGTCACTTCATAGTCCTTCCCGTTATTAGGTCCACTGTCCTGTGTCGCAGGGCTTGTGTTCAAATAACCCTTGTTTTACCTCATAATGGCCCCAAAACACAAGAGCAGTGATGCTGGAAATTCAGACACGCCAAAGAGGAGCTGTAAAGTGCTTTCTTTAAGTCAAAAGATGAATACAGTATAATAAGATAGTTTGGGAAAGGAAGAGAGACCATGCTCACAGAACCTTTATTACAGTATATTGTTATAGTTGTTCTATTTTATTATTAGTTATTGTGCCTAATTTACAAATTAATTATATCATGGGTATGTATGTACGTATAGGAGAAAACCCAATATATATAGGATTTGGTACAATCAGGCATTCACTGGCGGGTCTTAAAACATATCTGCTGCAGATAAGAGAAAATGACTGTACCATTTATTGTTATGGAAACAACTTTTGATCATTCATGGACCCAAAAATTAACCTACCAAATCATACCAAATAACACAAAATAATACTAATATATAGTAAAAGCAGAAATAACATGATAACTATACAACCTTTATAAAGTAGAAATAATATATGTACAATATAGTTTTACTTACCAGTGCATGGTGCCTCTATAAAGGCTCACAGCGAAACAAATGCTGAATGCTATTTTTGCTTTTTTCCTTTTTTCATAAAAAAGGAAATCCCCTAAGGGTTTCTTTTGGCTAGTGAAAACAGGTACTAATTTAAGTCCTTTGTAAAAGCAAAGTGCTGCAAAGCAAACTTTTGATAAGTGAATGTACCTATACCACCTGCTGGGTGGCTTAAACAACAGAAATTATTTTCTCACAGTTCTGGAGCTAGAAGTCCAACATAAAGGTGTTAGAAGTTTGATTCTTTCTGGAGGCTTTGAGAGATAATATTTCTTTGCCTTTTTCTAGCTTTTGGTGTTGACTGGCAATCTTTGGCCTTCCTTTGCTTACAGCTGCATCACTCCAATCTCTGCCTCTGTCATCATGTAAAGCATTCTACCTCTGTGTTTCTGTGTCCCTGTGTCTTCATCTGACTTTCTTGTAAGGACAACAGTCGTGGGATTTGGGTCCCACCTAGATCCAATATAACCTCATCATAACTATATTATATCTTTAAAAATTCTATTTCCAAATAAAATCACAATCAAAGGTACCAGGGATTAGAAGCTTTTTTTACACCCATAACACAAAACAACATTCTTTTTGTCTCTTTTCCTCCATGGTTGAAGGTTATTAGAAGTGATTGTTGGACTCAAAATTTTCCTATTGTGTCAAGCTTTTTCATTCTTTGTACAAGAGACACTATGTTAATAGAATTGACAGGATATGGTTAATAATTTGAAAACAGTGGAGATAAATGAAGAGTCAGATGACTTCAAGTTATGGTGACCACCTTAAAAGCCTAGTAATCCCTGAGGCAGGCTTGAAGAAGTGATTATATACAGGATATATAGGTGAGGTGCTTCCTCCAATAGCCCCTCTATTAAGCAAAGCATTATCCTAGGACTAAGTGATCCTTGTCCTCAAGCATAAAATTTCAATTACTATGGTACACAAGTCCCTAAATGAGTTAGGCCTGCCTACCTTTCCATATTCCATTCCTACCTCTTTTCTCCTGTGACAATTACTTGTCATATAAAATATACATTTTTTTCTTTCTTTGTAACAAATAAAGCAGTTATTTAGCTTTCTGCTAGGATTTCCCTGCCTCCTTTGCAGTTAGATGAGCCATTTGGTCTTTTATTCTGGTCTATGGAATGCATATGAAAGTGTTGTGTTGGCTTTCAGGAAATATCTCTAAAAGGAGAACATAAATTCTTTTTCATCATTCTCATACACCCATAGCTGGAATTCAGTTGTGAGGGCTGGAGCTCATGTGGTCATTTTTGATCACAAGAAGGATGATGAAGCTGAAATATAGAAAGAACATGGTCCCTGATGGCTTTGTGAATCTTCCCTTTCAATTCCAGATAGATGATGTCTGTTTAAGCTATCGTTACTTTAGATTTTTTGTTATTTTGAAGCTGAATCAAATCTTAACTAATACACCCTCACACTGAGCTTCAGTCACAATGTGCTCCTTTGTTTCTGAAAACACCAAATACAGTTCTAACTCAGGGATTTGTACTTGCTATAACCTCTATGTAGAATATTTTCCCCCAATTTTTTGGCTGCTTCTTGGTCCTCTTTCTGGCCGCTCATAGAGCATTGTTTGAAAGAGGCCTTGGCTTATATTACTGACCCCACCTTCAATGCGACTCCAATATTTCTCCATCCTATTACTCCAGTTTGGTTTGGAACATCTATCACTCTCTGAAGATACCTCATTTGTTTAATTACCTGTTGTCGGTCTCTTGCATAGAATATAATCCCTAGCACCTTGTGTGTCTTTTCATCATTGTATCCCCAGGGCCTAGAACAAGTTGTAATAATAAGCACTCAATAACTATGTACGAAATAAATGAATGAAGTCTTCTTCTGGGTCTTCTCCCAGTTTGTAAAGAGTTAAAGATTTTATTAGCATTTCTTCTTTGTGTCTTTCATTTCTGTGATCCCTGACAATAAAGGAGAAGATCTTGGAATAGAAGTTAAAATTTTAAACTTGCATTTTTCCTTTCTGAACCTCTTTTGTGTGAGCCAAATGACTCACAAAACTGTTTTAGAGTTTATGGAGAAACAGAACATAATCTAGCACATTTACTCAATTGAATGCTCTGGATTTAGAGCAGAATTAGCTACATATATTTTTAAATAATTATTCTTTTGATTTCATTTAAAATACTTGAAGATTTTTGTACATCAATTCTCAGACCTTGAAAGTGTGTTTAGTTAGAATTTGAATTTGAAATTTGAAATTTTTATCCATAAAGCTATGCCAAGTTTGGTTATGTTAGCACTATAGATTATAAAAAGCATGGACTTTGGGTCACACCTTTGAGTTTAGCTACTGGACCAGCTGGCACTAGTTATGTAGCCCTGAGCAAGCTTCTGGACTTCCCTGAGCTTCTGTTCCCATCCTTCCAAGGGGGGAAGATAATAACTCCTTTACAGGATTTTTATTAAAATTAGAAAAGATTATGCTTATGTAGGATAAAGTATAAATTCAATAATTGTCAACTTCTTTTCTCTGTTTAGGGACAATTGCTCAACAAAAAACAAACAAAAAATATTTTTTAACCTTTTTTATTGTGAAATATAGAACACATATAGAAAAGGGCAGAAGACATTGATCAAAATATTAATATATTGAATACCAAGTCCAAAAATTAAACATCACTGATGGCCTTAAATCCTGGCAGATTTCTTCTTAATCACAGTCCCCTCTTTCCTGAAAAGGTAACCACTATTTTGACTTCCATGGTAATCTTATCCTTCTTCTGAGAGTCTAAAACTTAAGAATGCAAGCTTCAGAACTATAACTACTTTTACATGGTTTCGAATATTGAATAAATGGAATCAAAGAGTATGTATTCTTTAGTGTCTGACATCTTTTACTTAAAATTATTTATTCAGGAGATTATCCGCATTGTTGCATATGTATGAAGTTACTTTAGTTAAAATTTAGCATTCCAAATTATGAATATAATTATAATTTATCTAGTCTGTTCTTGATGATATATATATATATATATATATATATATATATATATATATATATTGCCAATATGGAGTTATTATGAATAATACTACTATTCTTATTCTTAGAGCACAAGTATGCCCATTTCTTTAGGATATATTTCTAACAGTGGATGTACATATCATGAAATTTACTGGATAATTCTAAAATATTTTAAAATAGTCTTAACACTTGGTACTACCACCAGCAGTGTAAGATACTGCCTGTTGTTCCGTGTCCTGCCATGATTTTCTTTTTCACAATAAAGTTTGTGAACTACAAATTGGCTTTTTTCATATTCAAAACAAAACAAAACATAACCAAAAAAAGGAAAGACAAGAGAAATAATGCTCACTTAAAGAAAACAAAAACGGCATCATTTAATTGAAATGAATTTAAGAAAGGAGACATAATAGCTGTTTGTATTATAGGAAGGTAATCACCTTTGCCCCTTCCTCCTTCCTCAGGTATGAGGAGACCCAGTGTATATGATTACCTTCAATACCTCAGGGCAGGTATTGAATTATTTCATGTAACAGAATGGAGGCATCCAGAGTGTTGTTATTAAATTCCTCTTAACACTATAGCTAACTAAAAATATTAAATGAGGACTTTGGCAACTATGAGGTCCATGGGGATTAATCTACTCTTTCTTAGTACATAACCGACAATCAGAATGGTTTTAGAATGTTTTACATTTTTTTTCTCAAGGGTCCAGAAGAAATTTTTTGTTATAGGAAGACCAAAAATATAGAATAGAGGATTTCATTAGCTGACAAATAGAACTGAAATGCATAAACATGTCTCCAAAAGGATGGAATGAGGAGATTAATAAAAAAATAATAAGAATTCCTATTATATTTACATTCATACAAATGCAAAGACATTTATCAGTATTGTTCTCTCAACAACTCTGGATAATGGATGACTTGAAGGCAGAGAGTTTAATATGTATTTAAATATTTCTGTTTATGACTGTCTAACAATTACAATATGTAATCTTATACTTACTTTGTACTTTCCAATGAACAAGTCATTTCTTCTGCATTCTTCCAATTTTGTCACCTTTGAGAAAATTTTTACTTACATTGCTTTCTCTATAATTATGTATAATTTTATGATTATGAAAATATTAATAACAGCTACCATTTATTGTGTCTTAAGTAATCACTGATATTTTTCAAAATGTTTGCTATAAATTGGCATTTGGATGTATGATTCTTTCATATTTGGAAATATCTCATGCCTTGCAAAGTGTTTAGCATCAGTACTGTCACCACACATTTGATTCTTGCAGGGGATGACAATAACAGTTATCCCCCATGGTTTATAGTGGAACAATAGTACCAAGGATTTATTATCCGTGGACCCATCTGTTTTCCTCACAGGCCTATGAGCCCTTCAGAGGTAGTGACAATGTATTATGCCTTTTGTCCCTTTTAAATGTCTTATACACAAAAAAGGCATTAAGTACACATTTCTCGAATGTTTACTAAATATTAAAATTAAGAAAAACAATGTCAAGATAAGAGATTTCCTCAAAGTTACACAACTAGTGCTGATCTCAGGCTTCACTCAGGTACTCTTAGAGAAGAGAACACCATGGAGAAAATTGTTTTAGATGACTTATCTCCATGAGGGGTTATTTTGGCACAAAATAATGAAGTTTACATAAAGGCAATCTTGGCCTGTAGTATTAGGATCTTAATATGCTCTTCCCCTCCCCCACCCCTTCCTCTCCTCCCTCTCATCTCCTCTCACCCTCCCTCTTCCTCCCTTTTTGTTTTTAGCTCTCATTTATTGAGCACTTACAATATGCTGGGCATTGTTTGAACTGTGAATTATGTTACATGTATTATCTTGTTTAACAATTCAATAAGATTATTATCTGCATTTTATAGATGAGACTATTAAGATTTGAGAGATTAATAAACTTGCCCATTGTCATACAACTAGTAAGTGGCAGAGGGAGGATTTGAATGCAAGACTATCTTGCATTAGAACCCACATTCTTAGGAACTGAATTGTAGTTCCAGAATTGCTTTGGGGTCCTGGAAGAACTGAAGCATCACAAAAGGATAACCATGTGTAACTTAGATATTTTTTATTATTACCCTTGCTTCAGATGTGCGACCTCCAAATAGTTCTGTTAAATTTTGTTTATTTTCTCCTAAGACAGGTGCTGTTGGATTTTCCTTTCTGAATCACCAGCTCTTCTCCAGATTTAGAAGACCCAGCTCTAATCTTGATACAGCTCTCGGAATTTCAGGGAACTGTCCACATAAAGTTAAGTAGGCTGGTTGTCAACAAGGAAGAATCCCAGGACACACATAGCCTGGTAGCCTGATGAACAGTGATGTTGTCAAAGGATGTTTCTTCCTAAAGCCAACGAGAAGGGAAGCTTTACAGATCTTAAATGCAGGTGATACATTCACCTCACGGAAAGAGTTCTGGCAGTCTGTAAGCTCTGTGCCTCCTGGAGACATGGGACCCCAGTGGTCTGTAGATTCTAAATTTGCTCTTCTTGGGTCTCTACGCAGGTGTTATTCCCTCATTGCTGGACCTACCATCTAATTTCTTACTTTTTCATGTCTCATTCAACTGTTCTTATTATCTCCAATATAAGGGATTTTTTTTTTCAACTCTTAGTAACAGAGAACTTTCCTCTTTCTGATCATTTCTCTTCAATCTTTAGTTTTTGTACTTTAAATATTTTCTATTCCCTTGACTGTCTGTTTTCCTTCATCATGTCTGTTGTCATCACTTTCTTAATGCAAGGAATGCTAAAGATCCTGAATGAAGAAAGGGACACAGGGATAGAAGGAAATAACCTGGAAACAAACACATGAGATTACTATGACAATAATAATATATTGACACACTCAGATGTGGAAGTTGACTCCCTCATCTGGAATATATTAAAATATTCACAGATGTATTACAGAGAAAAATTCTGTCTCTGCCAGTGTTTTGGAAGAAACAGAATTATAAAGTGTGTTCATATGACATCTAGTAAGCTTCAACCTGAATATCATCTAGGAGGATCTCAGATTAGAGTTGCCAGATTTAGCTAATAAAAATATAGCATGCCCAATTAAATTGAAATTTAAGTGTAATTTTTTAGTATATCTTATGAAATATGTGGGGAATACTTTTGTTTTAAGTAGTTTATGTAAAAGTCATTAAATTTGGCATTCTATAGTCTATTTGGCAATCCTATCCTGAGTTCATCTGCTAACTTATACCTAGCTGATATAGGTATATCCAGTTATTCCCAGCAATAGCTTGCACTACTTGTAAGTATAACATGTTTCCCTTGTTTTATTTATCATGCTGCCTTTGATTGGGATTTCTCGTCATTTGGTTGGCATCAGTCTGACCATATTACAAGCTTGCTTTTGGTCTTGAGTCTTCTTACCTTCTGACCTAATATAATTATCAATTAGAAACCATTTCTGAACTAATTACACCTGCCATCTGAGCCCCACAATTATTCACAACCTAATCAAGTGTTTACCTGGCTGCGTATGCTACACCTGTATCTCACTGGCCCTAGACCTGTCTAAAGGCCCTTCCGTCAACATGACTCAACTAAAGGTAGTCACAGATGGATGTTTTGGAAATTATGAAGTGAGTGCCTCAATTATCTACACAATAATGCTGAGTAAAAAACAACCACAAAGTCTTAGTAACATACGACAATATAAAAATTATTTAGCTCCTGAGTTTTTGGAGTTCCTCTGCTCTAGTCTACTCATTGGGATCTGATCTGTGCTTGCTCATGTATCTTTGGCCTGCTGTGCCTCTGTAAGGCAGAGCTGTTAAGTTGGCTAGACTTGTTCAAGTGTCAGGTGGCTGTGGGCGGAACTAAGATAGTTTCGCTTGGGAAAACTGAATGTGTTCTATCTTTAATTTTGTAGTCTGGCCTGGGCATGTTCTCATAATACCAACATAAGGTAAGAACGAGTAGAAATACATGGGAACTTTCTTCAAATCTGAGCCTGAGTCACATCTATTAACATTGCATTGGCTGAAAAAAGTCACCATGCCAATCCAAATTCAAGAAGTGGTGAAATAGATTGCTGTTTTATTAAGAATGTGTGTAAATCGATGTTGCAAAGGGTATAGATGTTGGGTGAGGTGAAAAATTTGTACTATCAATGCAATCGGGTTACTTACTGTAGACGGCATTCTACAAACTCAAGTAATTTAGGAAATTAAAAAAGATATCACCTAAGACAAATAGCGTTAAGAAAGGCCCTGAGACAGAATATGAGGAATGGTATATGGGGCTGGAAGAAGGCCAGGGTGGTCAAAGTGAGATTAAGGGCGAGGAGTGGGTACATGGCTGGAAATGAGGCTGAAGAGTTAGAAAGGGGTCAGACATTACAGGTCTTGCTGACCTTTAAAAAAAATCACTGAATTAATCTTTCTTGTTTTATAGTCATTTTACTAAACTCATTGTGGTTTTGTCACTTATTGGATATTACTTTCTTCAATAATGATGAAAGACTGTATTAAGTCAAAACTTACTAACTTTGGAACTAATCTAGCTAGCAAATGTGGATTTTTGTGTGGAGACAAGGCCAGAATAGTGTTAAGGTTTTAATGTTTTATGAAAATTCTATTCTTCAAGTTTTCACAGGCTAGTTATTCTAATCTTTTACCTTGCGCTTCACACATTGACATTTTCTACTTAGGTCTTAAGGCATTTGAGTTTGAAAGTCCTCAGGTAATTTTTAAATTCTCTTTCAGTTGTATATTTCTCATTATTGGAAAAGCATGGGTATGTTTGGAGTGGCACTAATTAGAGAGATAAAACAATGTAGGTGAAACAAAAAAATAATTTTACATAGTCCCTCTGAAAATACCACTATATAATCTCAGTTAAGCAATGGAACAACTAAACTAAGTCGTTTAATTAAGAGAGCCAACTAAAATGATAAAATCTGTTGTCTATTTACTTGTCCCAGGGGAAAAAAAATACAGATAAATGAAAATGTAAGTGAATAAGGTGTGTAGAAGTTATGATTAACTGAAAGCACTGTAGGCTTAGGGTCAGGGAAAGTTCTGTACTTGAAATCTTTTAACTTAAACTTAATTCTAAATTTCTGAAAAGTTTTTATTGAATTACTTTGAAATAAATGCCATTACACCTTTAAAAAATGAACTGTATGCAGAGATGAAGCAAAAGATCTTTGCCATCTCAAATTATACTCTCCATAAGTGAGAACATACGTTTTAGGTATAACAGATTTCAGAGAATTATCTTAGGCATGATATGCTAGAGGCACATGGATTGAAATTCATAAAAGATGCAAACTTGCATGTCTATATGTTGTCAGCTAGATAAGGACATTTCTCACCAACTTTTGACTTCAGAATTTCCTAGAATGGAATACCCACATCTGTTATGTGAAACCAAAGAAAAAGTCTAGAAAAGTTTTCAATCTAGAGGATTTCAGCTTATAGTGTAGTTAGAATCTTATTATTTAAAGTACAGGTTAGAAAACACATTTATATTTGCTGGGTTTTAAAAGATATTAGGTTCACTGACTTTATATTGGCAAAATGCGAAGAAGCTGAGACAGATTTGAGAGGAAGGAGAATATTGTGGGTATTGCATTTTGAGAATCATGAAGTACTGAGAAGCCTGATCATTTCTTCACACATAAAAGATAATTGCAGTCATTAAGAAATACATTTAAAAATTTTGAGTTTAGCTGGTAATTCTAAATTTGGAACTAGAGCAAGTAAGCAGGAAAGAATCTATCAAAGGTAGGATGTTTCAAAGATAAGACCAGGATACTAGACAGGAGCAGGTGGGAGTTCCCAAACAATTTGCTAGATGTTAGGGTTATATTTTATGAATGAAGTGCCTTACATTCCCAAGAGCTACTATCTTCTTTTTCCAGAAAAAAAATCAGTTTTATTCATTTAGCATTGCCAAAGTAATTATTAGCTTAGTGTCTGTGTGACTGGCACATAATAGACAAACAATAAATATTTTTGAGTGAAAGAATAAAATATATCGATTGTAGAAAGTACAGAGAAACTAAAAGAAAAAAATAACCCATCATAGTTCATATTTTCAGTTTAAAATGAGTAATACTATACATAATGATTGCTAATCTTTTTTTATGAATTTTTTCTAGCCACTGAAAGTGCTTGCAAAAACTAATTTTTATCTACTAAATAGTAATTCTATATTGTTTCTAGAAAGCTAAAAATTATAAATAGTTTATTAAAATCTCTAAGCCATTTATCTAGTTTTATAGTCTCCATATTTTAATTTATTTATGTGTTTTCAAAATTATGATAGTATTCTATTATGAAAAAAATATATGCTCATTGCAAAAATGTCAGATGTTCATAAAATGTAGTTTTTACTCGATTATAAGGTAATATCAATTGAAATCCATACCAATATTTAATAACATCTTTCAGGAAAAAAAATTTCATTACATTTGCCTGTCAACTATAATGCACAACTGATTTTAGAATGAGTGAAAAAATACATTTTGGGCTCTAGTTTATGGTAATTGGTAGACTTGTGTCTACTCTCTTGTACTATAATTTAGTTAAATGCCATTTTCAAAGATGTTTCTTATGCTGTCAACCAATCTGAAGTCTTTATCATGTACCTCTGGTCTATTGAGGCGGCATTTCCTCCCTTCCCCCCGATTTATATCCCAAATTTATAATTTTCATTATGTTCTAATCTTTCCCCCCCATTTTTGCCTTCACTTAAAATATAGATCTTGACTATTTTCCTCAGTACACTCTGCTACCACTGATCAGCTTTCATTTTCTACCTTGGTATTCTTCTGAGAGTTGAAACCTTTTCAACAATGCAGCTAATGCAATCACTAGAGGTGGGAGAAAGGGCAGCAGACCATACAGCACCAGTTTCACATTGCATCAATCAAGAAATGTAGAGATGACTGCAGTTCCTCTTGTCAGCACAATCCTGGGTCTTAGAATTAGGAAACATATAGTGATGAAAGAAAAAAAAAGACCTTCTTCTTTGGTCAGGCATTCTTCATCTTGTGAAAGGAAACCAAAGTGTGCCACAGCCTAAAGAACGTGTTGGTTCATCTGTGGAGTTGTACGACAGTCCTATATTTAGGTATTAGGGAAAATTCCCCTCTTCTTGAATGTTTTCGAAGATGTTTAGTGAGCATGTTCACAAGATTATAAAAAAGTAACTATTGGCCAGATATTTTTGAACTTGAAGATATTCCAGAGAGTTTCTTCAGTGTGCATTTCAGTCTCCAAGAGTAAACACAGTGTCCACATGGTGGGCACACTCAGAAAAATCCAAATCAAAATAACTGAAGCAGGTTAGCAATATTCTTGACACTCAGTGTCAATGACAGGTCTCATCAAAATAATTTATGTCACTTAAAAAAATGATTAGAAGAAGAATATAACTAATATATGACTAAAATTATAATATTAAAATACGTGAGATTCTTAAAGATAAGAAACATATATATAAACTTTAAACAGGTTAAAGATAAATACCATGTCTATAAAATAGGAAAAGTAGATATTGGTTTGCTCTACAGAAATAACTTAAGCAGTAACTAAAGATTTTTATTGGAGTCTTTAAAAAGTAAATGCCATTCTTAGTTTCCAAATATGATGTATTTTCAGAATTACCCTATTCATAGATTTTCCAGAAAAGATCTGTGGCAGTTTGTATTTTTCAAAAAAAAAATGAGAACGGCATTATTTCTTCTTCCCGCACACCTCTTAAAATATGATCTGATACTCTTCCTATAGGGAGATTGGTTGGGATCATGCCAGACCTCACACAGACTGAAGCCTAAATGTGAATCAGCTAATGTTTATTGGATTAGATGACCTGCCCTCTTTAAACTGCCTCCCCACTCCCAATGTGCAGACTCAGGGCTGCCATAGCTAAGACTTCATGAACTGGATTGCAGAATTTGCTTTTCTCAGAGGATTTCCATACACAACACCTCCCTCAATTCGTGGCCCCACCCAAGGCTCGTTCAGTTGTGCCCGCAGCAGAATCAGTGTTCCTTGCTGAGACAACTATAAGACTCACACTGGCGGCAGCTGACCTCAGTTTCTGGTGTGGCCTCTTGAGGCAACTATAAGCACAGCATCTGTGAATTGCTTGCTGAATATTAACAGTTGGCCCCAGAGGGGCTGTAGGCTAAGGCTAAACTTGACTTGTAGCTGAACTTCTCTCAGGAATGTGCCACTGGGCACCTACTTCACAAAGTCATGCTAATAAGACTGGAAGAATTAGGAGCTTTGCTTAGTACATAGAAACAGACATAGAAAGGCAGCCAAAACGGGAAGGCAAAAAAGCAGAAACCATAAGGGAGAATAGAACACAGATCCAGGAATAGTCAAGCAATCGAACAGATTCAGAGGTCAAAACACTGGTTATAAGATGCTCAATGAGCTCAGTGAGAACTTTAACAAAGAGATAAAAACCATAAAAATGGAAATGGAAATTATAAAAGGGAACCAGTCAGAAATGAAGAACACATCTGACATGAAGAGTATATTAGAAGGAATCAACAGAGTGGATAAAGAAGAGGATTGAACCACCAGTATAGAAGATGGGAAAGCTAAGAACACTCAATCAGAACAGCAAGAAAAAAGAAGCCAAGACTGTAATAATAATTTAAGGAGCCTATGGGACACAATTAAATGTAAAAATATCTGTGTCATAGGGTTACCCAAAGGAAAATAAGATATTGAAGAGATATTTGAAGAAATAATAATGGAAAATGTCCCTCATCTGGTGAAGGAAATATACCTCAAGAAGCTCAGAGAGTTCCAAAAAAGAGGAATTAATTAAAATGCCAAAGGTTAAATACAAAGAGAGAATTGCAAAAGCAGCAAGAGAAAAGCAGTTAGTTACCTACAAGGGAGCACCCATAAGACTGGTAGCTGATTTCTCAAAAGAAACTATGCATACAGAAGGGCTTGGCACAAAATATTTGACGTGATGAAAACCCAAGATCTACAACCAAGAATACTTTATCCAGCAAAGCTATCATTTAGAGTAGAAAGACAGATAAAGAGCTTCCCAGACAAAAATAAGCTAAGGGAGTTTATCAACACTAAACCAGTATTACAGGAAATGTTAAAGGGACTTCTTTAAGTAGAAAGAACATGTATCAAAAAACAGGAATAAAGAGTGGTGATAGCTACAGTCTTGTCAACAAATACCTCAAATAGAAAAAAAGTTAAGTGCTCCAACCAAAAGATAGAGTGGCTGAATAGATAAAAAAAACAAACCCCTACTTATGCTGCCTACAAGAGACTCACTTCAGATTAAAAGACACACAGAGGATAAAAGGAAGGTGTTGGAAAAAGATATTGCCTTGATGGACCTAGAGGGTATTGTGCTGAATGAAATGGGTCAGATAGAGAAAGACAAGTATCACATGATTTCACGTTCATGTGGAATCTAAAGAACAAAATAAACAACAACTACAATAAAATCAGAAATAAGCTCAGAAATACAGAAAATATTTTGAGGGCTACTAGATGGGAGGAAGGTTGGAGGAATGGCGAAAAAGGGCAAGAGGATTAAAACGTACAAATGGACAGTTACAAAGCAGACATGGAAATATAAAATGTAGCATAAGGAAAATAGTAAGCAATGTTATAATAAATACGTAAGGGTGCAGAGAGGTACTAGATTTAGTGGGATGATCTCTTCGTGGGTTATACAGATCTCTATTCACTAAGTTGTACAACTGAAACTAACATAATATTGTATGCCAACTATAATTGAAAAACCCATTGAATTTTACAATGTAAATATGAACAACTAATTATCTATTATATTTCAATAAAGCCAGAAAAATGCAAATGAAAAAAATTTAAGATACCTATTTTATCTCCTAAACTATCTTTTATCATCTCTATAAGTTTATATCACCTGTTCACCCTTTTGGTTAAGGTTTGATCTGTGTGAGTTTAATATTACAGTATTAAAATATTGAGTTTCTACGTGGAAAGGACTATTTACTATCATAGAATAGGTTATTGATTCTTTACAGAAGCGGATATAGAATAGATGGCTTTTCATAAGTATCAAGATAGATGATTCATATACTGTAAGGACATCTGGACTATATTAGACTTTCCCATATTCTATCAGGATTCTCCAGAGATTAGAGAGATCAAAAAGAGAGACGTTTTAAAGGAGAATTAAACTACATCTAAGAAATAAGTTTTATTACTGGAGTCATAAAATGCTTGCCTTGACAGCTCATAATGGTTAGGAATCACTGGATTGAATGGCAATTAGGTTTCATCCACACTAGAAACTTTGAAAGTTCTGAAAGTAGCAGCATGTCCTTTAGGCTTAGAGAATTTGGGGATACAGCTTCAGAAGATGGAGAAAGCAGCACTAGAAAGGGATTTCTGATCAAATATTCTCCCTACTCAATTCTAAGCATGGCCATGTTTCAGTGTATTTGCTAGCAGTCAGCTGACTTGTGCTTTGGGAAATTGAATTACTTTTTCACAATTAAGTAAAAATAACTGGTTAGAAACATTGTTAAAAACAAATAAGAAATTATCAAACAAAAATTCAGCAAATAATACATGCCAGAGCCAAGAAGAAAGCTTAGGGGATTATTCTCCCGAGTGCTGTTTCTCTCCAATAAAGCAGGTAATTAAGAACTAACCATATTGGTTTTGGATTCAGTTCTAGCCAGCCACACTAATTAATGTACTTGATTTGATATTTCATAGTTGGACTTAAGGGTTTATCAACACATTATGCATATTCATGGAAAATTGAACACAAATGGTTACTTGGAACAAATAGCACTGATGATTTTTAAAACAGGTCTAATATTTTATCTCTGTTTTGTAATGATGATGTTTTCCTTGCACATCAGATTTTTTCTAAGTGCCCTTTGGCTTTGCCCTCTCTGAGTTATTTGAAGAGTCCTTCATTCCCTTTCATTTGTGGGAATTGGATCAATTTTGTCACAGTTTTGCCAGATTTCTTTCTAGCATTAAACTCTCATTTTAGCCCAATTCTCTTTTATTTTAATGACTTGAATCATTTGAGGTTTTGAGGCGGGAAGACATCCATTCAGTAAAATGAATGAGTTTAATAGAGTTTGTTAATGATCAGAAAACAACAACAACAACAAAACTCTTCATTTCATTGTGATACTGCAAGTCTGAACTTGACTTTAGGTTTTTTGAAAAGAGATACATATTAAATATTTAAGGTTTGGTTATATTAACTAAATCTCAACAATTTTAAATGGTAGTAAGGTTAAAAATATCTATGAAATATTATAAATTGAGGGTGTGGAGATAAAAGTCAAAGAAGCTAAACTGAGAGTGGAGAAGCTGAATTCTGTTTGTAGGTCAAACATATGTTCTTGCTTAGAGGGACAAGAGTAATTGTCAGGCCAGCTGAGGGTAAAACAGGTTTGAGATACTGGCTGGCTTTGACATAAAATTATACTGTCTTACTTTAACCTGTCTGTCACATGTATCAGTCTTCCTTTTTCCTTTCCTCCAGGGCATCCTAAGCTTCAGTTGGCCTGATAACTCTTCTGGCTTTTATTAATCTGATAACCCCAATTTCAAATTGAATGATGGGTCTTTCCACTAGAAAAAAAAAAATGGACATTCAGATTGGCATTCAGTGGCAGCATGCTGCTCGTTTTTTTTTAAATTCATTCTTGCCTTGATTATTCCTTTTACTAAGCCAAGAGAGCTGGATTGGAAAGAAGCTACAGAATGGGAAATTTTTCTTTTTCTATTTTCTCTGCCTCATTTGTCAGTCAGTATACTGCACTTTTGGCTTTCAATTCTGCCTTCATTTATTTCTATTATCCATCTTTTCTATGTCATTTTTCTTCTTCTTGTAGTTTCCTCACTCTTGCTTTTTATTTGATCTAGATCTAGTTACATTCAAGAGTATACAAGATAGGGTAATTGCAAAGAGAGAATAAAAAGAGATCTATCATTGTTTCTTTTCTTTGGGATTCCTTTAAGATGATGGTTCATTAGCTGTATGGATACAAATAATTTTTTATTTAAGCATAAGTTTATACCAAGTTAACATTACCCTCTTTCTCCCTAATTTTTGCACACATTCTCCTCTCTCTTCTGCATTTGTCTCTTTTACACATTCTTCAAAACATGTCTAGTGTCTTCCACTCCCAAGCTTCATTTTGGCCTCTGTTTCTTGTAGTATGTTTTTGTTTGTTTGTTTGTTTGTTTGTTTTTTACTATTCAGTTGATGCATTACTATATTTTTTCTGACACTTATGTTTGTGTCCACTGTGCTCTTAAACTTTAAAGCTTTCAAAAATACAGATTAGTGTTTTTGATGATATTCTTTTAACATGGGACATATAAAACAGAAAAATCAATAGCAACCACATACTTAGACTTAGAAATTAAAACAGTGTTGCTGGTTTTGTATACTCTTGCTATCAAGTTCTTGAGCACCAGAGCTTTTGAATTTTGCCTGGTGCTGACAGGTGAAATCTTGGTCCTGTTGCTTTGAAGCTATGTGACCCAGGAAACTGATTCTCAGTTACTTCAATTAAAATTGGAATAATGATATCAACCTCATAAAACTTTTTATTTCACATTGAATATGATACACTAGGTGAAGCATACTTCTCAGTGCTTGCTATTATACCCATTCCAATGTTTTTTTGTATAGTCTAAATGAAAGCAAGTGTCCTAACCTTGTTCTTTGTAGGAATTATAGTCCGAATGAAATTCAAATTGTATTCCAGAAACCATAAAGAATAATGTAGTTCTTTACTATAGATTTTTAAAAAATAATCTGGTCTAAAGTTATAGTTTTCTGTATTCTTTTTACAGTGTGTCATGCTGAAAGTCTCACAAATTTTTACACTAAAGACAATTTCAAAAATCTCCCTCTCTTACTATCCCTTTTATCCACTTGTTCCTTGTTTCTCTCAACATGCTAGTCTCTCTGGTCACTTCCTCCCTTGCATTTTCTCTTTTGGGTCACATCACTTCTTCTCTTGTTTAGAAGTTAGATTATTTCATATGAATTTCACTCCTATGAAAGGGGTCAAATGTATAATTCAGTTAAAAGGGGAATGTTAGTGAAAACATTATTTCTAGTATCAAAGGTAGCCCTTGAGTCCACAGAGCTCACCTGTTATCTCTTCAGCCTAGAAATCTCAGTACTGCAGTTTTTTAAAAAAATATTTATTTATTTTAATTAGTTTCAAGTATACAGTACATTGGTTAGACATTTATATAGTATATAAAATGATCCCCCTAATTGTTCCTTCTCTCCCCTGGCCCTCCACCTAGCCAATACATTAATGCTAACTGCATTCCCTATGCCATGCTCCCCATTCCTGTGACCATCTATCAACTGCTAATTTGTACTACTTTAATCCCTCACCCCATTCTCCCAGCCCCCAATGCCCCTCCCCTCTGTCTGTCACCAAATTGTCCACTAAATTTGTGAGTCTATTTTTAATTAGTTTGTGCTTTTTGTTCCTTAGATTCTGCATATAAGTGAAATCATATGGTATTTATCTTTCTCTGTCTGACTTATTTCACTCAGCATAATAACCTCTAGGTCCTTTCATGTCATTGCAAATGATAGGATTTCATTTTTTTAAAGGCTGAGCTGAGTAATATTCCATTGTATATATGAAACATAACTTCTTTATACAATCATCTGTTAATGGGCAATTAGGTTGCTTCCATATCTTGGCTGTTATAAATTGTGCTGCCATGAATATTGAAGGGCACAGATCTTTACAAATTATTGTTTTGGTTTTCTTTGGATAAACACCCAGAAGAGTAATTGCTGGGTCAAAAGATATAACCATTTTTAATTTTTCGAGAAACCTCCAGACTGTTTTCCATAGCAGCTGTACCAATTTGCAATCCCACCAACAATGTATGAGGGTTCCCTTTTCTCCGCATCTTTGCCAACATTTGTTGTTCTTTGATTTATTGATAGTAGCCATTCTGAAGAGTTGATATCTCATTGTGGTTTTAATTTGCATTTCTCTGATGATTAGTGACCATGAGCATCTTTTCATATGTCTATTGGCCATCTGTATTTCTTCTTTGGAGAAATATCTGTTCAGGTCTTCTGCCCATTTTTTAATTGGATTGTTTTTTGTTGTTGTTGTTGTTAAGTTGTATGAGTTCTTTATATATTTTGGATATTAACTTCTTATCAGATGTATAATTAGCGAATATCCTCTCCCAAGCAGTTGGTTGTCTTTTCGTTTTGTTGATGGTTTCCTTAGTTGTACAAAAACTTTTTAGTTTGATATAGTCTCATTTGTTTATTTTTTCTTTTTTTTCCCTTATCTGAGGAAATATATCTGAAAAGAAATTCCTGTTAGTAATATCAGAGAGTTTACTGCCTATGTTTTCTTCTAGAAGTTTTATGGTTTTGGGACTTACATTTAAGTCTTTAATCCATTATGAGTCTGTTCTCGTATATGGTGTAAGAAGGTGGTCCAGTTTCTTTTTTTTTCTTCTTTTTTTTTTTTTGCATGTATCTGTCCAATTTTTCCAACACCATTTATTGAAGAGACTTTACCTCATTGTATATTTTATGTCCTTTGTCATATATAAAGTGAGTGTATAGGCGCGGATTTATTTCTGGGTTCTCTATTCTGTTCCATTGATCAATGTATCTGTTTTTATGGCACTATCATGCTGTTTTGATTAATGTAGCCTTGTAGTATAGTTTGATATCCAGGTAGTGTGATACTTCCAACTTTGTTCTTCTTTCTCAAGATAGCCATGGTTATTCAGGGTCTTTTATGGTTCCATATAAATTTTAGGATTATTTGTTCTAGCTCTCTGAAAAATGCCATTGGTATTTTGATAAGGATTACATTGGATCTATAGATTGCTTTGGGTAGTATAGCCATTTTAATGATGTTGATTATTCCTACCCATGAGCATTGTATATGCTCCCATTTATTTGTATCTTCTTCAATTTCTTTTTTCAATGACATAATTTTCCGAGAACAGGTCTTTTACCTCTTTGGTTAATTTGATTCCCAGGTATTTTATAGTTTTCGATGCAATTGTAAATGAGATTATTTCCTTACTTTCTCTTTCTGAAAGTTCATCATTGGTATATAAAAATGTCACTGACTTCTGAATATTTATTTTGTAACCTGCTACTTTACTGAATCCATTGATCAGTTCTATCAGTTTTTTGGTGGAATCTTTAGGGTTCTCTATATATAGTATCATGTCATCAGAAAATAATGAGAGTTTTACTTCTTTCTTTCCAATTTAGATGCCTTTTATTTCTCTTTCTTGTCTTATTGCTGTGGCTAAGACTTCCAACACAATGTTGAAGAGGAGTTGTGAAAGTGGGCTTCCTTGTCTTGTTCCTGATCTTAAGGAAAATGCTTTTAGCCTTTCCCCATTGAGTATGATGTTAGCTGTAGGTTTGTCATATATGGCCTTTATTATGATGAGAGTTTTTATCATAAATGGATGCTAGATTTTGTTGAATGCTTTTTCTGCATCTATTGATATGATCATATAGTTTTTATCTTTCGATTTGTTAATGTGGGGTAACACATTAATCAATTTGCAGATATTGTACCAACCTTCCATCCTAGGAATAAATCCAACTTGATCATGGTGTATGATATTTTTAATGTAATGCTTAATTCAGTTTGCTAATATTTTGTTGAAGTTTTTTGCATCAATGTTGATAAGAGATATCGGCATATAGTTTTTGTTTTGTAATGTCTTTGTCTGGTTTTGGAATTAAGGTAATGGTGGCATAATAAAAGGAGTTAGGGAGCCTTCCCTCTTCTTGAATTTTTTGGAATAGTTTTAAGAAGAATAGGCATTAATTCTTCTTTGAATGTTTGGTAAATTTCATTTATGAAGCCATCTGGTCTAGGACTTTTGTGTTTTGGGAGGTTTTTGATTACTGATTCGATTTCATTGGTGGTAATTGGTAGGTTCAGATTTTCTGTTTCTTCTTAACTCAATCTTGGGAAATTGTATATTTCTAGAAATGTGTCCATTTCTTCTAGATTGTCCAATTTGTTGGCATATAATTGCTCATAGTATTTTCTTATGGTCTATCGTGTTTCTATGGAGTCCATGGTTATTTCTCTTCTTTCATTTCTTATTTTATTTATTTGAGTTCCCTCTCTTTTTTCCTTGATGCTTCTAGTTAATGTTCTGTCAAATCTGTTTATCCTTTCAAAGAACCAGCTCTTGGTTTCATTAATCTTTCGTATTGTTTTCATGACTCTATTTTATTTATTTCTGCTCTGATCTTTATTTTTTCCTTCCTTCTACTCACTTTGGGCTTTGCTATTCTTTTTCTAGTTCTTTTAGTGTGTAAGGTTAGATTGTTTATTTGAGCTTTTGTTTCTTGAGGTAGGCCTGTATTGTTATGAATTTCCCTCTTAGGACTGCTTTCACTGTGGCCCATAAATTTTGAGTCGTTGTATTTTCACTTTCATTTGTCTCTAGGTATCTTTTGATTTCTTCCTCGATCTCATTAATAACCCATTCATTATTTAGTAGCATGTTATTTAGCTTCTATGTGTTTGTGTATCTTCTAGTTTTTTTTTCTTATAGTTGATATCTAGTTTCATACCATTGTGATCAGAGAATATAATTGATATGATTTCAATCTTCTTAAATTTATTGAGACTTGATTTGTGTCCTAATATGTGGTCTATCCTTGAAAATGTTCCATGTGAACTTGAGAAGAATGTATATTTTATTGCTTCAGGGTAAAGTGCTCTGAAAATATCTATTAAATCCATCTGGTCTAGTGTGTTTTAGGCTCTGTGTTTCCTTGTTAATTCTTTGTCTGGAAGATCTGTCCATTGGTGTCAAAGTGGTGTTAAAGTCTCTTACTATAAATGTATGACTATTGATCTTTCCTTTTATGCCAGGCAATAATTGCTTTATGTATGTAGGTGCTCCTGTGTTTACTAGGGTTATGTTCTCTTGACTTATTGATCCCTTTATCATTATATAATGTCTTTTGTTATCTCTTATTATAGCCTTTGTTTTAAAGCCTATTTTATCTGATATAAGTATCGCTACCCCAGCTTTTTTTTTCCATTTCTGTTAGCACGAAATATCTCTTTCCATTCTTTTACTTTCAGTCTGTGAATGTCATTTGATCTGAAATGGGTCTCTTGTAGACAGCATATGCATAGGTCTTGTTTTCTTATCCATTCGGCTACCCTCTGTCTTTTGATTGGAGCATTTAATACAATTACATTTAAAGTGAATACTGATAGGTACATAGTTACTGCCATTTTATTATTCATATTTGTTATTTCTATTTTCTTTTTTAACCCTTTCTCTTTTTATAGAAGTCTCTTTAACATTTCTTGTAATACTGGCTTGTTGGTGATGAATTCCTTAAGCTTTTTCTTATCTGGGAAGCTCTTTATCTAACCTTCTATTTTATTTCAAGGGCTTCTTGGATAGAGTATCTGTAGATGTAGATTCTTGTTTTTCATAACTTTGAATATTTCTTGCCAGTCCCTTCTGGACTTCAAAGTTTCCAATGAAAAATCAGCAGACATTCTTATGGGGGTACCCTTGTAAGTAACTAGCTGCCTTTCTCTTGCTGCTTTTAAGATTTTCTCTTTGTCTTTGACCTTTGGCATGGCATTTTAATTATGATGTGTCTTTGTGTGGGTCTGTTTGAATTCCTCTAGTTTTAGATTCTTTGTGCTTCTTGAACTTGTATATCTAATTCTTTTGCCAGATTAGGGAAGTTTTCTGTCATTATTTTCAAATAGATCCTCAATCCCTTTCTCTCTCTCTTCTTTTTCAGATTGTCCCAGAGGTCTCTTAAGTTATTCTCATTTATTAAAATTATTTTTTCTTTTCGTTGTTCTGATTGGGTGTATTCTGCTATCTTGTCTTCCAGTTTACTGATTTGATCTTTTGCTTTGTCTCATCTACTGTTGAATTCTTCTAGTGTATTCTTCATTTCTGTCTGGTTCTCTTTTATGGTTTCTATGTCCTTTTTTATGCTTACTGTCTCGGTGTTGAGGTTCTCATTGTGCTCATCCATTCTCCTCATAAGTTTGTTGAGCATCCTTATAACCATTATTTTGAACTCTGTGTCTGGTAGGTTGCTTGCCTCCATTTCATTTAGCTTATTTTCTGGAGTTCTCTCCTGTTGTTTCATTTGTGGTATGTTTCTTTGTTTTCTCATTTTATTAGCCTCTCTGTGTTCATTTCTATGTTTCAGGAATATTTGTTTCATTTCCCAGCCTTGGCCAGATAGCCTAATGTGGAAGGTATCATGTGTGGCCCAGTGGTGCATTCCCGCCTATGCCAGGGGCTCTGGACGTGATCTTTGTGTGAGTTGTGTGTGATCTTCTGTTGTCACCAAGCCTTTACTGTTGTTAGTACATCAATGGATGGGAGTAATGCTCAGGCTGACTAATTGTGGGAATTGGCCGCACCCACAGGGTAAGAGTTGCTGTGTGGGGGCTGACCTCACTGAGTGGGATTTGCCCTGGCAGGGTTGTGTACTTGTTGCAACCATCCTTTGTGTGTACCACTAATGGCGTTAGTCAGGAGTTGCTCTGTTGTGGTCTGGTGCCAGCCTCTGGATGTGTTGGTTTTGTGGCCCCTTGGGAAAGGCTCCCCCATAGGCCAAGGTCAGCCACTGCTTTTGATTGCTCAGGGCTACCCAGTGGGAACTACAAAACAATCCACAAATGGCTGTTGCTTGTGCTGTATCTATAGGCAAGTGGAAGAAACAACACGGTAGGCAGTGGTCCGGTTATCCTCTGTCCCTAGGGCAGTTTAGCAGAGGGACCAGTGCTCCTCAAGGCCTGACACTTCCTGTCAGTTGCCCGTAAGTTTCTGAAACTGGAAGAGCCTCCAGGTGATATGCATGTTGGGTGGTGCAGGGACCCCAGAGTCTCTTTGATTTATTGAGCAAATTTTTCCCTGCCACTGCGGTGTCAATTTACATGCTAGCACTGTCTCTATGGCTCCCTGTACAAGTTTCCAATCATAGCAAGGTCAGCTGCTGCTCACCTTGGGCCTGAATGCACCACCCCAGGGCAGGGACAGCTTTCTATCAATGTGCAGTGGGCACTCTGTGTATTGGACGGAGCAGGTGCTCAGGGAGTCTAGGGTTGTCAGGCCACTAGCCTCAGTTTTCTGCAATTTCTGTGTCTGTACTTTCCCACAAGTCACAGATAACACGGAGACAAGCTACTGTCTGTGGTAGTCCCACAGACCTTTGTGATCCCCTCAAGGATATTGTAGCTGGTACAGGCAGCAGTAGTCTGTCCACAACTGTTTTCCCCAAAATGCACTCACTGTGCTAGCCAAGGTCTGTTGCCTACATAGACTGCACAATCCCAGAGCCAAGCAGGGCAGGGGAGGTTGCCTGTTGATGGACTGCAGGCACTTTGTGGCTTGGGTGAAGCGGAATAGCAGGTAAATGAGGGCCATCAGGCCAATACAGACTTAGTTTTGCTGCAACTTTTGTGCCTGGGTGTTCCCGCTGTAGTCACAGATCACAGTGAGACCAACTACTGTCTGGAGTGGTCCCACCGACCTATGTGCTCCCCAGACACAATATTGAAACTCTTGTAGGCAGCAGAGGTCTGCCTGCCACTGATTTCCATGCAGTGCCCACCCCGTGCTAGCCAAAGTTTGTTGCCTGTGTGGATTGAGATTCTGGGATCGGAGGGGAGGC
Source organism: Pteropus medius (assembly GCF_902729225.1). Classification (NCBI taxonomy): domain Eukaryota; kingdom Metazoa; phylum Chordata; class Mammalia; order Chiroptera; family Pteropodidae; genus Pteropus; species Pteropus medius. The sequence continues at coordinate 19,369,838 of NW_024345601.1, forward strand.
AGGGCTGTGGCAGTTCACTGAAAATGAGCCACCTGGAGCAATTTATGGGTAGTATGGGATGGGGTCTCAGGGAGACAATTGCAGTCAGATCAATACAGCCTCAGTCTTGCTGCAACTTTGGTAACCATTCACATGTTCCCGCAGAAGTCTCAGATCACAGCAAGACCAGCTGCTGTCTAGGACTGGTTCTCGGATACCTGAGATCTGTCCAAGTTTGTGTTGGCAGCAGTGATCTGCCTGAAACTATCTTGGAATGTGCGTTCACTGGTGCTGGCCACCAGTCGTGAATGCTTTGACCCGAATTGGCCAGGATGTGGCAGCTATCCAGCAACAAAAGCTCCGAGCAATCTGCAGGTTGGGTGGGGCAGGTTGATTCCCCTCAGGCCAGTGCTTCAGAATGGCCCTGCGGGAGGGGTTTGCACAGTCAAGCTGGCAGGGTCCATAGATTGCCTGGTAGAGGGGCTGGACTAAGGCACAATGGTGGCTGCCAGTCCACCCCTCGTTTTGGTACCAGGTAATGCAGACTTTCTCAGTATGAATCCTGCATGAGCCTCTGACTTACCACGGTGTCCTGGGTGAGTGTCTGCAAGTCAGATAGCCTGTGCACAGGTCCTTAAAAGGGGCATCTGGGGTTTTAGTTTCCTTCCGTCTCACCTAGATGGTCAGAATCCCCTCTGGTTTTTACAGTCAGACTTATTGGAATCTCCTCTTCCCTGGGCTGGGATTAGGAG
>NW_024345601.1:19370801-19379067 GCF_902729225.1 Pteropus medius
TCCTTTAGGAGAGCCTCTGCAGCCTTGTTCTCCCTCCCAGTGATCCTCCACCACCCATGGGTGTAGGTCCAGCCTGATTCACGACTCTGTCCTTCCTACTGGCTTCAAAATGGCTCCTTTATATTATCAGACGTACATGTTACAATCAGCTGAACTTCAGGTGATACTCCACATTGATTATTTTATAATTTGGTTGTAATTTCAAAGCGGACGTGGGAGGAGGCAAAGCCTGCTTTTACCTAGTCTCCCATCTTCCTCCCTCCTCTTCAGTACTGCATTTTTTAAAGTATATTTAATGGAAGTATCACAAAATGTGATACTTTAAAAAACAAACAATCAAAACAAACAAACAAAACAGGCTGCCAAAGTCAAATTTGTTTGATTATTTCATATCTTAGAGATTTACCATGTATATCAGCATAGTAAGGACTCTGAAAAGTATACAGTAAAAAACAAAACAAAACAATGATCATCTTTAAAAAAATATATATATATAACCCAAACTGAATTAATCATGGAATAAGTTTGTTCCTCATTATATCTCACAGGTCATATTTTAAGGAATTCTGATCTAGGTCATATTATGTAAACTATGGAGGAAATATTCTTTTAGAAGTTGACATAAACTTTTTTTTCCTTACAAAATGGTCATTGGTTTAAATTTCTGCACAGCAAAGAATGGATAAGGAAGAGCAGTGGAGTAGAAAGATCTGATGGTTCAATGGAGTAAGAGTCAATTTAAAAAACAATGAAGACTATGGTTGGCAGTAAAATTAAGACTTTGGAGGAGACCGAAATCTCTAATGATTAATTTTGCTATGTGTTGTTTATTATAATAATTTTTTCTCTGCCCCAAATTTCTCATTTGAATCTATAACATTCATTAACGTTTTGTGAAATGTATTTGATTTTGATTTTGGGACAACATGCTGAGTCTTGCTCTATGTTAAAACCAGAGGCTACTCATGGAAGGGCAGACATTTAAACTTCTATGGGACAAGGAGAGAATCATATTAATGGAAGTTGTGTACAATGATAGGATTCTGATTTGCCAAAAGAGAAAAAGGAAAGAAGCATTCAGATATGAGAGTATACAAGATTGACAGGGAGGGATTTTGAAGGCAACACTCAATATGGTGCTAAATTTCCTACATGGGATTGAATTTTCAGGTTACATTTTGATTATAACCTTAGTTCCCATGGAGTAATGGCTAATACATGTCCATAGCACAACCCATCCACGGGATGGAGATTGGAAGCCATCTGCTAAAAACAAAACAACATAAAAATAAACAAAAAACCATCCTGCTAATATAAGCAAACTGAATTGTATTGACTCACTGCAGCTAGAATGAAGACCACACACAGATAGTTCTAAAATGGCATCTTGTTACGTTGTAATAAAGGAGCTCCAGGCCAGGAACCTGGGCCTGGATCTTGGATATTCTGAGAAAACTACCAGAAGGACTGGTGGAGTGAGACATGCTGTTTATTACTCACAATACAGAGAGGCTTCAGCACTTCCTAGGCTGCAAGAAAGATATCTGGCCAAGAGCAGACATTGTTTTACATGTGAGCAGAGGGGAGTGGGATTGCCTCATCCCAGGGAACAAGGGTCTTTTCCTGTGGATGAAAGCCGGTCGTGCTGCCTAGTTAGGTTGGGAAGACTGGACACCAGCATGTTCTGGAGCAGAGCGGGGAGCTAATGTCCATGGAAACGGTCAAAGGGGCAGATAGTGCCCATGAGAATGGAAAATGTCCTTGGGGGCAAGAACAGCTCAGAGAATGCTTTGTTCATTGTCCTCCTTGGGCCTGCTGAGTAAACAGTCCTCTTTGCCTCCTGTGTATGGCAGAGAAGCTATGTTTGTATTAACCTCACATATGTCAAGGGAATTTACAATTTATATAGCTTGTGGGTTGGGCTCAGAAGTTCTTACGGTTAGACATTAGGAGCAGGGAGAGCCTTTAGATTGATTGTTTTTTTTTAAAGGGAAGATTGATTAAGGTAAGATTCTGAGCAAAGAATGAAAAGTTATCCAAAAAAGGTATTTGCTTAATAGAGTGATTGTTCTGGTTCTTAAAACAAGTGATTGTTCTGGTGATTAAAAATAAGTAGTATCAAAACATCTATTTTATAGAGTTTTGATACTCTGGTACTTGATTTTACCCCCAAATAAGTATCTGCTTGCGTAAAGGAAACCTATTTTCAGTGATGTGATGGGAAAAATTTAACAACAGACTCTCTGAGGAAATGAACAAACAAAAAGCTTTGAATTTTAGTATTTGCTATTTTTAGGGTGTAAGTAATTCCTTCTACCACTGTCAGTTTCAAGCTGCTGATGTTGGGAAGAGATGCATGGTGGCACACCAATATAGAGTATTAACTCCATACAGATACAACAGATGTAAATAACTTTCAGAATATACATAATAGTAAATAATTAGGAAGTCAGGGATTTAAGTATTTATCAACTTTAATTTTTTAATTATACAAGTCTAAGTTTAGGTCATTTACTTTTATTGTTTACTTTTAATGGCTGTGTTTAAGAACGGGCTCTTGAAAATTTAAGGGTTGGCTCTCATAAGTTGGGATGAGCTGCCTCTAGTATACTACTGCCTATATCCATTAAAAGATAATTTGGTAATTACTAACAGGTCTTTATACTTCAAATTATCTTCCAAGTTATCTCCTCAGCCAGGATTCACATGCTTCTGGTTCTTGGCATTACAGCCTTGAATGTCCATGATAAACTGTGAATATGTTGTCCTGGTGAAGTAACTGATAACTATTGTATATGCTTCAAAGGGAATGGAATACACGAGTGGTTGATGGGGTGGAGGTAGAAGAGAGAACGTTTGTCTCAATGCGCTGATGCTTATGGACAGCACACACTGATAGGGAACCAGAATCAGGGAGATCTGGCATGCTTGGTGGAGAGAGGTCATAAATACTCTAAACTCTGTCTTCTTAAGTGTTTTGTAGACAATGGAGACCATTTTTATTCGTGAACTTTGACTTACACTGATCATACTTAGAATAAAATCAACCGACCAACCAACAAACTTTTTCACATACTTGCAATAAAGCAAATCAACATTAATTCTGTATAGCCCCTTTTGTTCATGAATCATGTGATAGAACCAGCTCAGGATTATAAAAGTTAACAGAGAAATAAATTATCCCAATAGCAAACAATGCAGGCGCAAGTACAATGAATGAATGTGTGGTTTGTATTGACATCATCTAGTTATCAATCTCTCTCCCCATAGATCTTGAGCATTACAAGAGCAGAAACTATTTATCTTATTTAAAATGCTGTTTCCTCAGTGCCTGATGCAGTGACACTCAAGGTTTTGTGCAGAACACAGGAGTTGTTTGATATTTGTTGGCTGAATGAATATGTGTTACCTGTAACATAGAGTAATTTGGTTAACTTTGTCTGGAGTAGCTTTCTCTTTTTAGCATCTGTGTGACTATATAATATTTCTGTGTCTAAGGTAACTTATCTGTAAAATAAGGATAATATAGTACCACCTCATCTGGTTGTGTTTAGGTTTAAATGAGGTAATTAACAAAGTTCTCGGTATAGTATCTGACTTATGGCTAAGTCTTAACAGATGTTAGCTGTTAATTGTTCTACCCTTTGATGAAGAGATATTGATTATATTTCTGGCAGCCTATGGATAATATGATAAGTATAACCATATCCAAGATATTTAATTGTGTTAATGCACATCTTTATGTGGCAGTCAGTTCTAAGATCATGACATCACTAAAGATGATAGGAGAAATCATCAAGTTTTCTAAAATCTTTACCTGTATAAACTTAGAGAATTACCAACAATGTTATGTTAAAAATTATTTTTTGTATTATCTAAAAGCTTAACATATAGTACAATAATGTGGATGTTTGATAAACGTGAAATGAAAATATTTTATATTAAGCATCAATGGAAAATAAACTCACAGTTTAGTACCTGTGAAATGTTAAGCTTGGCTTGTTAACTCAAATGCGGTGCTATCAAAATAAGGGGAAAGATTGAATTTCTTCACGATAATTTCACCAGTTCTTGTTTAAATATGCTTTTAAAATTCAGATCATCACTACCATAGTGTTTGACATAATACATTTGGTTGACTTTTATCGCTAGCAATAATGACGGCTGAAAATGTCACTAACATTACACAACAAATTGTATCTTCTTGTGATATGCCCTTAAGCAGCCTGTCTGCTAAGTAGAACAGCAGATTACTGGACTTAGATAATCTTCTTTCAGCAGTTTGATGTTTGTGTATTTTTAATTGTCAAAGCAATTATAGAGCCTTCTTTTTTAGCAGGCTGTGTTATGCAGTAGGCAAGTAGAAAAGATTATTGCAATTTCTCTTTCAGTCTACAATTGTTGGGAGGCAAGATCTTTGTTCTGTACTTGAGGTCCACATTTAGAAACAAAACATTTTCAAAATGTTCATCCAGACTTTAGATTCTTTCCTTGATTTAAAAGAGATTCATTTTTCAGAATTCCAAAGTTAATATTATTTGGTTGAAATTACAAAAGGGACTGAATTGTAAAGTAAGGAAGGAATTATGGAGAGAGTGGAGAAGTCACAATTAATTTAACAGCATGGAGAGAACCATATGTGTAGATTGTTGTAGAGGAGGTCAGTGTGAATTTCTATGTGGGTCAGTACAATTCATTGGTCATGTTTTTTATGGTTTCATGTATACAATTTTTGATCTCTCACAGTTCATGTCTTTCAACTGATTTCAACTTCAGTGCTGTGAATTTGGTATATTATAGCACTGGAGACTATCTTATATAAATATTTTTCTGTTTATAGGTTCCCTACCGTTTTTACAGCTTTAAATGATAGAAAATCTCATTGTTTTCATTGAATTTTAGGCACAGTATGCTTTGCTTTTCTCAAGACCACTGTAATGTGATGCTTCTTTGCCAATGTTCTCTTCAGGTCAGGTAACAAGGCATCATTGTAGCACTGTCTTTATTAAAAGGCAATAAATATAAAACAGTCTCTGAAGTTATAAGCAGAATCTTTCATAATGATAATTAAGGCTCTAATTGATGGTACACTTGATATAATATTTAATATTTCCTGAAAAAAATATTAGCCAGCTCTGAGAGACTGACAAGCAGAAGAAATATAGACATCACTAATGAATGATCCAAAACTTGTCTCAGTGGCATAACGTCTGCTACATTCAGTCTAATGTGCATTAGGGCAACAAACCATCAATTTTGTCAATTTAAATACAATGTCAAGTCTCAGTAAAGTCTGATCTTCCTCTCTCATGATGCGAGGCTTTGTTCCCTACTTTTAACTTTTCAACAAAGAAGACTTAATTAGTCCCTAGTTTTCCTTTGTCATATCGAGGTTTAGTAAAAGAGTTTGAGCTTTTAGAACATACCACACAGTTCACACATGATTGGATACTTCTCTTTCCCATCCAGATTTCCTTATATATCAAATTTATGTTTATTTCATAGCACAGATATGAATATTTATGAGATGGTATTTATATAGGAGCTGGCTGAGTGATACATGACACACACTTGCTAATGTTACCAGAGCAAAAGGGATCAGTCTGCCTGTGTGCATCTAAGTCAGTCAGATACATACAGGTTTTGCAGCGAACAAAGTAAAGATTTACTTTATGGAGTTGCAAATCCCAGAGACGCAGGTGAACTATTGCTCAAAGGCCTGGCACCCCAGGATCTCAAGAGTCCAAATTACATAGGGAAAAATTAGTAGTCATGAGAACTAAGGGATCATGGTCATGGGTGCTACTAATTGGACGATTGGAGGTAGATGAGGTAATTGATCATTGTGTCCAGTTCTGGAATCAGCCATGGTACCACCCCATCTGGTCCCATGGCCAGTGAGGTTGTTCTTCCTCAATGGGCCTGGGGATCAAAGACATCTAAAGTCAAGACATTATCCTCAGTCTAAAGTCCAACTGAAACCCATTGTATCTCCTGATTATAGACCTGAGGCACTGTTAATCTTATATCCTAAGGCTTAATGATTAAAGGAGCAGGCTTACAATGGTGCAAGGATAAGGTGTTAAAAGCAAATGAGTCACAATGCCATTATCTAGGCAAAACCAAGTTGAACTGGAGAAAAAAACTATATTAAAGAAATTAAGTTTGTGTGTGGTTACACTAATGCTTATCGTTCATAGTTAAGGTAAAGCCCAAGACCTGCAGCTATTATCCTCTGTTCTGTACATGTTGGAAACATCTAATTAAACTCATTCATTTCTAGGTTTTCATCATCGGGCTCATTTTTTTTTTTTCTACTTGACTTCCAGGTAAATAGCATTGCTTTCTTTTCTCTGAATGTTACTGATTTCTTCCTCTCTTGAGTCTTTGCTAACAAAGGCTCAGTTTCCTAAGAATGCCTTTTAATCTTATTTGCTTAAATTAAAATTCAACCTATTTTTAAATATACGGTTAAATGTTAACCTGATCCATGGAAATTCTTTAATAACTGGAAAGCCTGGAACACAGGTAATTCTCAATAAATATGTGTTAGATGAATTAATGAATAAATGAATCAAGAGTTAGAAGGAATTCTTAACCCTTTCAAATTCTATAGTGTTCTTTCATATCCATGTTGCTATCAATATAAAATATTACTTTACTATCTTTAAAGGAACGTGTAAGAGCCTTGTGGATACAAAATATGTCACCAGAACTTTTGTATTTATGTAGAAAAAATATATTAGTTGTTTTAAGAAATTATCAGTTTAATCAAGCAAAACATTTGATTAGGTAGCATAAATCTGGGTATAGATTTTCTTTTAACTGATGTATTTTGTATGGCTTTGAAAAAAAACACTTAACCTCCTGAGTTTCTGTTTCCTTGTATATTAGATCAGGTCACTGAATAAGGTAATCTTTAAGAAATCTTTCAGCTTTGAAAACATTCTAAAAACAACAAAAAAAAATTATGGCAATGTATCCATAAATGTCAATATAATAGTTTTCACTAAAGTGCTGTTTATATTAATCAAATATAGCCATTGAATGAATTAATGTGGCAAGTGAGAACCAGGGTTTAGTGACCTGCCAAGAGCAAAGACAATTACTAGATAAAATGATTCTACTCAAAATTACAAAGCTAGTAAGTGACTGAAATATGTTATATCAGTTAAGTCTCTTTATGCTGCAAGTAAGGGAAAAAAAAATTCAATGTAGCTTAAATTAATAAAAGAAATTCATTGGTTCATGAACTGAAAATTTCATAAGTTTAGGTTTGATATAAGGTGAGACTTGATCTTATTGCTTTAAGAAATGATCTGATTTTTCTTCCTCTCTTTCCTTGGCCTTGAGTGCCCCTGGCAGCTCCAGATATCCTGTTTGATGTTAATATAATGCATTTTGAAATCTAAATTTCATATTTCACACCAAAAGAGCCAAGGGAAGCATTATAGAAGTGAATTATCTCAGAATTCCTTGATAAATGTCTCTTCAAATTTTATTTGCTTTATTTCAGTTTTGAGTTGCTCAATCAATCAATCATTGCAATCAGGGAAATGAAATACTTGATAGACTTAATCCAATCAGAATCCATCCTCGGGACCTGGCACATTGACTGAGAGTGAGGGAGAAATGATTGTTTAAAAGAAATTTAGGAAGACTTTCTGATAAAGAGGGAAAAATAAATATAGCAGGGTCAAAAACTGACAAACATTGACAATGTAATGTTTTTCATTAGTTTTTCTCATCAAAGATTTACTGAGTGTGTACTATGTAATGGACACTGTTAGCAAACAGGAACTCAGGGTACAGAGAAGGCAGATAACAAAACCCATGATGAAATGCAATATGATTAGTGTGCTAAGTGCTCTGCCAGGAGAAGCACAGAGATCTCATATATTGGGTACTGGGCAGGAACTGGACTAATTATCTTGTATTTAAATCTTAATGGAGTTGAATTACTTGCTCAAGATCACACTAATATTATTAGTGTAATCGTGCTATCATACTACACAACTTTTGCTATTCAGATATCTTTAGCAAAGATAAATTGATTGCAAGGAGACCAGGTAGCTCATATAGTCAAAGGAAGAGGAAGAGAACCAGGACTCTACAAGGATAGAAACTATATCAGTTTTCAGAATCTCAGGAGCAGTGATTCATGACAATACTTTTTGTAACCGCTGTCAGAATGATTGTGGGCAGCTCTAACATTAGAAAGTGACAAGAGAAAACTGAGGAAGGTAAGTGAGTTTCAGAAAATATT